>NW_022589709.1:44242714-44440876 GCF_004348235.1 Phoca vitulina
TATATTTATATTTATATTTATATTTATATTTATATTTATATTTATATATAAGTTGTTCTCTCTTTAAAATTTTGGGATAAAGTTTCTTCTAACAGACCAAAATGATACCCTAAATCTCTAGGGTATGGCTTTGTTCTAGTCTCCTGCCTGATCACATTCTCTCCCTTTTTTTTTTTTTAAATTTCTCTTCTTTTTTCAACCAACTTCTTATCTTATCAATTCTTTTTATAAAATCTTTTATAATATTCATCTTTACAGTCATATTCTATCCCTTCATCGTATTTACCCTTATTTTTGTACACATATAAGTTTTTCTTTCTTTAAAATTTTGGGAGGCAGTTTCTTCTAACAGACAAAAATACGCCCAAAATCTAGCATGTGGCACTGATCTATTCACCAGCCTGATCATATTTGATCATATTCTTTTTTTTTTTTCTTTTTTCTTTCTTTCCCTTTCTTTTCCCCCAGTTTCAGGTCTCTTCTGATTTGTTTAGTGTATATTTTTCTGGGGTTGTTGTTCCCCTGTTAGCATTTTGTTCTCTTTCACCTGTTCTCCTCTGGACAAAAAACAAGACAGAAAAACTAACCTCAAAAACAAAACAAAACAAAACAAAAAAACAGTGAGGCAGTACCGACTGCCAGGGACCTAATCAATACAGACATTAGTAAGAAGTCAGAACTAGAGTTCAGAATGACGATTATAAAGATACTAGCTGGGCTTGAAAAAAGCATGGAAGATACTAGAGAGACCTTTTCAAGAGAAATAAAAGAACTAAAATCTAACCAAGTTGAAATCAAAAAGGCTATTAATGAGGTGAAATCAAAAATGGAGGCTCTAACTGCTAGGATAAATGAGGCAGAAGAGAGAATTAGTGATATAGAAGACCAAATGATGGAAAATAAAGAAGCTGAGAAAAAGAGAGATAAACAACTACTGGATCACGAGGGCAGAATTTGAGAGATAAGTGATACCATAAGATGAAACAATATTAGAATAATTGGGATCCCAGAAGAAGAAGAAAGAGAGGGGGGCAGAAGGTATATTGGAGCAAATTATAGCAGAGAACTTCCCTAATTTGGGGAGGGAAACAGGCATCAAAATCCAGGAGGCACAGAGAACCCCCCTCAAAATCAATAAAAATAGGTCAACACCCCGACATCTAATAGTAAAACTTACAAGTCTCAGAGACAAAGAGAAAATCCTGAAAGCAGCTCGGGACAGCAGGTCTGTAACCTACAATGGTAGAAACATTAGATTGGCAACAGACCTATCCACAGAGACCTGGCAGGCCAGAAAGGACTGGCATGATATATTTAGAGCACTAAACGAGAAAAACATGCAGCCAAGAATACTATATCCACCTAAACTGTCATTGAAAATAGAAGGAGAGATAATAAGCTTCCAGGACAAACAAAAACTAATTTGCAAACATGAAACCAGCCCTACAAGAAATATTGAAAGGGGTCCTCTAAGCAAAGAGAGAGCCTAAAAGTAACATAGACCAGAAAGGAACAGAGACAATATACAGTAACAGTCACCTTACAGGCAATACAATGGCACTAAATTCCTATCTTTCAATAGTTACCCAAATGTAAATGGGCTAAATGCCCCAATCAAAAGACACAGGGTATCAGATTGGATAAAAAAACAAGACCCATTGATATGCTATCTTCAAGAGACTCATTTTAGACCCAAAGACACTTCCAGATTGAAAGTGAGGGGGTGGAAAAATATTTACCATGCTAATGAACAACAAAAAAAAGCTGGGGTGGCAATCCTTATATCAGACAACTTAGATTTTAAACCAAAGACTATAATAAGAGATGAGGAAGGGCACTATATCCTACTTAAAGGGTCTATCCAACAAGAAGATCTAACAATTGTAAATATCTATGCCCCTAACATGGGAGCACCCAATTATATAAGCCAATTAATAACAAAATCAAAGAAACACATCGGCAACAATACAATAATAGTAGGGGACTTTAACACGCCCCCTCACTGAAATGGACAGATCATCTAAGCAAAAGACCAACAAGGAAATAAAGGCTTTAAGTGACACACTGGACCAAATGGACTTCACAGATATATTCAGAACATTCCATCCCAAAGCAACAGAATACACATTCTTCTCTAGTGCCCATGGAACATTCTCCAGAATAGATCACATCCTAGGTCACAAATCAGGTCTCAACTGGTACCAAAAGATTGGGATCATTCCCTGCATATTTTCAGACCACATTGCTTTGAAACTAGAACTCAATCACAAGAGGAAAGTCAGAAAGAACTCAAATACATGGAGGCTAAAGAGCATCCTAGTAAAGAATGAATGTGTCAACCAGGAAATTAAAGACGAATTAAAAAAATTCATGGAAACAAATGAAAATGAAAGCACAACTGTTCAAAATCTTTGGGATGCAGCAAAGGTGGTCCTAAGAGGAAAGTATATAGCAATACAAGCCTTTCTCAAGAAACAAGAAAGGTCTCAACCCCACAACCTAACCCTACACCTAAAGGAGCTGGAGAAAGAACAGCAAATAAAGCCTAAACCCACCAGGAGAAGAGAAATAGTAAAGATCAGAGCAGAAATCAATGAAAGAGAAACCAAAAGAACAGTAGAACAGATCAATGAAACTAGGAGCTGGTTCTCTGAAAGAATTAACAAGATTGATAAACCCCTGCCCAGACTTATCAAAAAGAAAAGAGAAAGGGCCCAAATAAATAAAATCATGAATGAAAGAGGAGAGATCACAACCAACAGCAAAGAAATACAAACAATTATAAGAACATATTATGAGCAACTATATGCCAGCAAATTAGATGATCTGGAAGAAATGGATGCATTCCTAGAGATGTATAAACGACCGAAACTGAACCAGGAAGAAATAGAAAACCTGAACAGACCTATAATCACTAAGGAAATTGAAGCAGTTATCAAAAATCTCCCAACAAACAAGAGCCCGGGGCCAGATGGCTTCCCAGGGGAATTGTACCAAACATTTAAAGAAGAATTAATACGTATTCTTCTGAAACTGTTCCCAAAATTAGAAATGGAAGGAAAGCTTCCAAACTCATTTTATGAGGCCAGCATTACCTTGATCCCAAAATCAGACAAAGACACCATCAAAAAGGAGAATTACAGACCAATATCCCTGATGAACATGGATGAAAAAATTCTCACCAAAATACCAGCCAATAGGATCCAACAGTACATTAAAAGGATTATTCACCACGACCAAGTGGGATTTATTCCTGGGCTGCAAGGTTGGTTCAACATCCGCAAATCTATCAATGTGATGCAATACATTAATAAAAGAAAGTACAAGAACCATATGATACTCTCAATAGATGCAGAAAAAGCATTTGACAAAGTATAGCATCCTTTCTTGATCAAAACTCTTCAGAGTATAGGGATAGAGGGTACATACCTCAATATCATAAAAGCCATCTATGAAAAACCCACAGCAAATATCATTCTCAATGGGGAAAAAATGAAAGCTTTCCCCTTACGGTCAGGAACATGGCAGGGATGTCCACTATCACCACTGCTATTCAACATAGTACTAGAAGTCCTAGCCACAGCGATCAGACAACAAAAAGAAATAAAAGGCATCCAAATCGGCAAAGAAGAAGTCAAACTCTCACTCTTTGCAGATGATATGATATTTTATGTGGAAAACCCAAAAGACTCCACCCCAAAACCGCTAGAACTCATACAGGAATTCAGTAAAGTGGCAGGATATAAAATCAATGCACAGAAATCAGTGGCATTCCTATACACCAACAACAAGACAGAAGAAAGAGAAATTAAGGAGTCGATCCCATTTACAATTGCACCCAAAACCATAAGATACCTAGGACTAAATCTAACCAAAGAGGCAAAGAATCTGTACTCAGAAAACTACAAAATACTCATGAAAGAAATTGAGGAAGACACAAAAAATGGAAAAACGTTCCATGCTCATGGATTAGAAGAACAAATATTGTGAAGATGTCAATGCTGCCTAGAGAAATCTACACATTCAATGCAATCCCTATCAAAATACCATCAACTTTTTTCAAAGAAATGGAACAAATAATCCTAAAATTTGTATAGAACCAGGAAAGACCTCGAATTGCCAGAGGAATGTTGAAAAAGAAAAGCAAAGCTGGCAGCATCACAATTCCGGACTTCCAGCTCTATTACAAAGCTGTCATCATCAAGACAGTATGGTACTGGCACAAAAACAGACACATAGGTCAATGGAACAGAATAGAGAGCCCAGAAATGGACCCTCCACTCTATGGTCAACTAAAGACCTAAATATGAGACAGGAGTCCATCAAAATCCTAGAGGAGAACACAGGCAGCAACCTCTTCGACCTCAGCTGCTGCAACTTCTTCCTAGAAACATCACGAAAGGCAAGGGAAGCAAGGGAAAAAATGAACTATTGGGACTTCATTAAGATAAAAAGCTTTTGCACAGCAAAGGAAACAGTCAACAAAACCAAAAGACAACAGACAGAATGGGAGAAGATATTTGCAAATGACATATCAGATAAAGGGCTAGTATCTAAAATCTCTAAAGAACTTACCAAACTTAACACCCAAAGAACAAATAATCCAATCAAGAAATGGGCAGAAGACATGAACAGACATTTCTCCAAAGAAGACATCCCAATGTCCAACAGACACATGAAAAAATGCTCAACATCACTCGGCATCAGGGAAATCCAAATCAAAACATCAATGAGATACCACCCCACACCAGTCAGAATGGCTAAAATTAACAAGTCAGGAAACAACTGATGTTGGCAGGGATGCGGAGAAAGGGGAACCCTCCTACACTGTTGGTGGGAATGCAAGCTGGTGCAGCCACTCTGGAAAACAGTATGGAAGTTCCTCAAAAAGTTGAAAATAGAGCCTACCATATGACCCAGCAATTGCACTACTGGGTATTTACCCCAAGGATACAAATGTAGTGATCCGAAGGGGTATGTGCACCCCGATGTTTATAGCAGCAATGTCCACAATAGCCAAACTATGGAAAGAGCCAAGATGTCCATCAACAGATGAATGGATAAAGAATATGTGGTGTATATATACAATGGAATATTTTATAGCCATCAAAAGGAATGGAATCTTGCCATTGCAATGACGTGGATGGAACTAGAGAGTATTATGCGAAGCAAAATAAGTCAATCAGAGAAAGACATGTATCATATGATCTCACTGATATGAGGAATTCTTAATCTCAGGAAACAAACTGAGGGTTGCTGGAGTGGTGGGGGCTGGGAGGGATGGGGGGGCTGGGTGAGGAGGGTATGTGCTATGGTGAGTGCTGTGAATTGTGTAAGAATGATGAATCACAGACCTGTACCTCTGAAACAAATAATACATTATATGTTAAAAAAAAAAAAAAAGATAGTAGGAAGGGAAAAATGAAGGGGGAGAAATTGGAGGGGGACACGAACCATGAGAGACTATGGACTCTGAGAAACAAACTGAGGGTTCTAGAGGGGAGGGGGGTGGGGGATGGGTTAGCCTGGTGATGGGTATTAAAGAGGGCACGTTCTGCATGGAGCACTGGGTGTTATATACGTAAATAATGAATCATGGAACACTACGTCAAAAAAAAAAAAAAAAACAAAGGAGAGTCCAAATCAAAAGGATTCTGAATAGAAAGTGTAGTTGTCTGTGTCTCTCTACTCATAGTCAGCCTAGGAGATTCAGCAACTTTGTGTAGAGCAAAGTCAAAACAACTTGAGCTGATATGTATTGACTTATTCATTTAACAAATCAATAAATATAGATAAGCTCTGAAGTTGCTAAAAGAATTGCACAGTGTACTATGTATAGTGAAAATATGTAAATGTAGTCCAAGCTTACTTCAATTAAATCTTACATTTCAAAATGTGATAAGTAGAATTATGGCCCCCAAAGTTGTTTATTTCCTGATACCCACAACCAATGAATGTGTTATGGAGGGATTAAAGTTGCAGATGGAATTAAGTTTGCTAATCAGCAGATCTTGAAATGAGGCGATTATTGTAGGTTATCTGGGTAGGCCTAATAAAATCTTGGGGTCCTTATAAGTGAAAGTGGGAGGTAGGAGAGTCAGTGTCACTTTGACAGAGTGTGAGACGCAACTAGTCGTTGCCGGCTTTGAGGATGGAAGGGGCCCACAAGTCAAGGAATGCAGGCAACTCCTAGGAGCTAAAAGAGGGGAAAAAAAAAAAAAAACAGAGCAAGAGCAGATTCTAGTCTACTGTCTCACATACCCTCATCTTCATGGATATGGAGGAATCATTTAATTACTAAGTTCTAGATAGAATTTTAAGGCAGATACTATGCAACTTTGTATTCCCTAGACCTAAAGCAGTTTGTAGTGCTCCAAAAATTGGTCAATAGTGTATAAAATATATGTCTGCTGTTACAAGGCTGTTGAATGATAAATGATTAACCCTATTAGAAATCATCTGAAATGGCTTCCAATCAGCCTCATCTGCTGGATTTTTTAAGCTGGGCAATCAATCCTCTGCCCTTGTGTGAAAGATAGACCTAGGAAATCACTTCTAATGCATAGAATATGGGAAAAAGTGATAGGATGCCAGTTTTCTTGCAATATACCTTTTTTGTGTTGTCAGCTACCTGTAAAGAGGTTCATGGGGCAAGTGAACCTGGCCAATAGCCAGTGAGAACCTGAGTCCTGACAAAAAAAAGTGAGGTTGGGAGTAGATCCTCTCTCACTCAGGCTTTGAGATGATGGCAGTTCCAGCCAGCCCTTTGACTGCAGCCTCATGAGAGATCCTGCACCAGAGAACCCAGTTCAGCTACATCTGAATCCCTGATCCACAGAAACCGTAAGGTCACATTCATTGTTTTAAAAAGTAATATTTCCAGGTAATTTGTGATGCAGTAATTAATAATGCATTAACTAAAATATGTATAGCGTAAATGTTGTAGAAATTCAGAACCAGAGTTTTGGTTCTGTAAATAGAACTGTAACCAAACTATCATTGTCTAATATTTTATATTAAAAACCTAGATATATTATTTGCTTTATTTTATGTCCAAGTTCTATTTTCCAGTCTTTAAGGATTCTGAGTGCAGTTTGAGCCCAGTAGGAAATGGCAGACAAGGGAATAGATGAAGGATGTGGATGTACCAATTATTTGACTAAATTGTGTGGGGAATGTCCCAAGAATTTTCTTCTGTCATACCCTGATAAACTCAGAGCCAAACTGAATATATTTGGGTGCAGCTTTCTGAATAAGCAATTTAGAGATGATTTTGTACTGGTCAGCGTGACCCAGACACTGAAATGTTTTGATCCCCAGCATTACTAAACTTCATCTTCTTAAAAGAAAAAGTAATAAGTCTGTAATAAAAATGATACTCTGCTTTCTTTGAGTTCTTTGAAGCAAAAGTGCCAATAAATGACAGTCCCTCTTCAAATATAGGAACTTTGGGAGAGAGGTCGCACCGTAAGGAGTAAGGAGTAAGCGGTGCAGGGTGGGAGATCTGGTCAGAAAGGGGTCTGCAGAATAGTGGAAGTAGGACAAAGATAGATGTATTTTCCGATGGAACATATGTGGACCCAGGAGAAAGTCCAACTGGGTCATTTTGAAAAGAACCACAATACAAGATGATTCTCTTCCCAGGTTAATCAACTTCAGCATAAGGAGCTAAGATTCAGAAAGTACAAAATAAAAGTGAGCAAATTTAAGAGAAGCATTACCTGTCAAAGAAGAGGATTCTTCAACAACTGAAATGAAACTTTGCTTGGGGATTTTTATTATCTGAAACTGACCAAAGCAACCCATTGAAATATCAATATAACAACAACAACAACAACAAAAGTGTAACTCTTTTTTAAATTTTTTTAAAGATTTTATTTATTTATTTGACAGAGAGAAAGACAGCAAGAGAGGGAACACAAGCCAGGGGAGTGGGAGAAGAAGCAAGCTCCCCACTGAGCAGGGAGCCCGACTCGGGGTGCTCGATCCCAGGACCCTGGGATCATGACCTGAGCCGAAGGCAGATGCTTAATGACGCTTAACACCCCAAAAGTGTCACTCTTTTAATTTGGTACAAACATCTTACTATAGAATTTGTTGGTATTATTTAACAGTAATTTCATGTTAAATCTTGACTTTTTAGTCAGCCCCATTTTTATTTTGTCAACTTTTTGATATCGTAACTCTTTTAACCAATATAGATATGGTTAAGGTCAAGCAGTTGATTTTTAATAGCATAATCTAAAGCTTACTGAACCTCAGGTTTATTTATGTAAGGGTTCATAACTGAACTGGAAAATTCAAAAAATGGATAATTTCCTATAAATAAATGTTTATAGGAATAGACCATCTGCAGACCAAAAAATGTAAAGCTTCAGACTACAAAGGGTCAATATCTGACCTTTTCTACACTAACATGGCTTTGAAGAATCAATATTTTTCATTTTCTTTACCTAAAAGGAAAGCACTATGTTAGTACCCAGAGACGTGCTGTTTGGATCTATTACTGTGGTTGTATTCCTAAAGTACACTTTCATATTAATTTAAAAAGCACTTTCAATTTTTTTTAGAAATACTTCTCTTTTAAGCAAGAAAAATAAAATCATGAAAATGATTATATTTTTGGATAAAATAAGAACTCTGCTAAAGATGTGGAATATGAAACATTTGTTTAACAATTGTAGCAAGGAAACCTATAGGAATATTGTACTCTGTTGCTGCTGCATGATTGATGGACATTGCATGAAAATATACTCTTAGATATTCGGGAACAATTCAACTTCACCCAAAAATGAGAGGTCTTTGGAAAGAATCTTCTCCCAATTTTAGAGAAATTTATTTATCCTTCTATCTCTCTCCCTCTCTCTCTAATCAAATGCCACTCTTCTCATAGAATCATCTTTACAAATTAAACAGGAATGGAATACTATGTGAATGTTATTCCTATTATTTGTCAATTCATTGGAGAATCACATGACACAATGTGATGATAAATGCAGAGTACAAAATGGTATAGACCCTATGATCCCATTTGTTAAATATGTGTATATAAATTCATATGTGTGTACTTTGGATAGGTGTGTACCAAACATTTACTCTTTGTATCTGGTTTGCAATATAGAATTTTATTTTACATTTTCTAAATTTTGAGAGAGAGAATGAGAGACAGAGAGCATGAGAGGGAAGAGGATCAGAGGGAGAAGCAGACTCCCCGCTGAGCAGGGAGCCTGATGCGGGACTCGATCCTGGGACTCCAGGATCATGACCTGAGCGGAAGGCAGTCGCTTAACCAACTGAACCACCCAGGCACCCTACATTTTATAAATTTTGTTACATTATAAATTTTCTACAATGAGTTTATGCACACACACACACACACACACACACACACATAATGTTATTATAAAGGCCAAAACATTTTCAAGAATAGAACTAGATAGCTTTCAAAAAGAGACAGAGTTAAGCCAGTTATAATGATCATAATCAAATAAATAATGTTATAACTTGTATTCTTACCATGTTTTCCAAATATACAATATAGTACTGTGTTTTAGTAATGTGAACATTTTTTGGATTTGGCAGAAGTCACAGATATGTTTTTATGTATCATCTATATTTTGCCTACAATCCAGGTACTAATCAAATGATTCGCACTTCAATAGTATAGCAAAGGCAAATTGATTAGATTTATCTCAGATAGATGAAACTAAGAAAACTAGGGAGATACTGTTTAATAACAAATACTGCTTAGAAATATGTAATTTTGTAGTTAACACAGATTCATTGTCTTCATTTACCACACCTAAGCCAGGAAACGTCCCATAAAGAATAAGATTAATTCTTTGTAAGTAACATTTTTTAGTATTTTTTACACATCCTGAATTATACATTCTTTATGAGTACTTTGCTGATTTTTTGGTATCTGGGAAGTACTGATCATTTTACTTATTAACCATTATCCTGTTTTGACTTAGGTAGCATTATTAAGCAACATATATAAATGCTGTAATTTATCAATTTTTAATACGTCCCCAAATGATTTCAAAACAGTGAATCATCCTGGCACAAACCAAGTGGCTTGCTTACATCTCACTTTTCATCAGATTCTGAACTTCAGCAGCTCCTATTCTTTCCCTTTCCCATTCTTGCAGTAGTGATGATGATGGAGAAGAAGAGGAAGAAAGAGAAATGGCAGAGGAAAAGGAGGAGGAAAAATAAGGAAAGGAGGTGGAGGAGAAGTGGGATAGGAAAAGGGGAAGAAGAAGGAGAAGGAGAATGAAGAGGAAAAGAGAAAAAGAAACAACCATTTTATGCAGTATGCCTGGCGTGATAGTAGGCTATTTATAGAAATTATATTGTTCAATCCACATAATAACCATGTGCAGATTGTGTTAATTTTTGCATTTTACAGGTGATAAAATCAACATTCACAGAGAAACAACGTAACTTGGTAAGGTTCACATACATGTTAGTCACAACCGCAGTCAGAGCCTAGGTTTTCTGACTCCCAGATGCTTCCCAACTTACTGCCTTGAATTTTCCCTTTTCTTCCCTCCAACCCTCCTATTCCTACCTCCCTATTCCCCACTTTCACTAATGTGAGCTACCCAGTCACAGCTCTATAAATTGACTGACTCTTTTCCATCTATTCTGGATTTCGATCTCATGCAGATGCTAGAATTGTTCTGTTGCTTAGACCATAAAATATTTGTGCATTTTTGTGCATACTTTAAACAAAATAAAAGATAAAAAAATATTCACTTTCAAAATTCATATTACTTTTTAAAAATTTTTCATATTTACAAATAAACCTGTCAATATTAAACAAAGAATTTAACCTTCACTTGACTGTGCAAGATAAAATGGCCAATTGAGGTAATTAAATGTGAAAATTATTTTACTTTTCTGGGGGTCAAGTTTAGGGGATACTTGATTAAATTCATCACCTATTCACTTAATTCTCTGAATGTCATTTTTTAATGTGTAGATTTTTTTTAATTTTAGACAATTATGAAAAAGAAATGTTTAAGATAAAATCAATACAGTATGAAGTCATACTGAAATATTTTCAGTTTCAATTATCTTCTTAATATTCATTTGAAGAACTATACTAAGCATTTGAAGTATCTCTGATAAAATTTTTAATTATGTATTTTATATTTTAAGTGTTTAAGAAAAAAAGTGCATACACGTTTTAATTAATTTAACTAAATGTTAAAATTTATTGCCTATAGAAGATACTGATTTTTCACTGTATATATTAAAATATGTCATTTTCACACACCAGTCACACCCTTTTATGGCATTTAACCAAACTAAGCCAAGAAGCTGTGACTAAAATGACTAAGTGGCATGCCTTCATCTTGATTCTATTTCAAGCCATCAAGTTCCTTTGAAGGAAATAAACATCTAGACATTATAATAACAATATCTTACTTAAATAGAGAATTCTACCTTGAATTCTGGTCTGTGGTTATATTGAAATGGTAACTATTACAGTTGTTGGCATATCCTCCTATGCGTTAGATTCATTTATCAAACTTCGGTATATCATATGTTATCTGACCTGAGTTTTATAAAATTTAAGTTTTTTCCCCCATAATTATTTATTAAATAAAACTAAAATTTATGTTAAAGTTCAATCAAGGCATTTTAGTTGTCCATTTATAATAAAGAAAATTTGAAACATAACTTATTTTAGCATGATAGAGCTTTTTGTTTTAGTTTACAAAAAGTATAGAAAATAATTGTATGCCTTCCAAATATGCCAGACTTGTTACTTAGACCTGGTACTAATATTGAGTAAAATAAATGGAAACCTTGAACCAAATCTATAGTAATTAGCTGACTTCATGAATTACTATATAATTATTTAATCATCATGAAACTATGCTTTGATTACTTTTTTATTAAGTCAGTTGGCAGAATTGTGAAAATCAATGTGTTTAGAGTACATATCAATAACAAAAATGGAAGATAATAAATCAGGGAAGAAAAAATTCAGTGTGTATTCGACCAAAGACACAGTTTTCTCTCTTTAAAAAAAAAAAAAAGAGAGAGATTTATTTATTTATTTGAGAGACAGAGGGAGCACTTGCGAGTTGGGGGAGGGGCAGAGGGAGAGAGAATCTCAAGCAGACTCCCTGCTGAGCACAAAGCCTGACTCGGAGCTCAATCTCAGGACGCTGAGATTATGACCTGAGCCAAAATCATGAGTTGGATGCTTAACTGAGCCAACGAGGCGCCCCCAGGTTTCTTTTTTATAAAGCATCAGTTGCAAAAATTACAAACTAAAGCATTTCTTTAATTATATAAATGTTCTTCAGCTGTGTTCTCTGATGCTTTCTATTGTTTTTTGTTTTTGTTTGGTTTGGGTTTGGGTTTTAGCTACAAAATAATCACCTTCATAAAGTTAACACAAATGACATGAAATATATACATATATGTTCATATATCTATATATAAATACTCAAACATGCTTATTATTACTTGTTCAGATTTAGTAAGCACAGTTTCATCTGGTAACAAATGCCATTTAGTTTAGTTTTGTTTTGAAATTTTATTTATTTGAAAGAGAGAGAGAGAGAGAGAGAGAGCATCAGCAGGGGAAGGGGCAGAGGGAGAAGGACAAGCAGACTCCCCACTGAGCAGGGAGACTGACTCTGTGCTTTATCCCAGGACCCTGAGATCATGACCTGAGCCGAAGGCAGACACTTAACCGACTGAGCCACATAGGCGTCCCTGCCATTTAGTTTTGGATGACATCATATCATTAATAAATTATTGAGAAAAGTCAAGGACTTCACAATTTATATTCCCAGAAATAGAAAAATCTCTAGTACGTCAATGAATATAAGTCTGAGACAAGGCAATAACCAAGTTATTTTGGTTGGTTGAATTGGCAGCTAAAAACAGAGAGCCTTCTTTAGACACTACCAGACAAATAAAAGCTTCTGTAAAACCATTAAAGCTTCACTGGGGAAGCAGTGGGAGTGTTAGAATCACAGCAGGAGATTTGACTCAGTCCAATTTATCCCAGTGCTTTAAAAATGGCATTGATCTTAGGTAGAAGCTGTGTTTCTTGGTTATTCTAGGCTTCCCCACTATCAAAAGCTTCCCAAACTTAAATGAAAACTTTACCCTTTCACATTGGAGGCCCTGCTGTGATTGACCCTACCTGCCTTTCCAGTGTTCTTCCTGGCACCAGAGTTTCTGGCCTTCCCTACTTTGGCAGCTTCTACTCCTACTATGTGTTTTTAATTTCTTGCCCAAGGCATTCCAAGTCTTCAGTGTTGTCTTTTCGTTGTGCACTGAAGCTATCATGCCTATTTTTCCCTGGTACTTCTAGTTCAAGATTCTTTAAGCCTAGACTTTTATATCCAGCATCTGGAAGTAAAGAATAAAGCAGAACCAATAACGAGATGTAAGACTCACTGGTACACGATTTCACGTTGGTAAGGTTCATCTCAAAGAAAACTGCGAAGGAGATGTGTATGTTTGTTTGGGTTTTATTCCTTCTTCTACTATGAAGAAATGTTCTCTAACCTCTGCTCTCCACTCCTCTTCCTGCCTCTCTCTCTAGAGCAAGCTGGCAGATTCACACTCTTCTCTAACTCTGACTCAAATGTCACAAACCCACAGACACATCATGAGTGTTATTTTAGCCTTTTGCATATACTTGTGTTAGCATGTCTCACTCTTTAACAATTACTTGTATATATTTCTGTCTCTACCACATGATTTTGAGCTCTTAAAGCACAGGACATTTTTCTCACTGGCACAAGTGATTATTAAAACACTGTTAAATGAATGAATGCTCAAGTGAATAAATAAGGGTAGAAATTTGGTTTGAAAATGAAAATCTATGGAAGTGATTGTGTCATGACCTTCTGTATGCCCCCCCCATGTATTTGTTATATGAACAGCACATTTTATCCCTATAGAAGATTGATTTTAGTCAACAGTTATACTCACATGCTTTTGTTATTGAGTCTCAAACAGATATTTTGAGTCTATATATTTATTTAGCAGCAATCACATAGTCCTGTTATACTTCTCATTCTGTAATCATTTACTTACCACCTAACACAACTTTACAGTAGGACTAGATTTCATTTTTTTCAAAATAAGAAATCAAAGAATCAATATTTATTATAGCATTTATGAAATACAACACGTGTCCAGTGAAAAGAAATATAACCTCATATTAAGCCACTTCCAATTTACTAAGGTCCCAAAGCAGTTGATGTTTCTACACCTCTTTTATTCCACATGGATACATGTGGCATGGTAGAAAAAAGTAGCCAGACATCTATAAAGATCAAAACAACCCAGTATCTAACAAGATTGCTTTATTATTTGTATCAAATTATTAAGTTGATCAAGTTATTTAACCTTTTAATGTCAATGTCATCACCTATAAAATGGACATTAAGAAATGTCCATTTTATGATGGATGTATCAAATGTGATTACATATGTTAAGTCTAGGGTAAAGTAAAAAGCAAAATATAAATTACCTATTTTTATTTGACATCCAAATTCTCACAGCAGTTATTTAGCTATTATTCATATATTATCTACTATTATTGTATTTTTTTCAAGTTTTACTTTTGGATGTGAACTCTGACAGATTTTTTTTAATTTTTATTTTAATTCAGTTAATTAACATATAATGTGTTATTGGTTTCAGAGGTACAGATCTGTGATTCATCAGTCTTATATAATACCCAGTGTTCATTACATCACATGCCCTCCTTAATGTCCATCACCCAGTTACCCCATCCCCCCCATTCCCCCTCCTCTCCAGCAACCCTCAGTTTGTTTCCTATAATTAAGATTCTCTTATGGTGTGTCTCCCTCTCTGGTTTCCTCTTGTTTTACCTTTTCCTCCCTTTCCCTATGATCCTCTGTTTTGTTTCTTAAATTATTGATGTGTACTGTGACAGATTTATTGTTGCTCCCCACTCTTTTACCCCTCTTCCTTGTAGGGAGATTATACATCACCATTTATTACCCTATAACAAGCAGTACCTTCTTTGTCACCCCACCCCTGACAGCTGGTTTGGACATGTGACTTGCCTTAGCAAATAAATGTGAGCAAAAGTGACAGTGTGCCCTTCTCCAGCGGAAGCTTTAAGAGCCATGATGTTCATTTGTTGCCCTCTTGCTCTTTCCCCTTTGTCATAGGAAAAGTATATCCTCTTAGGAGCTGTTCCTTCAGCCTAGATCTTAGAATAAAGAAAAAACAAGGACAACCATCAGTAACCCTTACATTTAACATGAGCAAGAAATAAGCCCTTTTGTTCTAAATCATGGTGACACTATAATTTATCATTCAGACTAGGAATCGTTTGAGAATGAATGGTGTGCTATTAATGATTATACCAAGACTACAGACATATGCATGGGCAGTCCCAGGAAAACAGGAAGAATGTGCATTTTAGCTACATGAACAGAATTTAAGGAGTTAAACATTCTACAAGGCATATTACGAAAAAGGCTAAGTATCACTCCCAATCTTACCTACCATCCCACCCATTCCCAGTAAAGCCTTATCATCATTTTGGTGCTACCAATGGTATCTGTTAATATTATGTTAATTCCATAAATACTTTCATGCCTTGCATATATCTATATAAATAATATATACATATATATTAGTTGATTTTCATTTCTTGCATAATTCTTTCTCTGGAGTTCTTTCTCATTTTTAACTTTTTGCAGATTTTTCTATGAAAATAGCACTAATTCAACTCCCAACTTTATTTCAGTTGTTTAAATCCCCTCTCAAAATTCCAGTACATCAAGAATTTGTTGATTTAATTTTCTTGAAGAACTTGAAAATTCTTGAAGAACTCAAAAATTCTTAAAGTCCCAGAAGCTTCTGACTTTCTCTAGACCAAACTATGCCTCCTCTAAGTCTGGTATGCATTTGTCATTAATCATTTTTCCCTTCACCAACATCTCATGTACTCCTCAGTTTCTTTCTTTCCTGAAATGAAGTCATGTCTTATGTAGGTTTTTTTTTTTCTGTCTAGGTTTACTCCCTTGTTTTGGTTGATGCATATCAAATAGCTTCAAAGAAAAGATAATGGGAGATAATTTTTGACATTTTACATTTCTGAAAATATCTTCATTTTGTCTTTAATCATAATTGATGTTAAGCTAGGTGAAGAATTTAGATATTTTATGTAAAAATGTTTTCGAAGTATTTTTGTATCGTGTTTGCTTGCAGTGTTGTATTGAAAACTTTAAAGCCATCATCATTCCTTGCATTTTGTATGTGGACCATCTTTTTCCTCTTCTCAGAAGTTTGCAGAATCTTTGTCCCCAGAAGTGTAAAATTGCACAGTGCCATGTGTCTGTGGATGCATTTTCACTCATTGTAATGGTCTGCTGTTGTCCCTTTTAAATAGTTATTTGATTTTTTTTCTCTCATCCACTTTCTCTATTTTCTTTGGTTCAGTAAGCCAAAGTATAAGGCTCACTCTGAATGCTGGCTTGGAGAATGAGGCTTGGATCTATAACCAAAATCTGTGATGATTAATTGTCAACCATGCCTAAAACCAAAGACCTCATCTAAGCTGCTATTCCCTAGCAGTCAGGGGAGCCAGAACAGAGAGAGAATGTGTCTAGTCACCTCTTTGTTGGAAAGAGACAATATGTGCCATGGCCTGTAGTTAAGTTTAAGCCACTTATGGAGAGAACATCAAACTCCAAGTACTAACAAAATGTAGGTCAGAGGATGTTTGACTGTCCATCAAGATAAGCTATTACTCCATCTTTCTGTATGATTTACGAATGAAGGAGAGATCAATATTATTTAATACAATACTTTTCTGTTATGGGTAGAAATCTGATGGTCCGCATTCTTAAAGAGAGGGTTATTATAAAAGCCCATACCATGCAACAGATTTGAAGTCTGAAAAACAACACCAAAACGAAGAAATGTTAAAATAGGGATAGAAGAGAAAAAATCATGTTGATGAATAGGAAATAATAATTAAACCAGAAATCTAGAGCAGAAACTAGGTTCCTGAATTTAATAACTAAGTTAACTCCAAGGGAATATTTTTATAATATCATTCTCTGATTTAAATAAATTATATGATTTTTGTTAGGGGAGATATAAGGAGAAACATATTTCTTGGTAGTCTAGGAGAATTTATCATTTGGCTTTTACATAATGGGCATTTACCATCCTAATATAGTTCTATGTCAGGTTGCAAAGGATATTAGATGCATTGTGTGGTTTATCCCTATAGAGGACCTTTATACAAGTTTCTTTGATGATGATTCTAACTGATCTCTTGCCATTGTGAAATGGCTCATTGACTAACTTAGTGAATTTATATATAGAGACCAGTTAAACCTTCACATGCTCACATGCACATCTTAAGAAGAAAAGAGATGTGTTTATTTTTATGAGGTGGACAGTTAAATCAAAGGTAAAATTTTCCATCCCATTCATCTATTCTTTCAGTCCTAGTCCCTATGTAAGAATCTATAATGCCCTAGATGTTGTTCCTAATTTATTTAACAGGTATTTAGTTTACCCTCCAATTGTGCCAAACATTTTCCTAGGTAATGAAGATATAGCAGTGGAACAAATAAATAGATCTAGACACCATGGGGCTTATAGGCTGTGGTTAGTAAAGATAAACAGAAGGGAAATAAATTGTGTTTGTATGTCTATATGGCAGAAAATTAAAGGAGAGCAAAGGGAACAATTCTTTAGGAGGAATGAGTTGATATAGGGTTGCTATTTACATTATTCGGTCAAAGTTTCTTTTCACAAATTCAGTTATAAAAGCAGTATAAGATTGAGATATGTGGATAAAATGGGGAAGAATATTTGAGTCAGATTAAAAAGTAAGTGTAAAAAACCCCCAAATGGGGCATTGCTTGTCATGTGCAAAGAACAACAAGAAGGGGGATGCCAGTGAAGCTCAGGAGAGGACCAGAGTGGTGGGGATGAGGTAAGGAGTAAAAGGGCTCAACCACTTGAGATCAGCTAAGCCTCTGTTGGGACTTTGACTTTTACTGCTCTTGATATGAGAAGTAGAGTGAAGATATTTGAGAAGAGTCATAAAGTGATCTGCTTTAACAATTTTACGGAATCCCTTGGAATAATGTGTTGAGAATAGTGTAGAAGGAGCAGGCATCGAGGCAGGGAGAACAATCAGGTAGATAGTGCAGTAATCCAAATGAAAAATGATGGTAGCCAAGATCAGGGTGGCAGCTATAAAAGAGTGAGAAATGGACAAATTTTGTGTGTGTGTGTGTGTGTGTGTATATATATATATATATATATATATATATATAGATGTGGCAGGATATATTGATTGTTTGGATGTGAGGTATGTGAGCAAGAGAGTCAAGTTTATCTCCGAGTTTGTGACCTAGGTAATTGCAAGGTTAGAATTGCCATTCACTGCTTTGGGAAATACAATGGAAAGGTTGTGGTCAGGGGAGGAAATCAAGATTCTAAATTAACATCAAAGATGCCTTTTAAATATCCAAGTGGAAATGTAGGGGAAGCAGTGTGATATATGTGTCTTGAATTCAGATTAGTGAATGGGGTATCAGAAATCAACTTGAGGAAGAATTCCAAAAGATAGCAGATGCCCTGGAGTCTCAAGACTGTTGGTGTCGCCGCTGTAGTTGCACAGGTGGGTTATTAGTAATCATCTCAAAGCACATCAGATAACAAGGCAAAGAAAAGGGGGAAAATAAATGACAAAGCAGGACTACTAGGTTCAGTAGGGACATAGAAAGGACGAAGGCAAAGATCTTGCCAGTTGGCAGGTGGGAAGGGACAAATTGGTAAAATGATCTTTCCAAAGACTTCCATTGTAGATAATTGGGATTTGGTCTAACAGTCATTTGACTCAGTTTATAATATCAAAAATGTAAAATAACCCCAATCACTCCAAAGTATGTGATAGGCAAGATAAATTATAGTATAACCCAGGAACACAAATATTTTATGATACGTAAAGAGGTTTGTGAGTCTTGATGCCATCACAGAATAACCAGGCCTGATTAGGAACAGGTGTAAGAACCTCTAGGCAATTACTGGAAGTGTTAAGGGAGAGCGATATTAAATACAGTTGGGTAGCTGATCTCCTCAGAGGAGTAGAGATCTGCCTAGTTAATATTACTATATGAACAATCATGACCTGATAGGAATTTGAGTTACCATTTAAATAGGAAATCATTGTTCCGTCATGAGGCATAAGCCTGTATATCATATATTGTTTGGGCCATCGAGTTAGCAGGAATATATCCCCTAAAGACCAGTTTAAAAGTAAAATTTCTTCTTTGGTCTATATAAGATTTTGGAATTGAAGAGATCATTGCTCTAACTTAAGTTCTTATACCTTGATCTTGAAATTATTAGTTTGTGCATAATCAGAAGTACAGAGAAAACAAAAATAAAACAAATTTAAAGAAAAAAATTGCTTTTGACATGTGCATTGATTGACTTATGAATAGAGCTAAGTTTTGCCAAATATTGTCTCCTTTTTTCTGTGCACATAATATGCACTGCTCAAAAGGTTGGAATTTGTAAGAGTTATTTGACATTCATGCATGTACCTTATAGTCTTTCTTATCAGACTGCTGGCTTATTTTGTCCTGGATTTTCCAGCAATGATTCATTATATTATAACTAGAAATAGTATGGCTGGCCTACCCAAAGAGAAAATGATTTATCATGACTAAAGGGAATGAAACCAAATGCAAGATGAAAGGCATAGTATTATCTGAAAACTATGCAGTTTCCAAAGATAAGGCTAAATTTCAATACAGTATGTAGTCTAATTATGATTAAGCAGAAGGAAAACTCAGTTGGGAAATTCCATTATGTGGAAAGTCTTGTTTTAAATTCCTTGGAGGGGCGCCTGGGTGGCTCAGTCGTTAAGTGTCTGCCTTCAGCTCAGGTCATGATCCCAGGGTCCTGGGATCGAGCCCTGCATCGGGCTCCCTGTTCAGCGGGAAGCCTGCTTCTCCCTTTCCCCCTCCCTCTGCTTGCGTTCCCTCTCTCGCTGTGTCTCTCTCTGTCAAATAAATAAAATCTTTAAAAAAATAAAAATAAAAATAAATTCCTTGGAAATGGCCAGTACCCTGCAGGATCACTAGCATACCAATATTGGCCCACAGTTCTAACAGTGGTGTGCAGAGGACTGCACAGAACCTTCTACAAGTTTTCTCCTGTCACAAAGGAATTTTCTCTGGAAGGCTTCATGGCCAGAGCAGGAGGCAACGTTTTAGCTCTTGGAAATCTCTGAAACATAGTAAATATACAAATACTAATTGTATCTAATACTACCATTGTTGTGGTTGCTGTTCTATAAGAATGAAAAGGACAAAAAAAAAAAAAAAAAAAAGACTTTCATTTGTCCAAAAGACTTATGAGAAAATTCAGATCGTTAATTTAATTTATGATGCATATGGTATACCAAGACATGATATAAGAAATCTGGTTTTACCATTCTAAGAACTCTGGAGAGCTTAATAGGAGAGTAAAACTTTTCTTTCCTTTTTCAGGATAAACTTGCTCTACATTCAGTCATATAGTCAATCATTCACAGACATTCAAAAGATATTTATTATACACCAACTAAGTGTCAAGCACTATGTGAAACAAAAGGATTTTTTAGAGAGACTGAGGTTAAAACATGTTAGGATGTAATCCCCCCCCAGAGGGCTTTGGACAGTGAAACAAGGAGAGTTAGAAATCTTTTGCAGAAATATGTATGACTTAATTCCAATCAGAGAAGCATTCTTTATTTCCTTCACAAGACTCGTGGGCTTTGTACAACATAAGCAACCGTCAAGCTCCAACCAAACACCACCACCCCCACTACCCCTCTACGCTTGATAATTAACATTGGCACTAAGATGATATTCAGACACATGCAAATGTTTGTATTTTTCATGAGGGACCTAAATAAAATAGAAAATATGATAAATTTTATTTTGTTACTCTCCCAGGTCCTTTCCTTTGGAACAACTTTTACATCCCAACTTTTATTTTCCCCTATTCTGTAAGTTCCCTTTACCTTCATACTAAACTCAGTATCTCCAAGTGCCCACCTTTGTGGTACCTCCCTTTGGTCCTCCCTTTCAGACTTTTATTCTTGTACTGCTGTTTGTTCCTCCTTGAAAAATATGTCTTTTTCCTCAGAATGACTGATTTAAATATTATATCATGTAACCAAATTAAATCATTTTAAATGCAGTAATTTACTAATCTGAATGGTTGCTAAGTCAGCTGGAAACTTTAAAATGAATAAAATTATTAAATATTCACAGCACCAACCCCAGAAGCTGTTAGTATGAACTTCTGGAGGTGGGGCTTAGGAAATTAGAGTGAAAAAAGGTGTTCCCTAATGTGGCTTGGCCCATGAACTGATTTTAGTGAGCATCTGCTTTACCACTGATGCAGAAGCAAGGGTGTTGGAGTGAAGCAGAAGGGCTTATGCTAAAGTGTCTGACTGGTTAAAACTAATTATAGAGAGCTAATTTCCCCAAATAACTGAGGCAGAATTCTCCCTAATGCTTCTGTTACTTCTTCTGACTTCCTGCCTAGAATTTCTTCCTGTCTCTTCTCATTTTTCTCTGTGCTTAAAATTACAGTTCAAGCCTAACCCTTCCATGAAGCCTTTGAGAACTATATAGGCCATGGCATGCATATATGACTAATTTCCTTTCTATTTGAATATTTTTTACCTGCTGGAGCCCTTAGAAGAATAAATATATGAGTTGGGGAAACAGAGAAGAGATCATTAAGCTTCTGTAGATAAGAAAGAAGTAGGAATTACCATGCAAAAGAGAGCAGAGGAGGAAGAAGAAAAGAATTTGTGAATAGCAGAATGAAAGAGGGTCAGGCAACTTAGATGTCTACAGAAATGTTTCTGAGGATAAGAATGAAGAAAATTCAATTTAAGTTTATTGTTACAATTTCATGTTTTCCCTCCATCTTCTCAAATATCAGTAGAGTTGCCTACACACATACACAGATGCTTCCCAAGTCTCCTTTGAAGAAAGATAGAGACCGTGTTTTACTTCTGGGGCTACTGTGGACATGCTGACAGACTCTATTCTTCTGTCATAGGATATTTGTCTATTATTAAACTTTAGTCTGCTACC
Organism: Phoca vitulina; assembly: GCF_004348235.1. NCBI lineage: Eukaryota > Metazoa > Chordata > Mammalia > Carnivora > Phocidae > Phoca > Phoca vitulina. The sequence continues at coordinate 44,264,872 of NW_022589709.1, forward strand.
AGTATAGGCACTTGGCTCACCAATAAAATATAAGCCCCTATAACATGCTGATAGATCTTTCCATTCAACATGGAAAATGCTGGAATAATTGTGAATGCAAGTGTGTGCAGGGGCATGGAGGGGTTCCAATAATGCATAGGACTAAGGGCTGTGGCACCACACATTCCATGATACAATGAATTATACCACAGGTTTCTGGAGATGTCCCAAGCCCTGGATGAGGAAGGCTTGTTGGAGCAAAAGAAGAACTTAAAAATGCTCATAATTTTGCTGTGGTTATAAGGAAGCAAGATTTTCTAGACAAGATGCACCCCTGTGCTACCAAGAACTCAGTGACCCATGGACTTTTTTTTTTTTTTTTAAGATTTTATTTATTTATTTGAGAGAGAGAATGAGATAGAGAGAGCATGAGAGGGTCAGAGGGAGAAGCAGACTCCCTGCCGAGCAGGGAGCCTGATGTGGGACTCGATCCTGGGACTCCAGGATCATGACCTGAGCCGAAGGCAGTCGCTTAACCAACTGAGACACCCAGGCGCCCGACCCATGGACTTTTTTATTGACTACTGGAAATGTGCCAGTGCAGGGTCAGGGATGCTTATGGGGATGAACCCTGGATGTTTAGAAGCAGAAATGCCCATCCTTTAATTATGGTGATTAAGAATCTGAAATTTCCAGATAAAATGCAGCTGCATTACTTTATGAATTTTTTTTTTCAGATTTTAACATACCTAAATTTGGACAACTTATAATTATTGTCATCCAGGAGCAGGTATGTTGTAGTTGTTAATTGCCTGCCACCGTGTACCAAAAGTTATAGAATGGTGTCAGCTGCTTGGATAATAATCCCAGAGAATATAGAACATCATTCTTTTAGGAAATGATGAATCAGTAATGCTGATGATCAGAGGGTAATTATGTGAGGAAAAAATAAGCACACTGATGATCCCATGTCAAAAAGTTGGACTCTGAATGTAAAGAAGGTTTAGTTTTAGAATCATTTCATCAATTATATCTCTTACATTTTATTTCTTATGCTATATGTAAGAAAAGAGGTATTTCAATGAGAATAAAATGAAAGCTCTGATATAAAAATATTGGGTCCATGTTAAATTGGCAGAGCTTCGTACCCCCTTCTTTTAGTGATACATATAATAGTGCTGCACATATTACAGATGGTATCTTAGATCCAACAGACTTCGCAGTTCTGAAAATTTGGTCCTGCAGAGTTTAAAAGTTAAAGGACTTGAAGCCCAAACAGAAGTTAAAGCTTATCTAGAGGTACTGAGGACAGCTCGGGAAAGATTAACAACACCAACTTCAAAGAAAGTAGGACCTCGCCCTTCAGAGCCTAAAGCTATCAGAGTAATAATCCAGTTTCCTAACATCTGTGTATAGAGCCAGGCCCACATACGTTGACTGGGGATTCAGCCTGATTTTACATCAAGTACAATCCCTTATGCTGGGGTATTATGGCACTGACAGCAATTTATCCCCCAGTTACCCTAAGCCTACTGGAGACTGGTGCATAGGAATTTTGCTTGGCACAGTGAACCCAGTTGTAGAGAAGACTGCACTAGGGTTGAGATTTAGTGTGAAGAATTAATATCCTGTGGGGAAGGATGAGTGACATTCCCCAGTCTCTGTACCTAAATATAATTCACCATTAAGGTAGAGAGAATAGGGGCGCCTGGGTGGCTCAGTCGTTAAGCGTCTGCCTTCGGCTCAGGTCATGATCCCAGGGTCCTGGGATCGAGCCCCGCATCGGGCTCCCTGCTCGGTGGGAGGCCTGCTTCTCCCTCTCTGACTTCTCTGCTTGTGTTCCCTCTCTCTCTGTGTTTCTCTCTGTCAAATAAATAAATAAAATCTTTAAAAAAAAAAAAAAAAAAGGTAGAGAGAATATAGGACTATGAGTCAGAGGTCATAGATGCAGAAATGAACATCCTAGTGTAAACCACTTCTTCCTTTTCCATTTACCTTAGCATCTATTCCAAATTCAGGATACCTTAAGCGAGGCAGTCACCTAGAGAGGTCTTCATATTGGAAAGCAGACACCTAGGAGAAAGAGATAACATTGTATAACACAGTGTAATGCATAGCATAACACCACATATAAAACATATAACACATAACATGTAACATAACATGCATCCCCTCTGAAGGTTAGAAAACATTTAGTTCTTATTTATTTACATTGTCCCTGGGCCACATGGAAAAAATATCATCTTCATTGTTCACCACTATTTGATATACTGCATCAGCTATACTTAGAAAACTGAGGAGAGGGGTTCCTGGATGGCTCAGTTGGTTAAGTGTCTGTCTTGGGCTTAGGTCATGATCCCAGGGTCCCAGATTGAGCCCCACGCATTGGGCTCCCTGCTTAGTGGGGAGTCTGCTTCTTTCTCTGCCCCTCCCCCTACTCGTGCTCTCTTTTGCTCTCTCTCTCTCTCCCTCTCAAATAAATAAATAAAATCTTGAAAAGGAAAAAAGAAAACTGAGGAGAATATCTTTCAACAGCACAGTGTTCCAACTACATAATGATTGTATTCTGTCATGACTGCATCGTATTTGGGGAGCAAAAAGATGGCTTTTGCAGAGTCCACAAAATTTTACTGGAAGAAAAGGGAAGTAGATTGAAAATATATTAACTTTTAATAATGATTGTATTATTCTTAATAATTATAAAATGTAATTATAGTAATTATAAAAACTATTATTTAATTCACTAGAATTATAGTTCCATATCGGAAGGATTTTTTTTCAAGCATATATTGGGAAAATTCTCTAAAGTATACGTGAGACTCTGAGAAGACAAGTTGGAAGCAGATAGAAAGATAATCAATAGCTTTAAATTAAAACCAAAACAAAACCTGGTGATGGAGAAAAGCAGAGAAGGAAAAGGGCATGAGGAACACTGTAGATAAAAGGAACAAATATGGTGGTATCCAAAAACTTGTGAATAGTAGCCAATGAACTTTAAAAAAAATTCAATATTTAAAATGTATGGTTTGATGTTCTTGTGGAAACACCCATAATTGATTTTTTTAAGCCTTTAATGAAATCAATTACATAAGCTGGTTTTACTTTTTGTTTGCTTGGTTGTTATTTTGATGATGGTATGTGAATCAAATAAAATAGGTCATATTTCACATCTAGGACAGTGTGACCCAGAACAGGAGCAGACTATTGGGAATGGTAAGGTGATCCATTATAGAAGCCAAAAGTCAACAAGAAGGAAGTAACTCCAACCTCTTAACTAGACCCAAAACCATGGAGATGATGGGAAGAAAGTATGCAGATCTCAAATGTGCTATGTAGAGGGCACTTCAGTTGATATTTCATCCTGAAAAAGTAATAATATTACCAAATATGACTTTTAGAAAACAGTAGATTATACACTGAGCATAAAATTTCAGATAAGTTAAGCTTTTTTTTTTTTTTTTAATCTTTAAGGCAGTTGCATTTTTTTTTTTAATCCTGCATTTCTTGGTTTTATTTGAAACAGTGTATATTTAGCACTTTATGGTAGGATTTTACACTCATCATTTCCACAAATTACAAGGTTCTGCTTCAAGGCTTTAAATTTTAAAAAAAAAATTCAGCCCATGTACATACAGCACAAGAATATGCAAAATAGTTTGCATTATTTACACTTTTTATCAAGGGAGATACAAAATCCTGGCTATTAGTTTTAGACAAATACAGGAAGCTTCAAACTAGACACAAATGGTTAACATTGATTCTGAAATATAAGTCTGCACTTTATGTTGTATTTCTCTGAGATGTGAATATTAAATTCCTAAGGGATTTAATTTTTTTCTGCAATTGCATTTTTAATAAAAGGAATTCTGAGAAGTTCTCTGAACACAATCCAGCACAACTGACATGCAACTATGAATCTAAACAATACAATAACTATAAATAAATGCCCACTTTATTTAATAGTGCTCCTTAACATTCGGGAACTAGTTTTAAATTTTGAAACAATAATTCTTTTTTAAAATTTTCCCTATTTCAAATTTGATTCCATTTATTATGGGGTTTAACATAATTTGGAAAATTTATTTTCATAAAATTTACCCAGAACATTAACTATTATCTGTTTAAAATCTTTGACCTTCTGATAAATTCACCATCTTACTGTCTAATAGAAGCATCATGAACTTCAAGTCTTATTTTAGATTTTTAAAACCTTAAAAATAGAGACTAGAGTTCTGTCTACAGAAGCCTAGCTACTTTTCAATAGCAAAAATTATTCTATTTTACACATTCTTTTCATCAGTCATCTCAAGTTTGACAGACAAAACAAATGAAAATAAAATTTTATCAAATTATATTGAAATTAGTCTAATACCTCATCACAAAAAGGAATCATTGAAAGTCATTCAAAAGCAATTCAATTATACTCACTGTTTTTCTAATGGAGGATATGCTTTAGTGTTGATAACAATAAAAAGTTTAAGTGATTCAAGCAATTTTCAAACATGTTTTTCTCTTCTGTTGAGGTTCATACAATTCCCTTTCCCCTTATTGATACAGTTAAATTACATCTCTTTATCCACTTTCTCTCTCTTGGCGGTACAGAATAAACCCATCTTTTCCAAGTGAAAGAGATCTCAAGACTGCCAGTCCATTTCATACTAATTAGTATCACGATTCTAAAATTGATCTGGTTGAAAGGTATTCTTTTAAGGCCAATGTTTAGAAACAGTTTATGAATACATGTGAGTGTGAGGAGGGGAAGCTTCCAGTAAAGTTGCTGGAACTGGTCACAGAGATTCTTCCTCAGTTGTTCAGTTTAGGTCCATAATGAAGCCAAGCCATTTAATTTTCTTCATTTATCTAGCAGAAGTAGGGCAAAATCATATCTAAGACATTTGCCATAATTAAACAGATAAAATTTTGCAGCTTCTGAAAAGATAATTATTTTAAGGTAATAAAAGACTCCACTCACCAAAATGTATCTTTTGAAATATCTGTAGAATTATGGAAAGAGACAGCTGAATCCTTGGCCTCAGAGAGCTGCGCTTCAAGTTCTCACTCCACCATTTACAAGTTTGTGCTATTTCTGATATTCAGCCTTGACTTATTTTGACTCTGAAAGATGACCACCCAGGCACATGCAGGATCCAAGGATATTGAGAAAGCTGCAGATTTGGTGTGTACTTGGAGCATATACACCGGCCCGAAAGCTAGTACAGGAGGAGTTTTCTTAGTGTTCTGGCCTGAGTGGTCCTAGTGCCCTGGGGACAAAAGGACAGAAACTAATGAAGCCCATATCTCTTCAAGGAGTTTGGCTCAGACCTCAATCCTCTATGATTTTTAACCTCTTTCTTCTTGGAAATGTCAACCCTTTAGGCTAACTGGACACAGTAGACTGTCTTGATGACTCCTCTTACCCTTCTGTCCCTGCAGAATTCCAAAATCAAAATATATTGCTTTAGATGTATCATATCATGGGGTCAGTGACTATCATGCATTTTGCTGCACAAAGTTGAGAATCCTGAGATTAACCTATAGGACACATTCACCTAAATCAAAGTATTTTAGATGTTTCACTCTTCTGAAAACAAGCCAGGCAGGAAAAAAAATAATTTTCTAACCAGGCTTGCTCATATCTGGAATATTATGAGACTGTTTATGTAATGGGGGAAAAAAAAGAAAAGAAAATGGAAAGCATTTTATTCAACGGAAGATTAACAAACACTTGGGACCAGACTGTATAATGTTAACAGAAACATGTAATCATAAAGATAAGAGAGATGATGCCAGCAACTTCAATAAAATAATTGCAAATATAGGAAAATAACTCCAGGTAAGAAATTTAATAATTATGAGATGATAGAAATGTAAATGAATTTAAATACATCTGATCAAATTCTGCCTGGGTTCAGCTGTCCCTAGCATAGTAAGGAATATTTCCTTTCACCTCTTCATATTCTCAGAACTGCTTAATGAAATTTCTCATGTTTTAATAATTAAGAGCTTAGAAAAGGCCAAATACCACCATGATTGATCATCAAACATTGTTAAGCACTCTCTGCTATAGTCAAATGGCTGGAACTCAGGAACATTTACATAGTTCAGAGCACAAGGCAGAGGAAACTCATGAATAGGGAAACTTGTGTTGTAATACATATCCAAGATCCCTTATCTGCAATTCCAGTATCCAAAGAATTCTTCAAAGAATTTCTGACACCAAAAGGTTTTTTCATATAGTGACTAAACTAGACCTATCTCAATATATGAATATTCATTGTTTTTCATTTTTCATTTAAATTAAATATTCATATATTATATAAATATACTTTTGAAATATTAGCATGTCTGATTAGGAGGTGCCATCCCAAACCCCATTGGGTGTTACATAATACAAGATACATGCAAGATGTTACCTTTAAAAAATTCAAAAAAATCCCAATTCTGGAATACATCTGGCCCCCAGCATTTGGATAAGGAATTGTAGACCTGATCATATCTCATAAGCAATTTATTTCTATCTTTCTAGCTCTTCTTTTTTAAGTCATCTGATTCATATTGGGGAATTTATTCCTTAATATGTGCTTATTTTAATTTCAAGTAATTGAATCAAATTAAATCATAAATGAAATAATGAATATTTATGTATATAGTAAATTTTTAATGACATCTTTTGGTTTCCTCCCTCCAGTTGAAGAAAAGCTCCTCTAGGTTAGTTGCTAATAATTTGATTTTTTTTCTTTATCTCCAAAATCATGTACCCAAATGAACAATATTACACTGAAACCATTATCTAATTCTAAATAATTTTAAGCACAAGAAATATTTTAAAAACCTTTTCTACTAATCATTTTAACTAAAATGAGAAAATACTATATCTATTTGTATATGCTTATTTAAATATCTTAGGAATGTGCTTTGTACACAACATAGAAGTATATAAACATAAAGTTATGGTAACTATTATTATGGTAATGAGTTTATATAAAAGCCACAACCTTGCACTCCTTTGTTTTGAATTCAACAAAACAATATTTTATGAGAAATTTTAAAAGGAATCAGGTACACTTACATGACAAGTAACAATACTCTCATTTCAAGGGAAATTTTCAAATCATAGATTACATCCAGAAAACTAAAATGTAGTTATGTGAACAATTCAAGCTTAGAGACCCTCTTTTAGGAAGAACATTACAAAGAATAAGCATATACAAATAGATACAGTATTTTCTCATTTTAGTTAAAATGATTAGTAGAAAAGGTTCTTAAAATATTTCTTGTACTTAAAATTATTTAGAATTAGATAATGGTTTCAGTGTAATATTGTTCATTTGGGTACATGATTTTGGAGATAAAGAAAAAAAATCAAATTATTAGCAACTAACCTAGAGGAGCTTTTCTTCAACTGGAGGGAGGAAACCAAAAGATGTCATTATGCTTTCCAGAAATATGTAGCTTGATTGATATTATCTTTAGTAACAAGAAAACTAGCATGTTCCCACTATTTTGGCCTATTTGGTGTGTTTGGCTAATCAATGAAGATATAAAACCTGAGTTATCACTTCTATTTCAGACTGGCACCTCAGTCCCATGTTTATGAATTACAAATTTGAATTCAGTGTCACAATTACAGTGAACATAACTAAAGCAAGTGGAAAATAAAAATTGACTTAATTTTCTCAAAAATACCAGGTCAGAAAAATTGACACAGATGGGGCTGTGTTGCCGCGTATTTTTAGTGCTCTCTTTATTGTCTCCTGTTCACTGAAACATCTGCTTCATTTTCCAAACTAGTAAAAAGTCTTCAAGCCCTAATAGACTCCACACTGAGTTTTATGGATCGTATTAGTTGAATTCTACTTTCCCTTTATTCATCTGAGGAACATCTTTCTCATAAATCAGTGTTTAACTAGACAATTTGGTGGGCTGATTGTTGAAATACTTGTTTATAAATCTCTCAAACTTTTATCTGAAGTGATTCTTTACTTTCTAAATTTATAACTACTTGTACAACAAGACATCCATTTGTCAGAATAATAAAATTTTTAAAACAGCAAACTTTAATATTAAAGAATAATTTATAATTGTCAAAGTTCAATCAGTTGTCATGCATATGAGTACTTATGTGTGTGTTTCATATCTTAAGTGCATGTGAAAACATGGGCATCTACATGAAAATGTAAACTGTATATCAATTTATGAATGCTAATTTTTTACAATGACTGTAGATAGGTCATTGTGGAATTGTGGAGTTTGGATTATCATATTACACTAAACTAATAAACTGAGTAACTCATGGGTTGATATTATTGTGGAAAGTACATAATCACCCCCAAAGCTTTAAAAGGTCATACCGATGAAATGAAAAAGGATGAAGAGTAAACAGCTATTAGAAGATTATATCTCTCTATATATCTGTATGTGCATATACAGTAAGTGTGTGAACACACATACATTTTATCTCTCTAACAAGAAAAATTATCCAAATTTATAATCAGACTTACCTGAAATGTACAAAGTCCTAATTCTGTCATAAAAATGTCTCGCCCTTGAATGTCAGATTTTTTAAAATAGAGATGTAGTGATATCCCTTGAATATAAGGAAATTTTTGTGGATAAACAAAATAACCTATACAAGTGTCTCCACATGTCTCCTACAAAGGAAAAAGAAAATTAAACTCACTTCATCTCCCCTTTCAGTGTGAGAAATAAATAGATTTATTTATTTATTTCCCAAGAAATGTTCTCCATTTTGAAGTCAGAAAGTTTCGGTGGGGTTGACCTCTCCCTCTGTTACCGGTGACATTGATACCAATCCCTTGCCATTATGATTGGGTCAGTGGTGCACACATCACTGCATTGGCTGATTAAGCGGTCCTATAGCTGATATCCTACTGGGCACAGTGATTGTTTCTGAGGTGACCTCGCGAACTATGTTGATGAATCAGAGAGATGTTAAGGACTTTCGTATAGTGGCTGAGAATAATAAACAATGAACACGATTGCTTTGGACAATGTAATGTACAGATGTAAAGTATGAAAGTTATAGAATAAGGTCATCACAAAATTAAAACTAGAGCATGACCAAGAAAACCACAGTCTGTCTAAAAAATTATGCAAAACAATAAAAACTTTAAAAAATCATGTTAAATATAAGGCAGAGTAAGTTTTTTTCCACATTTTTAAAATAATTAGATCTCATGTATGATTATACTATTTGTACTGTTAGAGTCAGAGAATGGACAGAGGGTCTTCTGTTTTTATGGATTATTGGATTAATTTTTATACCAAACTTGTATTACTTAATAATTTTAATACAGATCTGTTAGTCCACATTTCTACTTAAAAGACAACAGTCTTCCTTGAATCTACATCTTTATGCCTCAACATCGTGAGAAACGTTTCACAGATCTCTTTTAAGAAGCCAGGCTCTGTAGCAAACCCACCGGTGTTTAAACAACACACAGAAGCTGGGTAATGCTGGGCCTCTTGTTTAATCTTGCTATGCCCTAACTTACTCGCTCGAAAATGGATAAAAATAATACCTGCTATGGTCTGACTGTGTGTGTCCCCTCAAAATTCATATGTTAAAATCCTAAGCATCAAAGTTGACAGTATGAGTAGGTAGAGCCTTTGGGAGGTGCTTAAAGCCTGAGGGTGGAGCTCTCATGAATGGGGTAAGTACTCATATGAAAGAGGCTCCAGAGAGATCCCTGGCCCCTTCCACCACGTGAGGACTTAGCTAGAAGTCTGTAACCTGGAAGAGGGTCCTTTCCTGACTACGCTGGCACCTGAGTTCAGACTTCCAGCTAGCAGAACTCTGAGCAATAAACGTCTGCTCTTTGTAAGCCATCCAGTCCGTGGTATGTTATAGCCGACTGAACAGACGAGGACAGTATCCATCCCAGTATGACCATGTGATGGTTAAATAAATAACGTGATATATCTATCACCCTTAAAATATCCTTGACCTATAGGAATTATTCAATACACACTGTTAATATAATTATTAATGTTATTACAATTAATTTTATTATTTATTATTAGTTTATTAGTGATAGTATCTCCATAATGCTATCTAAAGGGTGCCATTATAATAATCACTCTTTGTATCAACATATTCATTAGGATTTGAAAATCTTTGTCTCTAAAATTACTAGACACTTAAAATATTTGTTAAAATACATATTGATATTTTTTCTAATAATAATCTTAATTTATTTCTGTCAGCACAGCTTCGTATAGCTTTGACCTGACCTATTCAATATTAAGTATTAGAATTACCTATTCTTGCAAAAAGAATACATGGCATTCACATTTGTGCTATTAATAATGTAGAATTACATCACAACTGTATTAGTATGGAAAACTGGGATTTGAAAATGCTACTGGATGGATGAATTTTTTCAACTGTTTACCTTAAATTTTGGGAGATGGTAATTAATTTAGAAACACCTTTTTTTTTTTTCTGTCCAAACACTGCTGAATTTATTACCCAAGTGTTCTGAAAAAATGTTATAGTGCAGATATCAAAGAAAAGCTGTAAGATGTTCTCTGCTTTCAAGCCTGGCTCACTAAGATTGGAATGTGGCAGTTTGGGACTCAGATAACCACAGTTAAATGTGTTTCAAACTGACTTGACATGTAAGTTGCCACAGTTCTTGTTTTAGAAAACCTACCCTGGCATATAAACTTAACAAGAAAAAATAAAAAATAAAAAAACCCTTCAGAATAAGCATATATGCTGGGTAAAAATCTTAATAGATATTTTCTACATCTATATATTTTTATAACAAATATGTAAAATATGTAATATCTCTTCCTTTTTGTATGTATATGAAAGAGAAAAATGTAGAGAGAAAAATAGTAAGAGAAATAAGGTTTGAAGAAATCAGATGGTTTTATAGTCATAATTTATGCTACAGAAAGCTTTGAAATAAACTTTATTATAATGTTATTTTACTATATTTTAAAATACCATTTTAACAATAATGCCAGAGTTGGCTTATGAAAATTGAATAATCTGAACTTTTTGGATATGGGTAGTCAGAGTTTTCAATCTCATAGCATTTTCTAGGTGACTTCTAGGTTTAATATTTGTAAAATACAGGTATATAAATGTATGTATAAAAAACAATGAACAGTTAAAATGTGGATTCAGGAGTCAATATCCCAGAGTCTAAATCCAAGTTTTGGTATGTGACTTATTAGTTGCATCACTTTAGTCATGTTGCTTAACCTCTGTAGCCTCATTTTTCCAAATCTGTGAAATGAGGCTCATAGTGCTACTTAGATCATATTTTTGGTTCTTCTGAGAATTAATTTGAATACATAAGTAACATGTTTAAAAGTGCCTTGTTTATAGTAAGCACTCAGTTGGTTATTATTATTGTTGTTGTTATAAAAACATATAGAGGTAAAAAAAAGTCTCAAGAGATTTATTTACCCTTGATATTTTAAGATAGGTTGTCTTGTATAGGGCGGGGAAGTGATGAAAAAAGGGGCAGGGCAAGGAAGCTAGAGGTAGACAAAAAGAAAAAAAAAAAAAAAGAAGGAAAAGAAAACGCTCTGCCTACCTGGGTTGCACATAAAATATAAGACACTCAGTTAAATTGGAATTTCAGATAAACAAGGAATAATAATTTTAGTATAAGTATGCCCCATGCAATATTTGGGACACACATATACTAAAAATGTATTTTTGTTCTTCTGAAACAAATTAAATTAAATTTAACTGGGCATCCTGTATTTATTTTTTAAATTGTTTGTGCTAAATCTGACAACCTTGTGCCAACTAAGGAAAAATCATACAGCATGTATAAGATAATCCAACTTATATCAAATATATTTATATGTGTACATTTTGTGTACAGATATGTTATATTCTTAAAAAATATTTATGTAATAATCTGTAGGGATTTGCATTATATATGATTAAGAAACCATTTAGTATGATTATAGTATTACTCTATTATAGTAAAATCAAACAAACATAAAGCTATATTATGTGTATATATACTTATATATATTTATTACAACAAAGTAAGTTTCAAGAAAGGGAAACATTCTCTGAGGTGCAAAATCCAGTCATAAAACGAATCTCAGAATTGAAGTTGCATTTGTTTACAGAATGGGATTGGGAAGAATTTTGTTAAATTTGACATTCCCTAAAGCTCATCATTCAGATCCAGTAATAAGGTGTTTAACAAGTATTGAGTCTGAAACATACTCCTAGATACAAGAATTTGATTATGTAAGCATAGTTGATTTAATATGATGCCCACATTGATCTGAACCTCCTCTTTACATTTAAAAAAGCATAGACTGGGGCGCCTGGTGGCTCAGTTGGTTAAGCATCCGACTGTTGATATCAGCTCAGGTGATGATCTCAGGGTCCTGTGATCAAGCCCCATGTCAGGCTCCTCACTCAGTGGGGAGTCTGCTTGAAATTCTTTCTCTCCCTCTCCCTCTGCTCACCATCTCCCCTCCACCATGTGCTTGCTCTGTCTCTCTAAAATAAATAAATCTTTAAAAAAATTAAAAAGCATGGACTAATACAGTGGTAGAATTTGGGGTCCTTTTTAAACTCAAAAAGTAGGAAAGGAAAACTAATTCACTTAATTATCATCCGTAAACACTCAAGAATTGTGCCTATTGGGGCACCTGGGTGGCTCAGTTGTTAAGCGTCTGCCTTCGGCTCAGGTCATGATCCCAGGGTCCTGGGATCGAGTCCCACATCGGGCTCCCTGCTCCACGGGAAGCCTGCTTCTCCCTCTCCCACTCCCCCTGCTTGTGTTCCCCCTCTCGCTGTGTCTCTCTCTGTCAAATAAATAAATAAAATCTTTAAAAAAAAAAAAAAGAATTGTGCCTATTTACCAATATATTCAGATTGACTCAAAGTTATAATCTGAAATCCTCTGAGACCAGCTTTAGGTAAAGCCCTGGTGAACCACCTCCAGCTATTATATGAGAAATTCAGAAATTATCCTGAGATAAGCAGTTTACTAAATTTTTATTTTTGAAGAATACAGGATTCCAGTTTTCTCCATGTAACCAGCAATTTTTTGTTTACTAAATTCTTACTCTATAATTCATTGTAATTTCTGCTCTTTTCTGTTACTTTCCTTCATTTTAATATACAAAATTAACACAAATCAGTGGAGGAAAAAATCTCATCTTAGTTATATAATATTTGACTGCTGCCATTAATAATTTCTGTTGGATCTAAGTTTATAACATTAAGATAATTATTTTAATTGCATGAGCAGCTTTAATTGTTTAGTTGGTGTCTCTTCTTAGTGCAATTATATGGAAAAGCTATATCAGACAATCAAAACAATTAAAATGGTTGATACAATTTTTGAGGAATAGAAATTAGTCTTCCCAATTTTAGGCAAAAATTAATTTATGTTTCAAGATATTTTTAAAAAGAGTCTTCTATATGAATATGCACAGGGACAAGAAAAAACCAAAATGAAGAAAGGGCTGTTTTTTTGTTTTTTTGCCTCATTGTGAAAGATATGAACTATCCCAGTTTTCACACACAAAGATGAAACTAGTGACCCATAATAAATAAAGCACAAGGTTTGAATTATTTTTCTAAAGAAGTCATCATTTTGCAGATGCAATCTCACACTTTAATTTAGTCCCTATTTCATTTAATGATAAACAGCAGTGGTGACTTATTGAGGTGAGAAGTCAATCTCTGGTCACTTAAATGGAACTGAGCTAACTATAAGATCTATAACTATAACCTCATTAGTATCCTGCCCTGATAAATTAACCAAATCCGAAAATATGTAATTATCAGCATCATCAACATGTTAACGAAAACAGTTAATGTTTACTGAATGTTTCTAATGTTCTTTGAGATGGTACACATCTATAAATAAATAAATAAATAAATAAATAAATAAATAAATAACCATTTGCAAATCACTCCTACAATCACTTTGCCTATAACATAGCCTCTAACTGCTTTAACTTAATGTTTCTTATTTAGCATTATTTGGACCTATGTATTGGGAAATTAGACTCCACATACCTAATAAAAAAGATTTTGTTTTCAAGGAGTCCATGGACTTTACCACAGGTTTTCTATCTTTCCTAACTTTAATCTCTCAGCCTATGCACTGCTATCTTGGTTTTAATAAACAGACTCATTCAAGTTTCAGAATAAATGAAAAATAGAGTAAAAATAGAGAAAAAAATTATTTTAAGGGCAGCAAGATCTCATTGAACCCAAGAAACAAAAGATAGTAGAGCTTGCTGTTCTGGAAGAGCGAAGTCAGGAGCACAAGCTGAATCCCCTTGCCACTCAGACACGGGAATCCATCTCTATTACTCTTTTCTGGCACTTCTGCTTCCTTCAGTAGGACTGTCTTCTCTCTTTCCTCATCTCAGCTCACACATTTAGATCACGGTGGTTTTGTTTTGTTTTGTTTTTGTTTTGTTTTTTTGTTTTTAATCAGAGTGTGAGGTAACTCCGTTCTGTTCAAATTAAAGTTTTAGCTGAGCTCCTGGAAGTCCTGGGGCTTTGCTTTCCCTAGTCCAGTAAGTACAATCATACTGTCTTTGTTCTATGGGTAGTGCTCCCCGCGCAGAGCTGCGGACTGAGGTAAGGATCTTCTGATACAGCACTTGAAAATGTTTCGTTCAAGCTAGGATATTCTGTGTCACTGAAGGATATCTTCAGCTTTTCTGCTTTATGTAGTGAAAAAATAATTGGTGTCTGCTCTTCAGATAGAATTTAGTCTCCCCCAAATAGTAGATACGTATCTTGTAGAGTTTACAGGCCGAACTGCAGTAATAGCATCGAGTTGAAATTCAGGTGGTCTATTTCTAGGTAAAATGAAGTGAGGAATATTTTTGAATGTTTTCCTAATGAATGCAAGTTTTATTGAGATCTACTTGCATAATTTAAACTCAGGTTTGGCGACTTTTTGAATAATTAACTGCGCATTTCTATTAACATTACCAGCATAGACCCAGCTCCAACATGCCAAACATGGAAGTGTTGCTGGTCGAACTATGATTCTAAACTAACTATTGTTTTGGTTCTCTTTTAAGTAGAATAGGAGTATTAGAAACATATTTTCGATTATTTTTAGACTCTTCACATAGCAGAAGTCAAAATATGAATATAAAGTATCGCAAAATGGTATCTAGAATCCCATAGATAACCTAGTTGGTGAGTACCCAGTGAATCAGTAAGACTTTAATTAATTTTCAGTTGTCAGTCAACAATAGAAGAAAATGCGAAGTGTATTCATTTGCAGAAGATGAGTGAAGATAAGCAAATCACTAGTCTTGCTAAACTAATCTGCATGTTCACAGAGACAGTTTTTAAAGGGAATTTTGTCAGCATGAATTCTGTATAAAAAGTAACTAATCTTAGGGAACAATTTTAAAAGACATATTGTTTGACAGGGTAGGTTCCAAGAGATGTTTATAAGCTGATAAATGATCTAAAACTAGTGGAAGTATTGATGATAATGAAGTCAAGTGTAAAATTTGAGCAGGGGTTTCTTGTGTATTCAGTCATTTTTCCTAAGTTAATAATTAAGTAAAAAGCATTTTTCTTTCTATGACGTTAGTGAATGCATTTTACACTTACTATACCCCAAAGATGTTGGATGTTAGAAGTAGCTGTGAAGGTATGAACAAACTGAAACAACAGTTACCCAGATACATGAAACTAATATATCATGAAATTGTTGCTGCCTATTCTGAGGTGGAGTAATGCTCTCTATTATCAAATATCCAGTCATTTGAAGGTTTGGCTACTCAGTTTCTAAGTGACAATCTCTTCTTTCAAAAATATTTAGTAGAGAATTTGAGATAAAGCAATTGAGGATTGTATATACATAATATTCATATCCAAATTTGGGTAATTTCCTAATTTCTTCATCTTTTTCAAGTTGTATTATCGTAGCTTTTTTTTTTTATTAATTTAACAATTGGTTCATTGCTTTTTCATTTAATTTATTCATTTATTTCCGTAAATAAACCTCAAATGATATGTCTAAAATGGGTGCAGAGAAAGAGAAAGACAGCGGTTCAAGAAATAAAAAAAAAAATTATGTAAGTAAATTTCAGCATTTCGGGAATCTCAAAGAAGGATATTTGGGAATTCTGTATACTATCCTTGTAACTTTTCTATGTTTCTGAACTTATGTCAGAATAAAAAGTTAAAGATAAAAAGTCCCTTTATTTAAAGAGATTAGCAGCCTCCCCCAACATTCCCACACATGGCTGCTTCCACCACCACCACCACCGTCAAAGCTTTAGCATGTGCTTAATCACTAGGATTTTCAGTTTTCCCCCTTTTGCAGAAAGTCTTTGAATTTTCCTTACTGCCCTGACAGCTCAGCTATACTATATCAGCATGTTTTCAATATTTTAGGGAAAATTTCTTGTGCTTTTATGGCTCAAGCATTTTCAGCTTACCTGATTTCCTTTAATGCAAAAGCGGAGGGTGTCTCACATTTTTTAATCCATAGATATTTATTATATTTATTTTAATGATTTCCTTTCCCTCTGTTGACTGTGTTACCTGTGGATAAGTTCTTCTGTTTCAAATGTTTGGCTCCTGTATCTTGTGCTTTTTTTATTTTTATTTTTTTTCACTTTAAATGGTGATTCTAACTTTTCTCTTTATATTTTCAATTAGGGTCTACGTTGAATAGTACTGGCAACTGGAGAGTTATGTGGGTCATAGACATTAAACAATATTGTTCTCTGTTATATCTCCGGCAAGTCAATGTCTCGTACATAGGAGGTACTATGTAAAGAATAAATCAAAAAGAAAATTAATAGAATTAATTAATGGAATTAATAAACGAAATATTAATACAGACTCAAATCAGCAATAATCATCCTTACGCAAAAAGAAATACAAAGAATAAACATTTTTGTATCTTGTTTAGTATATAAAGTTGGGAATGGAAGATCATTAAGATATGAAATTCACAGTGAGGAGTCAGTCATGATGAATTTGGAATATCAGAAAATGAAGAAAATCAATGGAGAAGAGTTTTCCAATGAAAAGATTTAGGTATAAGAACAAGAAGGCAGAGTAGTTCATGAAAATAAATAGGATAAATTGTAGTTGAGAATAGTCTTTCTTGAGAATATTTTTGGTCGCCACCTTTATCAAAACTGGGTTAATCTGAGATATTTGTGTGGCACTTACCTCAATGTGTGAATAAAGCAAGGGTTCAATTTTTTTTTTTTTTATCATTATATTTATTAGCTACCTCCAGTTACTGCTCTGGATTCCATGGTACCCCTTTGTATCTGCACAGTGAACTTGTAGAGAACTTCTCTTTTACTCAGTTTGAGTTTGTTTGTCTTCCTTACAATCAGTAATGTCTCCATCAAGATATAAATCTCTTTTTCTTAGAGAAAGGAAACTGCTTTCATCAATCAGTAATGGCTTAATTTAAGTTCACAGGAATTTTATGTGTGCCCTTGTCCTCACCAGTTTGGTAGATATCAAGATCTTCAGTGACAAGCAACGGAAAAAAATACCAAAATATTACTCTTCCTGAAAATCTCCTCTTTAAAAAAGTTATATATATGTATTCATTTTTTCCTTATGAACTTTGTACTCAAATGTTGCTTATTACATTTATTACTCTAATTTTTAATTGCCCCACCACTACATTATCAGCAACTCAAAGACCAGAGTATTTTTCAAATTTGAATCTATAATATGTAGCATAATCCTTGGTATATTGTAAGACATCAAATATAAATTGATAAATGAATGAAATTATTTGGTGATGTGGAGTTAAAATGAGCCACATTTATTCAACAGATATTAAATGACTGTTCTTTGTAATACAGACTGCCGGGTGCTAGAGGTGGTGTTCTGATCAACACAGTCTTATAGGTAATATTTTAGTAAGGACACAGATATTCTATATCGAATTGCATCAGTTATTATTTAGTTACAATTACAAAAAAAGTGCTGTGAGTGAGAAATAAGAGTGCCATGTGAAAGTAAGAGATTTGATACATGAGTAGGAATTAACTAGCCAATGCATGGAGAAGGAAACTTTTGGACATAAGGAATAGCTTTTGCTGGAGTCCTGGGGCAGTAAGCATTTGGTATGTCAAGGAAATGAAGAATAACTTGTGTGGTAGAGAGACCAGGTAAGAGAATAGCACCAAAGGAAACGTGTGGGTCAGTTAGATTAGAATTTTATGGAGCGGGCTTAAAGAAATGGGCTAATTCTAAAAAGATTTAGAAGATAAAACCAAATGGCTTCAGTGAATACATTGGAAGCAAGCAAAGGTAGATAGATGCGGGGAGATCCGTTCAGAAGTCAATGTGATAGTCCAGGCAAGAAAAATGATAATTTGATCTCAAGTTATGCCAAAGAGATGGAGGGAAGTGGATGCATTTGAGAAATATCTCGAGGTAAAATGAGCCTTACAGAAAATTGGTTTTTAGGGTCGTAAAACAAGAAGGGAAAGGGAAAGAAACTAGATCTGTCCTAAGGAAAAACAGACCTCAAAAAACACACTAGAGCTATTGCATTTACATGGTCAAACTAACAATAATTTCCTATTGATTTAAAAGATACATAATTGCCACTCTTATTACCCATCTTTGTAAGACTGACTCCTACATCTTTATTGGAATATAAAAGAAGGTGGAAGGCAAAGATTCATTTGAGATTCTTTGTAAATTTTGAGTATAGATAAAATCTTAATGTGACATTTATCTTTTATGTTCCGGTTCATCAGATGCAAATAAACTCTGTTTCCTTGTCCTGTATATACAGACTTGCAATTCCCAGACTTCTTCCACATGGTCAGAGCCATGCTATTGAGGTCTAATGTAGGTGGAAATTGTATACCTCTCATAAAACACCCTAAGGAAGCCTCCACACTCTCTTTTTCATGTATCTGTCAACCAGCTGAATGCAGAGGATACCCAGGAGGCATAACCAGATGAGAGAACCACAGGGCTGAAGTAGCCTGGGTCCCTATTTGACTCCTTTGAGTAGGACTTTTCAGTAGAGTCTCCAAACTCACATGGGATTATAATAAACAAAATTCTATTAATTTGAACCACTGAGATTTTGTGACTGTTATAGAGGTTAACACTTTATACAATGCTGCCTTTTTTATTTTATTTATTTAACAAAAAATATATACATGTATGTGCTAAGGAATTCTCTTAAGCACTTTGTAAATATTAAATAATTTAGTCCTTACAATGACCCCATAAAATAACTAATGTTATTATTCATGTTATACAAAAGAGGAAACAAAACATGTTTATACAGCTGGTAAATATTCACCCCCAGCCACTCTGGCTTCAGTTTCTACTGTTAGATTCTAACCATACTACCTGAATTAAATTGAGTATTCTTTTAAAGAATGTTCATTTGTAGGAGCTACACTTTGGTTTTCCCACACCCTGAATATTTTAGGAATTTTGTATCAAGGCTAATTTTATGGGGAAAGCAGAAAGTACATTTGGACTAAATTTCGTATTCAAGAACCTCAAATGTAACGTGGTTACATTTAAGTCATTGTATTTTGTGTGTTTTATAGTTGAGCTAATCAAATGTAAAGTACTAAAATTTTTGTAACTCTGTTTTTACACTTCATTTTCTTTCAAATTACCAAGGGGCATTAATAATTGAAAGTGGCCCAGGCAGACCCTTAGTATCTAAGGGCCTAGTTTTGCACACTCACCAGTAATTATCTTTAAAAAAAAGAAGTTGTATATCCTGTGGAGCTCTAAACGAACTCAACGTGTTTCATTGAGTATCTAAAACCTTAGAACTTTAAGAATTATGGGCACGATCCATGGTACCACTAGGTAGGTCTCCAATGAAGCTGTAGTAGGCAAAGGTAGGTGGGAAAGAGGGGCTGAATAAGCTAATCCCTTGTCCTTGAAATGAATTTCAAGAACCTTTTATGTTCATCTAATTTGGGGAGAAAATACGTGGTTTAATCTTTTCTATATCTCATAAGATATTGTTAGGGCACATTTAGTTAGAAGTTGTGTTATTGACAAAGGATATTTGACTATGGCATTGCCATGCGATCTGTAACTTTATCTTGACTCTACTGAAAAGAAAGGAAAGATCTATGGCTAATGCAATGTCAAAAATGTAACATCTCTAAGGGTTTGGCTTATCCCACCAGAGTTCACCAGAGAGTCAGCACCAGGCTTAAACCTAAGTCCTTACACAAGCTGAGAACTTTGACTTGTGAAGAATATTTGGGTTTCTTTCTCTTCCTGTTGGTCTTTTTTTTTTTTTTTCATCCTTTCCCAAACTAAAATCATTTCTTCCTTTAAGGAATAATTGTATCCATGGGACTTGAGAGTAGAGTGACACAATTCTTGTGTTGTGCTGTCATTTTATCCATCTACATAAGTAACATGCATATGGTTTTTGGCAGATAGCTAATATGGTCCTCAGTGACACTAGTGTAATTGCATGTGCTTGTGTTTATTTTTGCCTCTCATAATTTATTAACTTTTATTATCCAAATTTTTCTTCCATATACAGAACTACTTCTGGTTCAATTAAACTCCATTTGTGGTTTTATTGGCTTTCTAAAGAGATCTAATCAGGGTAAATAATATTCTCTTAAAAATGTGTCTTCAGTGGTATAGGGGAGGGAAAATTTTTCCTCTACCCATCTTAGGTCTCAGCTGGGTCTCTGTAACAAAAAGACAGGTTAACAAAAGAAAATCATACAAATTCATTTAATGTAAATTTTACATGACGTGGGAGTCTTCATTAGGAAGTGAAAGGTCAAAGAAGTGACAAAACCTAAGTGCTTATATATTAAGCTGAACAAAGAGAAGCAATTGTGGAAAAGTAACTAAAATATATGGGGACACTAAAAAAAGAGGAAAGTCATTTTAACAGTATCTTTTTGTATAGAATTGTCTGTGCAGATTCGCCAACTCGTATAATAAGAATGTTCCTTTTCTTTGTAAAGAGAGGACATCTTTCACATGGGAGTTTCTGCTCCTGCTTTCAAGAAGAAAAGAGGAGTTCCAATGTTCTTCTTGCACCTACTGCTTTGCAAGTGCCTTTAAATCAAAATAATCCTCATACCAAAGTGGCATACTTGGGGGTGACATAATACTGCCACCCTTCAGTGACATGATAAAAGAGACCAAGATATGAGGATTAGAGTTCCGGATTTGTTTCACTAATGTTGGGATGAAATTGAAAAATCCCTTAAAATATTTTAAGCCTCAGTTTCCCCGTCTGTTAAACCATGGTAAGAATTGCTAGTGGAAGTATCATTATAATGTAAATGAAGTAATAATTTAGGTGAAAGCACTTAAAAACACTAAAGTTCAAGACAAATGTTATTTTTTTGAGTTTATTTATAAAATAATAAATAATGAGAAGGGTAATTCAGGCTGTCATGGTGAAATGAAAATCATTATTATAAAACATGTCCCAGTTTGGCATTTTTATAATACTGCATATTAATATTCCTAAGTGCTCACACTAAATAACTATTGAATGTATACAATAATACAGTAGAGATATTCATTGTTTTTACTAAAATTTCACTCATTTGTTTATGCTAATCTAAGGAAAACATTACAAGGATAAATGAAGGTTTAAGGAAACCTATATGGCATTGTTCAACTTTAAATATTAGAAATTTGAAATCAGAAGAAAAATCTATTTCTTTGAACATTAGGTTCATTACATGCAGCGTCCTCTTAAAAATATAAATTCATCACTGAACAAGACAACTTTATATTAGGTGTTAATATCTGGCTCAAAAAACACCTATTTTATAAGAAATTGATTTGTTATGATTCATTTTTTTATGACAGAAAAAATATTTGCTGAATTTCCTTGGTATTCATTGTATTTGTATTTTCTTTTTGTTTCAAAGATTTTATTTATTTATTTGACACAGAGAGAGAGAGCACAAGCAGGGGAGCGGCAGGCAGAGGGAGAATCAGCCTCCCTGCTGAGCAGGGAGCCCGATGCGGGACTCGATCCCAGGACCCTGGGATCATGACCTGAGTTGAAGGCAGACGCTTCGCCATCTGAGCCACCCAGGCGCACCTGTTTTTATATTTTCTGAAACAGTTTTATCACAACCTTCCACTCTAATTATCTACAGTAATGCCGATGGAACATACCTCAATTTAGCAGAAAACTCCATATGAAAATCTTTTCAACAGATACACACTCTGATACCATGTATGACCAAGGTTTTTGTTGTTGTTGTTTTGTTGTTTTTTGTTTGTTTGTTTTTAAAGACTTTATTTGTTTATTTGACAGAGAGAGACACAGTGAGAGAGGGAACACAAGCAGTGGGAGTGGGAGAGGGAGAAGCAGGCTTCCCGCGGAGCAGGGAGCCTGATGTGGGGCTCGATCCCAGGACCCTGGGATCATGGCCTGAGCCGAAGGCAGATGCTTAACGACTGAGCCACCCAGTCGCCCCTGACCAAGGTTTTTTGAAGGAGAAAATAACCTCATAAAATGAAAAGGGGAAAAGAAACCATAATAGTATAAATGAAGTTATTAAGATAGCTTAAAATTTTGAAATTAGCCAAAACGTGAAAAAAAGGGCCTAAGGGCCTAAGACCTCTATGTCTCCCTATCCCAATGAGTAATCCAATAGCTGTTTTAAGATTTCTATAATTCTATGATTTTCTTTTGACACATTTCAAATATTATTAGTGCTATATGTTTAAAATCATCCTTCATCATTTTTGTATTTATTCTGGCTTTCACGCTTCTGAATGTGATTTACAATGTTCTTTCCAAAACAATGCTTTTGAATTTCCCAATGAAAAATGAATATATTATTACAAACCTTATTTTCCCAAAAGTTATAACTTTGATATAAAATTGTTGAAATATATAATATTTTCATGTAGACAAAATTGATCCTGAAAATACAAAGTAGCACTTTCAGGCTTTATTAAAAACAACCATAGAATATGAATCTGAAAAGATTAAATTTTTAATGATCAAATATGTTTATCTGCTGTTTCTTCTACAAATACACTTGGAATTTAGATTCACACACTTAAGTATTGTGGTTTTTGGGTTTGTTTTTTTCATAGAATTATGGGTCAGATTTACCTTTTGTGTCAGTTACATATAACAATAACTGTGGAGTCAAGTAATTGGGGAAATTTCTTTAACAGTTCATAAAATTATATCTGTGTCTTACTTGCAAGCATTGAGGGGTGGCAGGTTAAGAAGGTTAAGATCTTTCTAGAGTGGCATCAGAGGTTGTTTAAATTGCAATTACAGTTTATAGTGCAGCTGTTAAAATCCACCAAACCAAATTTTCAAAATGACCTTTTCCATTTATCTAAGGAATTTTGCCAAATGTTTAATTTGTAGGCATCTCACTTGGGCCCTTTTCCAAATATACATCTTTGAATGAATAATCTCATCTTCAGCCCTCACACATAAAATTGAATATCTATGTAGGTGACCTATAATATCAGCAGAGTTAACTCTTCTTCATATTGGTGATGCTTTCAGATGTGTAACTCTTCTTCATATCGGTGATGCTTTCAGACATGTAACTTTCATTTAAATAAGATAAAATAATTACTAACTCTCCTGCAAAAAAGAGGACGTCTTGAAGAATTTCTTTTTTAATGTTTAGTTACCTTATAAATTTCTTTTTTAATGTAAAGTTACCTTATAAATATTATGAATTTAATTTCTGAAATCTATGTGTAAGACTGGAGAAAAATATTGAAATATCAAATTCAGTGCACTTATCTGACCCATGCAAATATCAAGTGACAAATGAAGAGAATACATTAATGTGCCTTTAATAATTTTTACTTAGCCACATCTATATTAATTATATTTTCAACCTCTAAGAAATAAACATTACATACTTAATTTTCTCATTGAACCAGATAGTTAGAATTAGCCAAAAAGGAGAATACTATTTGAAAATTGATTTAGCTGGGGCTTGTCTTGCTATCAAGATGGGCTAGTTTTAAATTATAGCAAGCAAATTGGACAAGGGTAAACACTGTGGTTAATGTAATTGGCCACTCCTCTTTTATAGATCAGGAGAAGGTGATGAATACCTTGAAGACCTCTAACAGGTCTTATAGGTAAAATGGCCTTGTCTGTGTCATGGGAAATGTTCATGATAACCTGGGCCCTATTTTCTCACTGGCTACACTGCCAGAATATTTGAATACTAAAACCTTAAGTATAAAATCTAAAAGTAAATAGAACTACTCCCAGACTACAAATCCAAACTTTTATACATGATGTATAAATGAGCAAGTGTCTTTTGTAGTGGTAAAAATGAAGTCTTAGAGGGCCCCAGTTTGAATTTAGGTTCCCTTACATAGGAGTTATGAGACCTTAGAAAAATTACTTAACATTTCTAAGCTTAAGTTTCTTCACTGAAAAGTGGAAATAATAACTGCACCTGCCTGTCAAAGTTTTGGGTAGAATAAAAGCAAATAGTGAAGAACAAACTCTCAGCACAGAGACTAGCAATTTGTCA
Source organism: Phoca vitulina (assembly GCF_004348235.1). Classification (NCBI taxonomy): domain Eukaryota; kingdom Metazoa; phylum Chordata; class Mammalia; order Carnivora; family Phocidae; genus Phoca; species Phoca vitulina. Next base: position 44,289,364 of record NW_022589709.1, read on the forward strand.
GCACTCTATAAATGATAGTTTTTGTTATAGTTAAATAAAATTAATATAACAGCCAACATTCTTTTTTTAAAAAAGATTTTATTTATTTATTTGACAGAGACACAGCAAGAGAGGGAACACAATTGGGGGAGTGGGAGAGGGAGAAGGAGGCTTCCCGCGGAGCAGGGAGCCCGATGCGGGGCTCGATCCCAGGACTCTGGGATCATGACCTGAGCCGAAGGCAGACGCTTAACGACTGAGCCACCCAGGCGCCCCTAACAGCCAACATTCTTGCAAAGCACAATACACACACACACACACACACACACACACACACACACGTTTGACTCCCAAAAGAAGTATATGTGTCCAGTACCCATACAAGTAGTCTAAATAACCCAATGTATATTTAGGTTATTATAATTTTATTACCTGCAATGACAACTGTCTGAATAAAGTTGTAGAAGTTGCTGTCCTTGGAAAAGAGTGAGAAACACATATGGGAGAGAAGTAAATGTGGGGTGAAAGGAAATAAAGCCTCATGATACAAATCTTACTACGCCTTGGGCACTATCCTTGAATTTTGTATGTTATCTTAGTTAATGGTCAAACCCAGAGTTAGATCACCATTATGATTCCCTTTTACTAATGAAAAAAATAGGCAAGCCAATTACGCTACCTCTGGTGAATATTTAGCGAATGCGGGAGATAGGATTCAACTCCAGGTCTGTCTGTCCTGACCTGACTCATACTTTTTACAGGCATGTTAAATAGCCTCTTATAAACAGAATTTCAGACACGTCTTTGGATATACTGTGCAGAATGTAAGAACATGCATCATTAGACTGAGAAGGGAGTCTCATCTAAGCAACTGAAAAGAAGGTGGGAAAAATCATTTTGTTGGATCACTATCTGAGGCCACGAAGCCTGAGGTGGTTGCAAGTCTGCTTGGGCTTTGCATAGCATGAATTCAATTTGCATCCCAGCTCTAACATTTATTCTCGTGTAACATTGTTCTGGGACTTTCACCTCCCTAAAACTTGGTTATCTTTTCTTTAAAACAGAAATAGTACCAAATAAAATAATTTCATTAAAACATTTAGCACAGATTCTAATAAATAGTGATGTGGGTATATCATTGTGATTATTGTTACATTGCAAGTATATTGTTATCCTTGCAATAACAAGGATACTCCATGACCTGAAAGATTAGGCACACGTAGGTAAAAGATGAACAAAAGTTATACCTTTGTGATCATAGATGTAATCTACAGAGACAAATGAAACCTTGGATGCAAAATTAGCAACCAAAAGGTCCTGCGTCCTCAAGTCCGATCAGGATTTCAATTCTAGCCTGACACTTATAAGCTCCGTGATCTTGTCCAAGTTAATTAGTCTCTTTAAGCTTCAATTTCTTCACATATAAATGATGCTAGTAATAGCGATTGGAATTATCTGTTTCAGGATTGATTTAGATTATAATATTAAAATTGATAACAAACTAGTCTAAATGTCCTTCACATGTCTAAATTTAATTCCTTTAGTTTATAAAAACTGATTCCACTTTTTACTAGGTAGTATTAATTATAATAATATTAATTGCTAATTAAAAGTATGTTTCTTTGAAAGCACTCAATATATGTTAGCTGTTTCAAAAGCTGTAAGATGAAAAAGTTGTACTTCTACTAATTTTTACATGGAAGCTTAAAAATATAATTTAGTTATGAAAGTTGTTTTTCATTGCAAATAGCTAATAATTTTATTATTCTTTTTTGGTCTATTTTTATAAATTCAAAAAAGATGAAATCTTGCTTATTTGACTTTTAAAAATCTCAGACTTCAATATCTTTTACAGAAGGAAAAATATAGAGTGCAACTTCAAGTACTAGTAAGATTTTTGGGCTATATATGGAGGAAAAATACCAAAATTATTATACACTGATGCACTCTGGTAATAATCCTTTGAGTTCTAGTCAGGACAGTGTTTGGCACTGGAACACTGAAGATGATTTATTATAGATATCAATTTTATTTTCTGATACAGCCTTTATGGAAATTTTCCCTAGTATTTCTCCCCTTATGGAAATGTTCCTTCCTCTTAGGAAGGCTATGAAGAAATTGCTGACTGTTTGTCATGTAAAATACTTACATTATTTCATTCTATTGTCTATGAAAAAGTTCTGTATACAACCTAAAATTTAACCCTGAAATTTTACAGCACAGAGAAGCCTTGGAAATGAAATAGAAATGAAAATATAGTATTTTCAATTATACTGGAAAAAAATAATAAAGATCCAAGCCAAAGACACAAAGGTCTTTATAGCCACATACAAACAGAGGGGAAAAGAGAAAGAACGTATTCAATCCCCAAACTGAAGACAAGGATAAGGAAGTATTATGACTTTCAACTCTCATTTGCAGTGCTTCTACCTCAGAGCATCATCACATATCATAAGTTCATGTTCTGCAACAGTAATGATGCAGTTTCAAATATAATGATAGAGGAAAGTGAGCCATATGAAAAAGCAGCAGGAAATTGTTGTGCCGAAATCTAACTTCTTTTAGGAAAGGGATTTAATGGGCATCTCACTGTGCATAAAAGTAAGTTATTTAGACATAGGTAAATTGACATTTCACTCATTTTGACTCTTTGTAGCTTGGGCGGGGATATTATCACACATGTGAATTGAGTTCTTATAGCTTCTTGCCTAATTATATGTTGGGATATATGATTAAACTGAGTCCATGTACTGAATCATACAAACAGTGACCCAAAAGTATTGAAAATAGTTTCCACCTATTTTGGCAGCTTCAAATAAGTGAAAAAGAACAAAATTAAAAGGAACAACTGTCATCAAATATGTTAACCTCAAATAAGAGAAAGTGAATATTCATAATGAACAAAGAACAAATATAATTGTATAGGTATCACCTGAGAAAACATACCATAAACATATAATTACACACACAGTAATAGAGAAATTAGAACAAAGCAATCTTGGAATATAAATTTTATTTTTTTTAAATGTATTAAAAATTATGTAGCATGTGATGTTGAGAATGTGATGAAGCTAGCACATTTAAACACAGGAGGTGGGCACCTGGGTGGCTCAGTTGGTTAAATGACTGCCTTCGGCTCAGGTCATGATCCCGGAGTCCTGGGATCGAGTCCCACATTGGGCTCCCAGCTTAGCGGGGAGTCTGCTTCTCCCTCTGACCCTCTCCACTCTCATGCTGTTTCTCTCTCTCTCACTCTCTAATAAATAAATAAAATCTTTTAAAAAATAAACGCAGGAGGTAATATAAAAATTTGCGGCTATTTTGGAAAATATTCTGGCAATATGTATGAAGGAAAATCATAATCATATTTGTGATATTAGAATTGATTTAGGATAATTTATCTGAGAAAAAAAGAACTAACACTTTTGTAGATCCACATCTATACTACTGAAGCAATCTCTAAAAATAAACTTCTAAAAACCTGACCAAAAAAAAAAAAAAAAAAGAAACAATTACTCCAGTAATGTTATGGCCATTTAAACTTGGAAAAAGCAGTTTAATAAAAGTATTATGTGGGGCGCCTGGGTGGCTCAGTCGTTAAGCGTCTGCCTTCAGCTCAGGTCATGATCCCAGGGTCCTGGGATCGAGCCCCGCATCGGGCTCCCTGCTCAGCGGAGAGTCTGCTTCTCCCTCTCCCACCCCCTCTGCTTGTGTTCCCTCTCTCACTGTGACTCTCTCTGTCAATAAATAAAATCTTTAAAAAAAATAAAAAATAAAAAATAAAATAAAAGTATTATGTAAGCCTTTCAAATAATAGCCATTAATACTATGTAGAAAGTGGATAATAATAACTAACATTATAAAAACTTTGCTATTTATAAAGTGATTTCATTTACTGCATCTGACCCTCAAGCAACAGTACAAAAGGTCAAAGGGAACATAATATAGTAGATGAGAGCTTGGATCCTAAAAATAGACAGGTAGTATTCCAACCCCAGCTTATAACTGGGTAACTTTGAGCATATTAGTCATCCTCTCTCTGAGTTTTAGCTTTTTATCTGTAGGAATGAGAGTAATAATTAGACCTACTCCTATGGAGTTCTTTAGGAGATTTAGATAAGGCATTAAGTTATAGAAAACTTATTATTCCCTTGTTCAGGTAATAAACTAGCCATCAGAAAAACATGTATTTATTGTCTAATAGAATTTATTTAGTAAGTTTTTGCATCAGAATTTGACTACAGGCATCCAGATAGCACATCTGTCAAAAATATGATATGCAATTTTCATCAGCAGTTTATATTTTGCTACCTCAGCAGAATGTAATCTCCTGAAAAAAAAAAAAAAACAACCTTGAATCATATGTTTTATTTCTTCCATCCCCTATCAGTGTGCAATGGACATAATCTGAGTAAATAACCTTAAATGAATATGCTCTTTAAATGAGGAATTCCTTTGGAAACAGCTCTAACAAGATGACCAAGATAGTTTAAAAAGTGCCCCCGTGTGAACTGCCTCAACTTACTTCACTTCTGCATAAATATTTTTGTATTCATTCACCCTCCTTCAATATTTCTTGTAAAGATACATCTGCCACCATTTTCCTGGTGATTTATTTCAGTGCCTCAGAACTAAAAGTGTTCTCATTCCTTCAGTCATATGATCCAATTACATGCCTTGTGATATAATAAAAACAGGAGATACAAAGTTTCAGCTACAGAAAATATAGATGCATGCAGAAAAAAACCTCAAATATAATAAACAACTCAAGTGGTTGCTTTTTTAGGGTTATGGACTAATACGCCAACTTCTAATGTTATCATTATTATGATTATTTTTTTTTAGTGCCATAAAATTTGAAGAGAAAAACTGAAGAAGCATGGGAGAAGAAAAAATGCTGGTAAGGAACTCACAATAAATTATCCCTCCTAACTTTATATAACTGTCTATGTAGTTTATTGTACTATAAAACATATTTTTGGCATAATAAAAATCATAGGGCTTGATATACAATTTATTTTAATCCTATGCTGGTCTATAACCTATAAGTTTTGTTTACTTTTTTCTACATAATTTTCAAAACTTATGGACATTTTATGCATAAAAGTTTATGAAATGTCTTAAGTGTATTGTTTGTTTTTGTCACTATTGTGGAATTGCTACAATATAATATAGAAGTAATCATTGTAGGATAATTTCAAGTGATTCACTTTTCCTTTTTGTCTGTGTGGAAAAAAGGTTATGTCTATTTCAGGTAGAACCCAATAATTTATTTCATAACCATAAAAAATGATATTGAGGTGATATTGTAATGATCCATTTAAATTGTTAAGGATAACAGAATTTGTGAATTGCCTCATCTGCATTTGGTTCATTGTATATGGGAACATATCATCACTGATGGAAGAGTTTTCTTTGGACATAATGTTTTTTTCTAGAAAAAAATGCCATGAAGAAAAAGAAATGCTATTTTTTATATGGAACTTATGTAAGTAGTAGAAAAGAATAATTCTCAAACTTAAAACTTTATTTTAGTCACGCTATGGCCTAACGATGCTCAATTTTAAACATGCATTGCAATTTTATTCCAGGATCTATGTGATATTAATTACACAATGTGTAGGCTTGTCCCTTTACACAACTCCATCACAAAATAAAGGGGGAAACAAAGAAATGTTCAACTCTACTTCAATTCCATAACACTTGGAATATATACAGTCTTAGGTTCTTGTCTAAGGTCAAAAGCAATAACTGCATTTATCAGTTGAATATTGTAGTCTATCTAGAACATATTGTTAAATGGATTTTTTAGTCTTTCTTTGTCCTACTAACTCTCACAAGTGTTTAATGTCCTTTTCAGGGCGTTAATTATTCATGAATATATTAATTTATAAACATGATTTATCTTTGATAAATTTAGTTTCTCTTTGATATATTCTATTCTAGAGCTTGGTGGCAGTAGATACCTTGTTTACATTTTGTATATAATTGTGTCTTGCCTGTCATTCCAGTGCCTCTTTTCAAAGAATCTCTTTTCACTGTCACTATTGCCTGGACAGTGAACCACAACACAACCTCACAGGTTATCCACACTAAACTGTATTAAGATGTACAAGAGGTGGGGCAATCTGATAATCTCAGCTAAAACTTTGAAAATAAGACTCAGGACCAGTCACTAGGAGATGGATAGATAGATAGATGGATGCATACATATAGGTAGATATGAATGGTACATACGTATATACATACATGCATGCATATATACATACACTATTGGTAGATATGAATGATCCCATGATCTGCCATCTGCAAGCTGGAGACCAGAAGAACCAGTGGTATAATTCAGTGCAAACCTAAGATCTAACGTCTAAGAACCAGGGTGGCTAATGGTATAAATCCCTGTCCAAAGGCAGAAGAACACCAGTGTCCCATCTCAATAGGCAAGAAAGGAACCAGTCCTCCTTTTTTGTCTGCTTTTTGTTCTATCCAGGTCCTCAACAGTTTGGATGATGCTCACTTGCATTGGAGAGAGCCATCTGTTTATTGAGTCCTCTGACTCAAATGCTAATCTTATCTGGAAATGTCCAGGCACACCCAGAAATAATGTTTAATCTAGAATCACTGTGGCCCAGTCAAGCTGACACATAAAATGAACCATGATACAGAGAGAAACTATGGGCACAGAGAAGCAGAAAACAGCGCAAATATTTTCTGTGCCCCTATATTATTCTCTTACTACATTTCATATAATTTGTTTAATAAAATTACATATCTGCCTGAAAAAATGCATTTTAGGTCTTTATCTTCATGGATCCAAACAAACAAATCACCATAGAATAGAGTTTTCTGATGACATTTTAATGATGATCTAAGTTAGTACACAACTTGGCTAAGCACATCTAGAGATATCTTATTGTTGGGCCTCAACAAACCATTCTAATAGGAAGTGCTTTGTCATGGTTCATTTGATTTTGGTGTAATGATCATACAGAGGATATGAAATCACTAGTAGAAATCCTTTGAAAGAGATCTTACAAAGACTTTGCAAAGAGAAAGGATGGCCTAAACATTTAGACCCCTGACTCTTCAATAGGCTTACCTAATTATTTTTAGGCCTAAGAAAAAGAACAGTTCCTGGGAGGTTTTCTGTGTGTGTGACTGATATGGAGGAAAGTCAAAATAAAAGAGAATCCAGTTTCCAATAAATTATACATGAGGCCAGAAAGAACACTGAACTTAAGACCAGCATAATAGTCTATACTTCTACAATTACTGATCCAGTGAACGGGGAAAATGCACTTAACTTCTCCATGAAGTCAGATAACAACATCTACTTCACGGGGCTGTTCTTGAATATTAAATGTAGTGATGTAAATAAAATGATTTTCAAATTATAGAGAATTAAGTTTGAGGAAGTATCATTTCTTCCATTCTTGTATATTTTCATGAGCAATTTCTTTTTCATGACCAGATACACATACTTGTATTTGTGTAATTGCTAGTATAAACTCAATTACCCACTTTACCTTGGTTTATACCATAACACTGTATAATATTGCATATGCCTAATTCAGCTTATCTCTCCAGGAATGAAAAAGTGCAAACATTCTGGTTGCTTCCTATCCAAAGTGGCAAAGAGTTTATTCTTGCTATGAGAATTTACTGGTCTGGTAGTGGGTAACTAAAGTGATTCTGACCCTCACAAATACAGACGACTTGAATTTTATCATCTCTAAATTACTGAATAAGTAGCTGAAAAATATTATTAGTACTAATTATCTAACTTAATCTCTATAATTGAAATTATTAACTAGAGAATATTATTTAGAAATTATTGCAATATATATTTTAATAGACTTCAATTCATTACTGAAAATAGCATATTTGTAAATGTGTGAATTTGCTTATATAAAGTTACAACCTTTAGACTTAGAAATTTTAAGATTTTATTTATTTATTTGAGAGAGAGAGAGCACAAGAGGGGATGGGGGGGCAGAGGTAGAGGGAGAAGCAGACTCCCCGCTGAACAGGGAGCCCAGTGCGGGACTCAATCCCAGGACCCTTGGATGAGTTACACGAACATATGATTGGGTGTTGCAGAGCTATGAGTATGTAATATTTTCAGACTGGAGATCGGTCTAAGCTAAAAATGTGAAGTCTACTATAAAAATGCCTTTCCCTCTATCCCTGTACTTACTCAAGCAAGACCTGAGCTGAAGGTAGACATTTAGCCAACTGAGCCACCCAGGCGCACTAGACTTAGAAATTTTGGAGCACAAAATGGTAACAGCACACACGTGTATAAACATATGTATATGTATACACACACATATACTCACACACTTTTATATACATAAAAATTTATATAATCAATATATACCAATGAAATAAATACAGTTTCTTGATCAAGTACCATCATAATATAGAAATATTGACCAAATGAAATTAAATTTCACCTCATTAATGAAATAGCAAATGAAATTAAATACCAAATGTAACAGCAGGGGAAAAAAGTACTTGGAGAGATATACAGGAAATAGGAATAGTTTTTAACCATTTGAACAATTGAGACATTGTTTTCAGGATGCTAAAAGATTACTCTTTGATAAATTTGATTCTTTATGGTCACTGTAGCAGGGAAGCACACATGTTAAGAACAGTAGTGTAACAAATCCAAGGGTCTAAAGGGTTATCTGAATTGACACTCTCTATATATATCTTTTTTTAAATTTTTATTTATTTATTTTTTATTATGTTATGTTAATCACCACACATTACATTATTAGTTTTTGATGTAGTGTTCTATGATTCATTGTTTGCGTATAACACCCAGTGCTCCATGCAGTACGTGCCTTCTTTAATACCCATCACCAGGCCAACCCATCCCCCCACCCCCTCCCCTCTAGAACCCTCAGTTTGTTTTTCAGAGTCCATCGTCTTTCATGGTTCGTCTATATATATCTTAAAACAATTTGTTGAATAGAACTCCTGCTGAAGTCTATAAATAATAAACAAAAGCTGTTGAACAGAAATAATAAAAATTATGGATGGAAGTAGCAGATACTGAAATAATTTTATAGAATAAGTTTTGAAGTGGGGCGCCTGGGTGGCTCAGTCATTAAGCATCTGCCTTCGGTTCAGGTCATGATCCCAGGGTACTGGGATCAAGTCCCACATCGGGCTCCCTGCTCGGCAGGAAGCCCGCTTCTCCCTCTCCCACTCCCCCTGCTTGTGTTCCTGCTCTCGCTGTCTCTCTCTCTGTCAAGTAAATAAATAAAATCTTTAAAAAAAAAAAAAGAATAAGTTTTGAAGTAATATAATTTTGCTACTTCTATGATCTGTCAATAAACAATACAGTGTAGTACATTAAATTACAGTGGTATAGTTCCTCTGTTACATTTTCAATTTATTTAAAAACAGACAAATGGCAGAAATAAAATCATAAAGCACCCCTTCCCCCCCGCCCCACAGGTCACAGCCACATATATTGTTCCTTTGCTTTCAATTTATTCCTATCACAGTGTTGTTCTACAACATAGAAATTCCTCATCATAGCCTAGGTGAAACCTAGCCTTGATGAGACATTTCATAGTTCGCCAGAGCTTTTTGTCCAGGCAGTGTTTCTTTAAGACTTTTGAAATACTGCCAATTGTTAAATCATTTTTATAGCAAATGCAGACTGAACATGTACTACAAGTTTCTGAAAGTCCCATAAAAAATTGAAGTCAATTAGTAACCCCAGTAATTGTGCACTGACCTCTAGAATACAATAAACCTGTATTTGGCTTACCCATAAAAAATGGAATAATACTTCTAAAAAAGATCCGTGCCCAGTAGCAGTAAGGATGAAGTACCTGTGGTAATTATGAGAAAAATAGGAATTAGGAAAAGATTCAGTTTTTCCTGAAAGGAAATGCTAATGATGTGCCTGCCACACCTTGACAATAAGATCATGTGTTGAAGGAGGGAAATATGTTAGCGTAGTAAGAAAACCCTTCCTTTAAATGTTGCACAATTCAGATGCACCTAGAGTTGGAAGGAAAACGAATGAATCTTGAAATCTTAGATGTACCACACACAGAAATTAATGGTAGTCTCAGATTATTATGTGCATTAGTGTCCAATTGCCGCTATAACAAACTGCCACAAAGCTAATGGCTTAAAACCACACAAAGTTATTATCTTACATTTGGGAGGCCAGAAGTCTTACAAGGTGTTGGCAGTATTCTTTCTGGAGGCTGCTTGCTTTTCCAGCTTCTGGAGACCACCCACATTCCTGGGCTTGTGGCCCCTTCTTCAAGACCAGCGGGATAACATCTTCTCTTCTTTCCAACCTCTGCTTCCATATTCACATCTTCTTGTCTGTGTTTTCCAACCTCCCTCTTATAAGAACCCATAATTATGTTGGCCCCACCTGGATAATCCAGCATAAGCTTATATCACAAGATCCTCAATTTGGTCACATTAATAAAATCACACATATTCACAAGTTCCAGGGATTAGGACATGCACATTTTGGAGGGGCCATTATTCAGCTCACCACACTATACATGAAAAATAATTTGAATTTAACTGAGAGAATGACTTTTCCTTACTTTCCAGCATACATTTCCTATCAATGATTCTGACTTTTCAGATTTGATATTAATGCCTGCGCAAGTCTGGGGTCTTTAAACAGGCTACAGTCAGCCTATTGAATTTGTTTCATTTAATGAAGGAACTCTGAACAAAAACCATTTGCTTCTATTTATTTATTTATTTATTTATTTATTTATTTATTTATTTATTTTTTTAAAGATTTTTTATTTATTTATTTGAGAGAGAGAGAATGAGAGAGAGCAAGCACATGAGAGGGGGGAGGGTCAGAGGGAGAAGCAGACTCCCTGCCGAGCAGGGAGCCCGATGCGGGACTCGATCCAGGGACTCCAGGATCATGACCTGAGCCGAAGGCAGTCGCTTAACCAACTGAGCCACCCAGGCGCCCCCATTTGCTTCTATTAAAGTTGTGTTATCTTGGGGCGCCTGGGTGGCTCAGATGGTTAAGCATCTGCCTTCGGCTCAGGTCATGATCCCAGGGTCCTAGGATGGAGCCCCACATCGGGTTCCCTGGTTGGCGGGAAGCCTGCTTCTCCCTCTCCCACTCCCCCTGCTTGTGTTCCCTCTCTCACTGTGTCTCTCTCTGTCAAATAAATAAAATCTTTTTTTTCCACTATAAATAAAATCTTTAAAAAAATAAAATTGTGTTATCTTCAGATCAAGAACATGCAATTTATTTACTACTAAAGAAACACAATTTCAACTTTCAAAGTCAATTTTCTTCAGATCTATATTATGCAAATACAAGCTCGGGCTTTCCTGCACATCTGGCTTCTGCTGCCATTAGGAGTTTTCCCTTCCTGTCCCCTTAACTGTTGTGTACAAAACTCAACTCCCTCATCCAATTTTCATATGAACCCCACTCAAGTGTTTTAAAACTTGACTCGTAATTTCGAGGACCCATCACCCACCTCAAGGCCTAAGATATCCAAGGTCTCTCACATTCTTTCATTTTTATTCTCTTCTCACGGGCCTCCCCATGCCCTCTCAGGAGCAACACAAACCTCTCCCCTGGCCTTTTGCACAGCAGTTTAGGGGCCATTTTTTTTCCATCGAATCTAGCAAAGATTATCAAAGTTGTTTTTTTTTTTTATTCCAAACAATTAGCCATGTTCAATAAACTTTTCTCCAAGACGTATCACATAGTATGTTCGATTTATTTAGTAAGGAAAAAAGCAGATGAGAAAAACTCTGAAATACTACCTGTTTCTTCAATCTGTAGACTTTGAATGTAATGCCAGTGGGTAATGCCAGCAGTAGTAAACGCTAGCAGGGGTGTTAATGTTTGTGACCCAGGGAGTTTCAGAGGGAATTCAGGGCCTTGGTAATTAGTCTGAGTGATTGGGAGAGGGATTTTGAAATTACTTGTTATTGGAGAACTCCACAAGTAGGAACTTTCAGCTATGAACTATATAGGAAGAAATGGATCATCATTTAATATTTTCTACACTGTTAAATATTTCACAGTTTCAATCACAACAAATAAATTGGAGGATCCTTTAAAGTTTTTCAGTAATGAGTTGAGAATCTTCTTTAGCCTAAATTCTGGTAATTTAGCCAGAATTAATGAAATAATCAGTGAAAATAAATACTATTTTTCTAACTTTCAAAAAGTATATTACAGTCATTCTATATAATAAATATTAAGTGCTTGTTACAAATGCCTTTGAGAATGAGAGTCTCTCTCCAGATACAAGAAATGTCTTTATTTTCTTCCTTTCATTTAATTTTATTATCTAATATCTGAATTATAGGGTATCAGCAAAACTAATATGAAAGAGTTTGTTTCACTTCTCCAGAAATAAGTAATGAGGGGCGCCTGGGTGGCTCAGTCGGTTAAGCGGCTGCCTTTGCCTCCGGTCATGATCCTGGGGTCCTGGGATCAGCCCCACGTCTGGCTCTTTGCTCAGCGGGGAGCCTGCTTCTTCCTCTCCCTCTGCCTGCCACTCTGCCTACTTGTGCTCTCTGTCTGTCAAATAAATAAATAAAATCTTAAAAAAAAAAAAAGAAGTAAGTAATGAAACACTTCTGTAATTTTGAAGTATCTGAGTTACAGATTTACGGTGGCAGGTATGATGATTGGCTATACAAAGACTCGGTCTCCTTTGGCTTCCTTTATTATAACATTGTAAAACGCTAAAACATTAACCGCCCCCTATTCTTTGCGGCTGGGGTAGCCAAGGACCCAGTTTTAAAGGGGAAAAGCATAAGCAAAGTTTGTTTGGTGGGGTTCCCGGAAATCACTTTAAAGGTGGATGGAATCATTAGGACCGCCCCCCCCACCCGCCACACACACACCCGTTATTTACCTTTCCCACTTCTTTTTGCCTGGATTAGAGATCTCATCCCTGGAAAGTGGAGTGGCCAGGATTAGACCATAAAAATTAAAGTCACGTGCCAAAGATAACAAAATAAGAAAAGGAAAAGACCTGGATTCTAAGAACTTAATTTGTTGTACTAAAACTGAATTTTCTACATCTGTCTTCTTTTTGTGTGAGATAAATGAATCCTTTGCTGATTTAAGTTGATGTTTTAAATTTTATTTTGTTTTCATTAGGATGAAATCTTACTGGTTTTAATTTATTCTTTTGTGGCATTCTTCCCAAATTCTATAGGTGTGTGTACATGTGTTCATACACATGCATGTTTACATCAATATATGTTATTACTAGAAAAAAAGTTATAAAAATAAAAAAGGTTTTATAATATTTTTGTGATTAACTTTCTAAAAAAGAAAGTCAGAAGCAAAATTACATATAAAGTCTTAAAAAGAAATATGTCCATTCAAATTAGTTACCTGTAAAGCCAACATCCCTGAATGTTTTCCTCATGCTCACTTCTATGGGCTTCGAGCTACTTCATCTGAAATCCTAGTGCTAAAATGAAATCTGAAACACTGCCCTGAACAAAGGTAATTGTTTTGTGAGCATGGCCTACATTTCCAACATTGAGTTCAGTCCCCACAGGACATGCAGACGTATGAATTTAGTTCAATGAAATTTAGTAAATGATTTTATTTTCATTTCATCTGCACTTGTATATAGAACTAAACTTAGACTCTCATAGTCATTTACATTTATTCAGACCATTTAGTAAGAAATGTCTAGAAAGTACACTTTATGATTCAGCTGTAGCAATCACTAAGGCAATTGGCTTTTGAATCTTTAGGTAGCGTTCTGCATTTGAACCCAAACAGCATTCTGAACTAAAGTGCCTTATATTACAAGGTATTTTTAAGATCCTCAAGTATTACTATTTCTTGAAGAACTTCTTTATTTCTTATAAACCCAAAAAAGAACACTTTACCGCATTAAAATTTACTAGTTCCAGTGTAATTGTTTCATTATGGGGCTCCTTTTCTACTGGAGAACTAGGATCTGGCTCCAGAAGGAACTTTCTTAAACTTTACACTCTGATGGTCCTGTCTTGCGAAAATTGCTTTTCACCTTCCACAGAAATTCACACATTTTACCATGGCTATATTTCACAGGGTCTGTGCTCTACTTTTTCGGTGATTCAATAAAAACGGTTTCAGTACTTTAGAGAAATATTGAACTCTTCTTCCCTCAAATTTCTCCATCTAATTTGAAGTTTTACAAAAGAGGGTGCCTTCAATAACTTTCTCTTTGACGTGACCTATTCTTCAAAGCTGTTCTGATGCTAAGACAGGCTTGTCAGGGCGCCTGGGTGGCTCAGTTGGTTAAGCGACTGCCTTTGCCTCAGGTCTATGATCCTGGAGTCCCTGGGTCAAGTCCCACATCGGGCTCCCTGCTCGGCGAGGAGCCTGCTTCTCCCTCTAACCCTCCCCCCTCTCATGTACTCTCTCTCTCATTCTCGCTCTCTCAAATAAATAAATAAATCTTAAAAAAAAAAATGAAAAAGACAGGCTTGTCAAGCTATGTCTACCAGCTCATATCATTTGTCGGCACAGAGAAGTGCACATTAAAATAAATTAAAGTATGATAGCCATGGTAATTTGAAAACTTGCTCCTAACATGCTTTTTAAGGTTTAGACTTTGGCATTTTATAATAATATAGTGTTCTTTCAGATATGTTGTCAATTTTTGACGCTCTCCTGGTTTCATCTTATCTGCAAATTAAATTATTGACAGGTTTTGTGTAAAGTTCCTTGAAATATTTCATATTTTGAAATTGTTGGCAGTGATTATGCTGAGGCTACAGAAAGCAAATGCAAAGACGTTGGAATTCAGAGACCCTTATTTATCATTCAGGAAGTCAAGATCCATGTTTGCTTCTAATTTTTTATGGTTTGGAGGAAAATAACTGGCATGTTGGTAGTTTTTAAAATCATCTAATGGTTCCAAATGTGCCTTTTTATTTTTTCAGAAATAATGCCTACTGGGTTATTCTCTTACGATGTTTGGATGATCACATTTTTGAGACATACAATAATAGTGTCAACAGGGCTAAATTAAAATTATATAAATAAATGTACCCTAAACTAAAAATAGTCATTTAGGCATATATATTTTTGAAATGTTTACATTTATCACTGCTACACAGATACACACATACACACATGTACCTACGCATATACATATGTGTGCACATTTGTGTATGTGTGTGTGCAAATACACAACTACAATCACACATATTAAATGTATTTTACTTGAAATTATATGCAAGTGGTGAAGTGTAAGGTACTTTACAAGACAAAGAGCCCTGCGTATCTTGCAGCAGTTTCTGATCCATAGAACAAATCATCCATCTGTCCCTCTCCCCCACCCATCTTGACTTTCAATGAAATTCCATTGACTGCTTAAAGTATATACTGGAAATTTAAATCCTTGACTAATTTTAAACCACCATCTCGCACATATTGGTGTAAAAAACATCACGCTATAAGGCACTATAATATAGTGGCTTCAAGCAGATTCTAGAAAGAAGCCACCTGAGTTTGAAATGCCTGTTTGTTGTTTACTGACAAACTATTGCAATTCACCTATCTCAGTTTCCTCATATGTAGAAGAGAACCAGAATATACTTCTCCTTTAAGTAATCTGGTTGCTGTGCCCATTACTTCCATCCACAGCCTATTAGCCAGAGTTCAATCATATGGGCACAGCTTACCACAGGCATTGTCTAGGAAACATGTTTTTCATCTTGAGTCATGTGTGCCTATCTAAAAATCAGAAGTCACTGATGTTAGTTAATTACCATCAATCTATCCTCAATACTTTATCAGAAAATGATTATTTTAAACTATTAGTCAGATCTTGCCATTCCTCTATTCAGAACTTTGTAATAGTCCCCATTTCACCCAAGATAAAAGCCAAAACTCATCAGAAGTCACCTTATCTGATATCAAGACTTAGCATTTGAGCTGATAAAATTTTGAAAGTGGGTCTTTGAGGAAAAAAAGTACGTGTATACAGATGTATATTAGGTTATTATAAAGTTTTCTACTGTTAGGGACATTTAAAACAATTTACAAATAATAATAAAATATGCAGATGTTCTTTATGAAGAATTCTATACACTTACAACTTAAAATTGAATTGGTGTTTCTTTCGAAGTCTACCAATTAATAATTCTATTACTAACAGTAGTGTCTCAAAATCATGAATAGATGTTTAATTACTAGCCACTTATATCACTGACAAACAAGTGTAATTCTGACATTGATGCCTGTTGATATTTTCATGGTCAGAGTAAGACAAAAGTGAAATAATGAAGACATGCCCATGTTGGAACTTCTCTCATTAGTCACTGGCAAGAGTGACTTCTTTGGTAACTTGGTGATAGTTTTTAAATACTGGAAGAAAATGTTCTCAATTTTTCATGTTACTCATGTTATTCACAATGTAACAACTATAGACACAGCATCATTTAAAATGCTTTCTTCATTACTATATTTTCCCTATCATTTTTTAAAAACAATGGACAATAATAAATCAATCACTGATTTATAGCATTTGACAATTTCTGTGTTGCAGACACTACCAACTATAGCCAATTTCATGACTCCAACATGACATCTCTGAACGTTTGAGAACAGATATGCAGTAACTCACCATTATACAGTATTTCACCACACTGATACAATAGATGTGAATAACCCCAGGAGCGTATGTAATAGTAAAATGTAGCTAAGTAATTAGGAAATGATGAGTTTTAAATATTTTATTTTTTTAATATAATTTATTAAGTTTAAGAATATATAATTGAAATTTTAAACTAAGAGTGTAGAAGCGATCACAAATTTCTGAGTCATCCCATTCTCATGTTGCTGTTGAGGTTGGTCATTCTTTATATAAAGTAAAGGGATGGAAATTCTCATTTTTAGAATCCCTTACTGGAAAATATGCAAAATAAATTTTATGTTTCTAAAAAGTGCCCCTCAGGAATCATATGGTATCCATGTATTAGTCATCTCCGTAACATATCCACGCCACGTGGAGTTGCCTTTCAATATCCGACACCCGTTAGATGTGATGAGTAGTTTGATGATCATTTTACACTTCCCAGCATCAAATAAATATAGTATAGAGAATGTAAGCAAACATGAGTGGCTGAACATTTCAAATCTGTTTCTCAAAACAAGATCATTTTTAGAGCTCAAACTCACAGATGAACATGTATTCATTTTTTAAAGGATGTTCTTTCTCACATTAGCTCTATTGGCCTATAAGTCTTTTAAGTCAGAATAAGGCACTCTTCTTTGTTTTTAGCCTTAAGCAGAGTCTCACATTTTTCACTCTTCTGCTTCATAAACTCCAGCAGATTGGATTATATATACTAACCTAGTGGGATCTGCTGGCAAATTCTTAAGTCTACCCACTTTTGGATTTCTGACTCTTTCTTTCCGAAGACTTCAAAACTACTCCTGTCCTTTCATACCACAGGCTGCGGGCAAAGTATTCCAGCAGCCACTAACACTCATACTTTCTTTTCCTGTATTTTCCCCAGTGGTGCAGATCAATACAGGGGTTATGCAAATGTCATAATTAATCATAAAACACAAGGACTCGATAGAAATATAGGTACTTCCATTGCAAGAAGATTCTGAACTTGGAAAAGACCCAGTCACTGTAATTTTGCAGGATATTCTTTTGGTGATAGAATTTGTTTTATTTTAACAGGAGTTAGAAAATGGAAGGGAATTAGACCTTAGCAAATCATTGAAATCAGAGCTAGTATGCTAAAAGAAATGAAGAGTTTTGACATTTATTCTCTCTAATTGAGACTATTTATGAGATCATGAGAAAGTTATGAATATTCTCTACATCAATTGTTTCATTAAAAAAAAGTTTGGAACTAGATGTTCTAGATAATTTCTTCTACTCTGTAATTTTACTAAAGTATATTTAGGTTAATATAAAAATAGGTACTGGTATGATTGGAAATAACAGGAAGTCTCTTACCTTTCAGAAGAGTGTAGTATCTCAGTCCAGTCTTATTGTTAAATAAGTGAACCTAATGCAAGGTTGTGCTACGGTGACATTTTTGTAATCAGAGAAATCCCTTAGAAAATTTTGACCAAGCAAAATTTGCTTTTGTAATGTTCTTCATGTTCTTTTCAATGGCTTCCTTCCCAGATGACACAATATTTTTGTTGCATTTTGAAAGTCTTGCACTCAGCTGACAATTAGACACTCTAATGTTGTAGCCAGAAACTGACTTCTCTGAATAACTTACATATATGTAGCATATAATTATTAATAGGGTAAGTGTTATTAACTTTCTTAATACAGAATGATCACCATTTGCAGATAAGAAATCCCAAGATCAGAAACATTAGGAAAATACACATGCTTACACAGCTTCTGAAGGTCAAAACTGGAAGTGAACTCAAGATTTTACAACTGCAGTTGGTATTTCTCTTTCTTCTATAGCATGCTGTCTCCAGATTCAAAGTGCCTTTCATGGCGGTGATGCAGAGCAGGATGGATCCACGAACCGTATTACAGATGCTAAGTGGGAAATAACCTTCAGTGAGTTTTATGGTGAAGGTTTGGGAAAATACAAGTGGTAATTACAACGGCTCTAAGAATTACTAAAAGAGAAGATAAAACAGACTGAAAGTATAGGATCTAAGTTTCAGAATACAAGCATCCATCCCATTTTAATGGGTCTGATTAACTAGTATCAACCAAAAATAAAAAATAAAAAATCCTGTCTATTTATATAACTTTTATAGTTCTGGGCAATTCCCCAGAAACCCTTGTCCCTTGAGTCATATAATAAGACAAAGAAATATAAAAATGACTATTGAAAATCCTAAATGTAAAAAAAAAAAAATGAATATATTTAGCTCTGATGTCAATGTATTCTGATAACTGGAGAGAAAACAATCATTATGTTAGACTTTGTTACTTTCAACTCTTTCCACATCTGATAATTTAGGAAAAAAATTGTGTGTGTGTGTGTGTGTGTAATGCAGGTATGTATCTTCCCATGCCACCATTTAAAATTTAATTAACCATTAATCTGGACAGAAAAAGAATTCCAGAATAAAACAAATTATATATTTTAAATTATTTTGCTATCAATGTGTTTGATTTGTTTTTCTTCATCAAACATTCATCAACTCTTTACTGTACTCCAGGGATTAGGCTATTTGGACTAGAGTAGAGAAATAGATAAGGTCACTGCTGTCATGAGGCTATTAGTCTTGTGGGTATACAGATATTAGTGAAATAATCACACATTTAAATGTAAAATTATAAATGGGTGGTAAAATTATATGAAGAACAGGAAGGTGGTGTGCATTTAAAGAAAAATCAATTTATAAAGCTTGTGCTGCTTGCTCATATACGTAACTGTAATGAATTCTCAAATTTCTTAATCAAGTAGTATATAATTACAATTCATAAAAAAAAAATTGGAAGAATAATGGAATTTTCTGCTTAATGCAGACTATAAGAGACAGAGGAAACATGCACCAGGCTATCTAATGATGCTAAGTAAACCATACCTCTACCGGAACTATATTATGATGTATGAACGAATTCTGAAACTTAGCTTGAAATTTTTTTAAGTGTTTTTGATTGTGACTTAGATTTTCTTTTCACCTTGACTTGAAAATAATGTAACAAATGAAACCCAAAGACATGTATCAACCCATGACCCAAAACAAAGATGTTACAATTATCTAGGAAGATAAATTGAGACATAGTGGTTAGGCTTTTTAATAACTATTTTAGTCAGATCTTGAAATATCTTTAATAGCTTCACTTAGGCATGGCCAGAAATGGTCTTTGGATTAATGATGTTCCTGATCTTCCTTGATGTTTCTTACTCCTTGAATTAATGAGATGGAACAAAGTGCTGGAGTCAGCAACAGAAGTAAATATTAGACATCAATTCAAGAGGAAACTCAACAAGTTTTCCTATAAGAAAAGAATGCAGGAAAGTTATTGTGGCTATTTTGTGTTTTGTTGTGTTATTATTTTTTCCAGAGGCTTAGAAAATAGGATAACTGTATTTTAGCTTATATTTCAACAGTCAACCAATACAGGTTATTTTATTCATCTGTATTACTTCGTATATTCTAATAGTTTTTGTTTTATCATTTGGGGATCTCAGTTTTCTTACAACCATATGCACAATTACTAAAAACTAGAAAAATAGTTTTCAGAGGGACTTTTATCATCAAAGTTGTATTAAGTTAGATGGTAGAGATTCAGTGGTATCTTGTTTAATGAACTCTTGCTCTCTGTAGAATCACATTTGGTGGAGTCATACTTGATAAGGATATAGCTGTCGTAACTTTAAGTCTATATTGAATATTATAAATAGAATAATTATCCTTGGTTATATTATTTCTGTAATAAATTTTAATTCGTAGGGTAAAAACATGAGCACCATGAAACAAACTTATTTTTATAGCATTTTATTCATGATAGAAGTTTAAAAATACATTTTAATTTGGGCCACATTTTATAAAAATGCTTTTGTTCTCCTAACTTATCTACATTTTAAAATAAATAGATGACCATAATTTCTTCAACATCAATGATAAGGATATTTTAGAAATAACAGTAGTAGTTGTGAAAGGCACATATTATAATTCAAAGATATAAAGTGTACTTAGGTATAAAGTGGGATTAATCTAATTTAATCCCAACATGTTTTCTTTGTTGTTGTTTTTTTATTTGACAGAGAGAGACACAGTGAGAGAGGGAACACAAGCAGAGGGAGTGAGAGAGGGAGAAGCAGGCTTCCCACTGAGCAGGGAGCCCGAGGCAGGGCTCGATTTCAAGACCCTGGGATC
This sequence comes from Phoca vitulina, assembly GCF_004348235.1. Taxonomy (NCBI): domain Eukaryota; kingdom Metazoa; phylum Chordata; class Mammalia; order Carnivora; family Phocidae; genus Phoca; species Phoca vitulina. The sequence continues at coordinate 44,310,176 of NW_022589709.1, forward strand.
ATGACCTGAGCAAAGGCAGATGCTTAACAACTGAGCCACCCAGGTGCCCCAATCCCAACATGTTTTTACTATAATGTATACTCTGAGAAGAATATGATATTGCAACTCTAGTTCCATTAGCATTAAGGGATATGTACTAGAAAACTGTGCACATAGCAAAAACTGGCCATCTGGTCAGTAAATTGTTTGTTTTCATCCTAGGCATACAGACTTCTTTTCCAGCCCCCTTTGTAGGTGGAACCATGTGATTAAGTGCTTGCCAATGAAATGTGATGTATGCCACATTTAAAATTACCATAGGAGGGTGCCTGGGTGGCTCAGTCGGTTAAATGTGCCACTCTTGGTTTCGGCTCAGGTCATGATCTCAGGGTCGTGAGATGGAGCCCCATGTCAGGCTCTGTCTCTTTCCCTCTCTCTAAAAAAAAGGAAAAAAAAAAGAAAAGAAAAAAATAGGAAATGTTTATATAATCTTCCAAACCTTCTCTCTCTTTTTGTCGACCAGATAGATACAGAAGATTCAGGAGAGGACTCCTGGGTTCTAGGGGAAGAGTCACTTGATAGAAGCAGTGTAGGACCCTGAATGACTGCATGGAGTAGAACCACCATCCATCCCCACTCTTTGAATTTGCATTTGACTCTGAAGCAGAGATTTTGTGATTGTTACTGCAAGTGAAGTTAATTATGCTAGGAAATACAGTGGGAAATATAAGTACATTCTGCTCTGGTCAAATGTGATGGGAAAATTAAGTCTGTAGGGGTCAGGCTCACATTCCTCTTCCCGCTGGTACTGTGTGTTAATTGATGCTAACTGAATTCCATATGAATTTTCCTTATTTTCACTTAGTAATATATATTTCATGTTAAGTGTTGTCTAATAAATAGTGCATAGTAAAATACTACATTCCCAGCATTCGTTTTAGTTGGCTATGGTGATGAGTGTTTGCCAATTGATTTTGAACAGAAACTACATGTCTAACTTTTAGCCATTCTTAAAAACCTTTCCTAAAATATTTCATTAGAGCTATATATTTTTCTCTAAGGGTAGCTTCAGTTGTATCTCAGCGATTTGTAGTATTTTCATTATTATTCAGCTCAAAACATTTTCTAATTGCCACTGTGATTTTATTTCTGAACCACATGTTATTTTAAATTATATTTCTTTATTTGTATATGTATGGGAAATTTGTTTCTAGGCAATGGCAATGAATTTAGAGAATATACTCTGTGTAAATTTAGTCTTTTAAATTTTGCCGAAATATACTAGCATATGGTCATTTCTGTATAAAGCCCATATGTGCTTTAAAATAATGTTCATCTTGCTGTTCAGCTCAGAATTTTATATATGTAAATTAATGTATATTATAAAACACACAAATTAATATATATGGATATGTAATAATGTATGTAAATTAAGTAATTTATTAATTCTGCTCTTCAAAGTTTATACATTATTTTCAAATACATATCTACATGTTCTATTGGTAGCTAAAATCTTCCATTACACTTCTGAGTCTGTCTATTTTTCCTTTAGATGTGCCAATTTTGCTTTATATATGTGATACTATATTTTAAAATGTATATAAATTTTTAATTGTGTTGTATTTTTCTATTAAGAGAAAGGTTATGCTTTCATATGTGATGTATTTTTGTTCACTTTTTGAATTCTATTTTGATAATCACACAACTTCATCAGCTTTTTTTTTTTTTTTAAAGATTTTATTTATTTATTTGACAGAGAGATAGACAGAAGAGCACAAGCAGAGGGAGTGGCAGAGGGAGAGGGAGAAGCAGGCTCTGCACTGAGCAGGGAACCCGATGCGGGACTCGATCCCAGGACCCTGAGATCATGACCTGAGCCGAAGGCAGACGCTTAACCATCTGAGCCACCCACGCGCCCACTTCATCAGCTTTCTTTTGGTATTTCTGAGTATACTATTTTCTACCCTCCCATGTTTTTTATAATCTTGTGGGGTTTTTTTTTCTTACAAATAGCACACTGTTTGATAATTGTTTGACTTTGGTTTTTCATACAGTCTAACAAGCTTTATCTTTTCACTGGAGTCTTCATTCATTTATATTTAATTATTATCATGTATTTGAATTAAAACTACCATCTAATTGATTGCTTATGCATAGCTCTTGGATATGTTATTTGATGTGTATGCGTATGTGTGTGTATGTTTTAAACAAATTTGCAAAATTCTAGTTATATACTGTATTGTGTTCCACCAAAATTCTTAAGTAGAGTAAGACTAGAGTTTTTATAAGAGGTGACCCCAGGGATGCATGAGCACAGTGAAAAAGCCAGGTGAGGATACAGCGTGAAAATGATAATCTGCAAGCCAAGGAGACGTCTCCTCAGGAGAATCAAACCTACTAGAACCTTAATCTTAGACTTCTAGTCTCCAGAAATGTGAGAAGTTTTTTGTTGTTTAACCCCCCCAATCTGTGGTATCTTGTTATGGCAATCATAGCAGACACAGTTCCATCCATTATCTCTTCAATTAATAGGCGTGCCACGTTATCTCTCCCTTTCTTTCTCCTTTTTTTCAGGTCTTCCAATTATAGATGTAGTGGATTTTCCGACAGTATCCTTTGTGTCTATCTTATCATGTGTTCTATATTTTCTATTTTTTTATTCTCTTCAATCTTCATTCACTATATTTTCTACTGACATATTCTAGTTCACTCTTTTTTTATTCAGCTGTTATCTCATCTTCTGTTATATGCATATGTTTAGTTCTAGTTTTTCTTTACCTCTATAATTTTTACTTGATCATTTTTATCTTAACATTTTGAGGAGTTTGATTAAATTATTAATATATCTTTTATCTCTTAGAATATAGTAAGTAGTAACATTAACACCTATGTCTGACAATACTGAGATCTGTATTCTCTTTGCACCATTTCAATTATTATTTCAATTGTTTTTATATATTTTACCTTTTAGAGATGGCGTGATTGTCTATATAGAAAATCCCCAAGAATCAACAACAACAACAAAAAACTCCTGGAAGTAATAAGTAAGAATAGCAAAGTCAGGATAGATCAGTATATAAAGTTCATTTTGTTTTCTATAGATTAGCAATGATCAATTGGAATATAAAATTTAAAATTAACACCATTTATAATAGCACTAAGGATGAAATACTTAGTTATAAATCTAACAAAATATGTACAGAATCTATATGTGTAAGCTATAAAACTTAGATGGAAGAAATCCAAGAAGATCCAAATAAATGGAGAGATATTCCATGTTAATGGAGAGAGGACTTAATATTAAGATGTCAGTTCTTTCTGAATTGATCTATAAATTATTACAATTCCAATCAAAATCCCAGTACAATATTTTCTAGAAATTGACTACTCTCAGTTTTTATGATGTAATATAAAACTACAATAATCCTGACAGCATGGTATGGGGAAGCTGATAGGACACATAGATCAATGCAAGAGAAAAGAGTTGAGAAAAAGAAAAACAACGTATAGTAAACAAATTTTTCATAAAGGAGCCAAATGAATTAATTGGAAAAGGGTAATTTTTTCAGCAAATGGCACTGAAGAAAATCAGATGTCCATATGCAAACAAAACAAAGCAGAACTAGACACTTAGGTATAGTGTAGGATTTTTAGATAGAACACCAAAACTATAATCCGGAAAGAAAAAATTGGTAAGTTAGACTTAAATAAAAATTTCTGCTCTGTGAAAGACACTATTAAGAGAATTGATATATTAGCCAGAGAGGAAGAAAATAGTTACAAAACACATATATAGTAGAGGACTTATATCCAATATTCATAAGGAACTCTTCTAACTCAACAATAAGAAAAACATCCCAATTTAAAAATGAGCAAAAGATCTGAACAAACATAAAAAAGATATGTAGATGGCAAGTGAGTGTATGAAAAGTGATGCTCAACATTATTTGTAATTAGAGACCTTCAAATTAAAACAAAAATGATATATTCCTGTATACCTAGTAGAATGGATAAAATTCAAAAACCTGACAATACCTGTTGCTGGTGAAGATGTAAAATGATGAGAACTCTCACTCATTCCTAGTGGGAATAAAAATGGTACAGACACTTCAGAAGATAAATTAGCAGTTTCTTACAAAGTTAAAGAGTTTACCATATGCTCCAACAATCACCCTCTTAGGTATATATCCAACTGATTTGAAAACATGTTCACACAGAAACCTGTTCATGAATGTTTTAGCAACTTTCTTTATAATCACCAAAAACTGGAAGCTATCAAGATGTCCTTCAAATAGATTTTTTAGAAGTATTGTACATCCATAAAATTATATTGTATTCTGTGATAAAAAGGAATGAGCTATTGAGCCATGAAAATGATAGAAGCATTTTAAGTGTGTATTCCTAAGTGAAAGAAGCCAGTCTTGAAATGCTATTCTGGAAAATACAAAGCTATAGTGACTATAAAAAAAAATCAGTTGTTGCCTTTTAGGGGAGGAGAGTTGAATAGATGAAATAGACAAATCTTTAAGGTGGTAAAACTTCTGTATGATATTGTAATATTGTGTAGAAGACCTTATGCGTTTAGTAAAGACTGCATGTAGTAACTTTCTTCCCAAGAGCACAGTATGGAAACAGGGAAAAATGATCAACTTTTCAATGGAGAAATACAGCAAATGCTACCTCATCCCAGTGATCAAGGTCAACGTAACAGTAATGTCATGTTGATAATATGCATCCTTGATATGATATGATGAGAATAGCACTTCATATCTGTCATCTTTCTCCCAAAAACCCATAATCTCAGTCTAATCATGACAAAAATACCAGAAAAATCCTAACTGAAGGACATTCTACACAATAGCTGAGCAGCCCTCCTCAAAACTGCCGATGCCACCAAAAACAAGAAAAGTCTGAGAAACTGTCACAACCAAAACATAATGAGTTATCTTAGATGGGATTCTATACAGAAAAAGGACAATATGTAAAAACTAAGAAAATCTGAATATAGTATAAACTTTAGTTAATAAAGTATATCAGTTATGAATAATTCACTGTAGGTAATATACCATAATAACATAAGCCATCAGTAATAAGATAAACTGGGTGTAGGGTACTTAGGAACACTTATCCTATATTTCCAATTTTTCTGTAAATCTACAACTGTTCCAAAAAGTTCTTTTGAAAAGCTCACAATCTAGAAAGTCAAAATATTATTATATGAATTGAACTTCTGACAGTGAAGTGACTCGTCCACAATCATACAATTAGGAAGTGGCAGAAATTATATTTGAACTGAATGAAGTCTGTCTGACTCTGAAATCTGATCTGTGTAACCACTATAGCATTAATCCTCTATCATAACTGTGTATCAGAACCATTTTGGGAATATTTCTTAAGCATGCGATAATTTCCTGGGCATAAGCCAATTGAGTGAAAAATTCCAGGGAATATGCCTTGACTCAGGATAGTTGAAAACAAAACAAGCCACCCCCTACTCCAAAAATAAAACAAAGCAAAACAGAAGATTCTGATGCGCATCCATAACACAAATTTGAGGCCTAAGGTTAGAGGCGGGTAGCTGGAACATGTATGAGTAGATAGAGGTTCAGATAAAGCAGATAGTATGTCTAAAAATGACAGCATGTCATTAAAAGAGGGAACATAATATTTCAGGAATCCAAAGGCAGTTTAGGGTGCTTGAACATGGGTTGCATTTGAAACCATGATGAAGGGACACCTGGGTGGCTCAGTTAAGCATCTGCCTTTGACTTAGGTCATGATCTCAGGGTCCTGGAATCGAGTCCTGCATCGGGCTCCTTGCTCAGTGGGAAGCCTGCTTCTCCCTCCGCCTGCCACTCCCCTGGCTTGTGCTCTCTCTCCCAATCTCTCTCTCTCTCTCTGACAAATAAAATCTTTTAAGAAAATGAAACCATATGAAAAATGAAGGTGTGGAAGTCAGCAAAAGTGAAATAGTATGCTCAGGTGGGTATGTTAAGTATAGGCAAAAAGAAATAATGTCTTTGAAAGATTTTTAACAAAGTATCGTATAACCCTATACACTTTTCAGAAAGAGCCTTGATGAGAGCTGTGAAGAAAATACAGGGGAATGACTCTTTGGCAGTAATTTTTGGGATAGGACACCAAAATCACAAGCAACTAAAGCAAAAAACCAACAATTGGAACTGTATTAAACTGAAAAGCTTCTGTATGACAAATGAAACCGTCAATGAAATGAAACAATGGGAATGATTCCCATTGGAATATTTGCACACCACCTATCTGATAAGAGTTAATATCCAAAGTATATAAAGAACTGCTACAACTTAATAGCAAAAAGAAACAAATCTGATTTAAAACTGAGCAAATTACCTGAGTAGATATTTTTCTAACAAGACATACAAATGGCCAATGGGTACATGAGAGGACACTCAACTTCACTAATCATCAGAGGAATGCAAATCAAAACTACAATGAGCTGTTACCTCACACCTGTTAGAATGGCTTGTATCAAAAAGTCAAGAGAGGGGCGCCTGGGTGGCTCAGTCGTTAAGCGTCTGCCTTCGGCTCAGGTCGTGATCCCAGGGTCCTGGGATTGAGCCCCACATCGGGCTCCCTGCTCGGCGGGAAGCCTGCTTCTCCCTCTCCCACTCCCCCTGCTTGTGTTCCTGCTCTCGCTATCTCTCTCTCTGTCAAATAAATAAAAAAATAAATTAAAAAAAAACAGCATGGAGTGTTCTCGAGACATTAAAAATAGAACTACCATATTATTAGCCAGCACTCCTACTTCTGGGTATATATCCGAAGGAAACAAAAATCACTACCTCAAAAAGATATCTGTACCCCCATATTCACTGCAGCATTATTTATAATAGCCAAATCATAGGAAGAAACTAAGTGTCCATCAACAGATGAATGGATAAAGAAAATGTGTGTGTATGTATATATGTGTACATGTATATGCATATATATATGAATATTACTCAGCCATGGAAAAGTAATCTTTCCATCTGTGACAATGTGGATGGATCTTGAGGGCCTTATGCTAAGTGAAATAAGTCAGGCAGAGGAAGATAAACACCGTATGATCTCACTTATATGCGGAATCTAAAAAAACCTGAACTCATAGAAACAGTAAATTGGTAGTTCGGAGGGTGGGTAAAGGAGTGAGGGAAATCAGTAAAGTTGGTCAAAGAGTACAAACTTCCAATTATAAGATGAGTAAGTTCTGGGGATATAATGTACAGCATGGTAACCAAAGTTAGCAGTACTGTATTATATAATTGAAAGTTGCTAAGAGAATAGATGTTAAAAGTCCTTACCACAGGAAAAAAAAAAATCCTTACCACACGCACACACACAAAAGTAACTATGTGAGGTGATGGATTGATGGATGTGTTAACTACCCTTATTGTGGTAATCATTCACAATATATATGTATATCAAATCATCATGCTGTACATCTTAAACTTACACAATGTTATTCGTCAATTATATCTCAATCAAGCTAAAAAAGGCTTTTAGTGATGGAGAGATTGGTTAACAGGTGTTCATAGTAATCTTGTTAAGAGTTGATGAAGCGTGAACAATAGACAGGTGTGAATTTGAGGAATGTGGAGAAGATTTAATATTATTTTATTCTTAAATGAATAGGAGGGATTAAAAAAAAGGTAGTTTATTCTTGGATGATTCCCAAGGTTTAGACTGAGAACTCAGATCAGGCTTTACTGATATAGGGAACAAGAAAGAGGTCCAAATGTGAGGGTAAAATTATGGCTTTAGGTTTTGTATGCTGCTTTTCAAAATCCTTGAAGATTTCCTAAAAGTAGATAAGTGGGCATTCAATGTTTATCAGGAAGTTCTCTGCTTAGTAATATAGATGTAGGAGTTAAACTACCCACAGTTCAGTTTCAGACAATATAATCCAGTCTTGCTGAATTTTGTAGAAAGGGATTTATTACACAGTATTTTAGTTTGCATACCTAACTGCTCAGTTGCCTAAAGGAGCAGACTTTGGGCTGAACTTCTAAGGACAAGTGGCTCAGCCATAATCAGGAAACTACTGAAATCAGGAAGCCACTTTTATCAAAGCTAATAACAAAACAACACTTTTTATGCCAGGGTTCAAGAGCTGCCATCATGATTACTGACTACAAAACCATGCTAGTATAATCACTACTTGTGGCAGCAAAACAAAATGCTTATTAACCCAGCTTGTCTCCCGACTCACTCTGTTTGGCAAAAGGCTGAAGTCCCTATAGGTTCACACCCTAATCCTTGGCACCTGTGAATAGGTTACCTCTCCTGACAAAAGCGTTTTGCAGATTGTGATTAAGATCAAGATGGGCAGACTCTCTTGGTTATCCAGGTGGGCTCAATTGTTGGAGAAGATCATCAAGAGGTCATGACCACTGGTTGACCCCGGGGGCTGGGCTTGGGCAACCAGAGGCTCCTCGCCCTCTCTCTTGTCCCAGGAATTTACATTCTGCCCACCAAGCCCACACTAGTAGCTGTTTCAAGAATTTAGCCTTGAAAGAGTAAAGTGTTCTTGTAACTATGTGGACATTATGTGTTCTGAGCCCAGTTAAAGCCTCTATATGAACTTCTAAGATTTTGGCAGATGGGTGTGAAGATTTATTTGTCTTTCAGCTGCCTAAGACAAACCTCAGATGTAAGTTCCCTTGCTTGGTAAAACTGCAACTACCAGTCTGGAGTGGCCTGCCGCTTTCTTCGGTTTCTCCTTGCTCTCTGTTAGGGGAACGAGTTCACCCTGGAACTCCCGATTTTGTGAACCGAAACCAATTTAACCACATAGGTCCTTAAAAGTGGAGACACTTTTTCAGCTGCAGTCAACCAGAGATTCAACTTGAGAGGGTTTCAATCACCTATTGTTGGCTCTAAGGCTGGAGGAAGGTGGCCATGAACCATGGATTGCGGCAGTTTCAAGAAGGGATTTCTACGGGGAACGGTTCGGTTTCTCTGCTGGAACCTTCAGAAGACACAGCCCTGCTGACACCTTGATTTTGCCCAATGAGACCCATGTTGGATTTCCAACCTACAGAATTCTAAAGTAAAAAAAAAAAAAAAATTGCAGGTATGTGTATGTGTATTTGAAAAAGCTTTTGATTTTTTAAAAACTTAATTATGGTAAAATAATGTAAAACTTACCATCTGAACTATTTTTAAGTGTACTATTCATTAGTGTTAAGTATATTCACAGTATAATGTTTTGCAACCAATCTCCAGAATTCTTTTCAACTTGCAAACTGAAAGTTCATACCCATTAAACAACTCCCCATTTTCTCTCTCCCACCAACCCCAACAACAGTTATGCTACTTCTATCTATGAATTTGACTCCTAAGATAACTCATTAAGTGGAATCCTATATTATTTGTCTTTTTTGTGACTAGCTTATTTCATTTAGCATAGTGTTCAAGGTTTATCTCTGTTACAGCATGTCAGAATTTTTTTTTTTAAGGCTAATCATTGTATGCATATACTATATTTTGTTTATATATTCATCAGTGAATATTTGGGTTGCTTCTACTGGTGGATTTTGTGAATAATGTTGCTTTGAAATATTTGTGTGCAAATTAGCATTGGTTTAAGCTACTAAGTTTGTTGAATTTGGTTTTACTTTATGGAAGATTTTTGCATCTGTGCTCATCAAGGATACTGGCGTGTAATTTTCTTACAGTGTCCTTGTCTGGTTTTTGGTATCAGGGTAATGCTGGCTGTGTAAAATGAGTTTTTCCCTCCTATTTTTTATTTTTGTTTGTTTTGTAAGAGTTTGAGGAGGATGGGTATTAATTTGTCTTTGACTAAGAGGATTAGCCAGTGAAGCCGTCTGGGCCTAGACTTATGTTTGTTGGGAGATTTTTGATTACTGATTCAAATTTGTTTTTTTCAGATTTTCTGTTTTTTTTTTTTTTCATGATTCAGTTGCAGTAGCTTGTGTGTTTCTAGAAATGTATCCATTCTTTCTAGGTTTCAGCCATATCACAAAGGAATCTGATAAATGTAGCTTTTAGTTTTTTAATATCTATAGGCAAGAAGGCTTATTAAAATCATTGGGATGCTAACGTGCCACTCCACGGTAGGAATACAAGTTGTTGCTGTAAGTGTGATTGGTAACACCATGGCTGTGGTTTCCAAATAAACAGGAATTTCATTTGTTGCTCTTCATGGATCCAAGAACGAAAGCAATATTGCAAGGTGAGTAGAGGATGAAGACTCAATTTATGTGATGAAAGACCGTCGTCAGAATAAAAAAAAAAAAAATAGGGGAGAATATGATATGCAAGTCAAAAGCATGATTTTGAGGAAGGTTCAAATAGCTGAAAGTGTCACCTGGCATAGAACTGCTCTAGTGAGAGCGATTTCTGGAACTGGTATAAACCAAAGAAACTACAGTGAGGTGAGGAGTGAATGCGGGATAGAGATTTTTCTTTTTTTCATAAATAGTAACATAGATGGATAATTGGGTATTTTTTCCTAGTCAACATTTCTCTTTGTGTTGGAGAATTTCAAAACAAGATATACAGTCTGCAGGTCCCTAAATGGAAATCCTAGGCAATCACTAGTAAAAGAGCCATCAAACTCAAGCAACCCAGAGAGGAGAAATTTTAGTCTCAGCGTTTTCAAAAGGGTAGTGTCTGGGAGGAGAAGATAAGAAATCAACCCTACACATTAGTGGGAGAATCTTCAGGTAATAATCAACTTGAAAAAGTTTGTTTTGTTTCCCTCTAAGTTAAGGAAAGTCTCAAAAGCCTCTCTGACCCCAGATGTAGAAGGGTTTTTTATATGATTCTCTTCTGGGCAGTTTGCTGCAGGCATTTGGCAGAGCACAGAAGGAACTTGAACTCCGCACTGCAGTATTGCAGCAGAGAACAGAATAAAATATACAGAGTGAAATAAATTTAAGTGGTGGCACTGTGTAGTCAAAGAAAGTCTGTATGTTTTAAGAATGATCTTTAAGTAGTATCAGATAATAGGCTGACGAGTATTTTGGTAATTGGCATTTCAGACTGCAATGTAATCCTGGGTAGTACAAACAGGACTTAAATTTGTTAATCTTCGTGGTTCGAAGAAAGAAAGCACTACGGTAAGTTGAGCAGAGGACAAGGATCCGATTCATATGACTAAAGAGAATTGTTAGAATTTAAAAACAATAAATCCTTTGTGTGTATACATCTGTTTGATAAATCCTATGCCCTCTTCATATACATATATAACTGCAAGGGAATACAATACATGACGAATACTCCCACAGCCCAAACGGAGGGGGTAGATCATCTATTCAGGATATGAAGAGAAGAGGTCTAAAATCCTTTCTGTGCTGCTTGATCCCAAATGCCTGGGGTTATAAAAGAGTTGTAGTAGAGAAGAGAATTTCAGCCTCTTGCCCTCATGGAGGTGAGGTGGAAGTTTCTCATCTGTTACCTCTGGCCTAATGAGAATCGCTCCCTAGTGATGGAGTGTTCTACTGGAAAAAAAAAAAAAAAAGAAAAAAAAAATCAGCTTCTAAACTGATTTCAATCCCACTGAACAGTGCGGCTTCTCCAGTCAGTGCGAGTACAGTGGTGATCCTTCCTTACCCTTACAAGACTGGAAACAGGAAAAGCTGAGCAGGTCTCCTTCGTCACTTTGGCATTTCCAGACTGTACCAGAGTTAAGTGAGAAGAGAAATTATCTTTGAATGATTTCAAAATTTTGATGACTGTACAGGACTGGGAATATTAACTATAGAACTGAAACTGGTTTTTAGCTAAAATGATCTGTGGATTTCTTGTGAGTGAGCAAATAAGCTTTGGGGCTAGGTAGGGATTTTATTCTGGAGGAGGATAAAACCTCACAGAGTAGATTTCAGGAACAGGTGTAGGGAAAATTAGATTGGTTTTGTGATGACCATGTATGAGTTCTGGTCTTTCAACATATGTACGCTAAGCTTTTTTTTAATTTTCTTTACCCAAGACCATGCATGTAGGCAGAGAAAAAGCTCTTGACCTGTCCTATTCCCTCAGACTTTCACTAACCTGTTGGTGTTATATTCTCTAGCTGCCTACTTTTTTGATAGACTTCTTACTGTGAACACCTTCTTTTTCCATTGTTCTGATCTTTGCTAATTGAGGTAGGTTCCTGACTAACACAGCTCTTTAGCCACAGATGTACGTAATTGTAAGAGACATTCTTGCTGGCTCATGTCTGCACTAATCAGCCACCCTCTCTGCAAGTGGAGAACCCCGTAGATTTTTACCCCCATACATCTAATCTCAAACTAATCTGCTTAGAGACAAAAACTACATATTGGGCCAATAAATGATGTATACTTCCTCATTTGACATGGTTGTTTGCCTTTCTTTACTATAGAACTAACAGGAAGGGCTGCCCTTGACACAGTTGTTTAGTTTTTTGTTTGTTTGTTTGTTCTATTGGCTTTTATCTTCTGACTTAGAAGAAAAATAAAAGGACTGCTGATTGTGACATTATAAGTCATATGAAGAAGCTATTTGCTCCAAAAGAAGAAATTTGTTCTTTAAGTGTTTTGTAACATAGAGTATTAAACTGTCAAGATTCCCTCCCCAATAGTATATTTTGTTGAGTTCACCATTTACATCTGTATTGGGAATGCACCTGAACGATATCACCAGGTAGGGCACACACAAATGATGGTGTCACTTTGGAAACTGAAGTGTCTTAAATGTGCTGTGGAATTCTTTATATTATATTCAGCAAGCCATAATTACTGTCTTAGTCTTACATTTGAAATATCGAATTGGTATTTAGGCAGCTTCAATGCACATTAATACAGTTTTAAAGTGTTAGGGAAGGTACTATCTACTGTAAAATGCAAATGTGGAAATTTGATTTCAGTCTGTGCTGGGCAGTATTCACACATTCTCAAATCTGTGTGATGGACCTGGAACTTTTACCCTTTGTTATATTGACAGGGGGTCTTAAATCCAACCGCATAGCAAGCCATCTCTAGAGAAGTACTCTGATAACTGCTACAGAATAAAGGTTTGGAATGAGTTAGACCATCTATTACCTCTTCTCAAGAGTTTCTTCTCTTGGATTGTTACCTGCTTTACTCTCTTCATTTTCACCAAAGAAAGGGAGTCCACATTAAAAAGGAAAAAGTGAGGGGACCAGCTAGGAAGAAAAGGGAAGACTTGTTGACTTTCACTGCCATTTAAAGCCCAATACTGCTAGCAAAATTGAATTATATTGTTATTGGCTATTTTCTTAAATGTACATTTCATTCAGACACAGCCCAAAGAATTTCCCTTCTAACATCCATGCTATGAAATCTGTAATGATACCCTGTTTCCAAAGTAAACCCTGAACTTCTTCAGCCACCTCTAGAGATTGATCCAGCTGGTGGAATACCACTTGCATTGTCTCACACAGTGGAGGTTATGTTCTAACGTTTGTTCATAAGGTGAAAATTTGATTCTGGAGAGATCTCTAAAATCATCTCAAGTTTTGGAAGAAATACCATATCCAAACACTTGAAGCGCATGCACCAAAACCAGTTGCTGACCCCAGGAGAGGCAAGGGCACTAGGAAGATGGTGGACGCAAGCCCCCTTCTCATTTCCCTGCAAAGGTCTCCTGAGCTTTACGACAGGCAAAAGTATTAGCTTTTATTTATTTAAATTGTTTATCTCACTCTGCCTCCTTTGTCCAAGTTTGTTCTTCCTCCCCATCCTTCCTTCACTGTGAGTCTTAAATTCCCTCTACTGAAGTTTATGTACATTTCTTCACTCTCTTACTAGACTTCAGTCTCCTCAAGGTCAAGGCCTGCATCTAAGCTGTCTTTTTCTCCCAAATGCTTCACAAACAATAGCTGTAGAATAAATGTTCATGCTTTCTGGATGTCAGTACATCCAGAGTTCTGGAGTTATCCACTTTAAAATTTTACTGGAAGTGATTTTAGCCTCAGAATCCTCATTAAAATTAAATCTTAGCAGTAAATACATAAAATATTGGCGAGAGCACCATGGCAAAGTTGACATAAGAGTGAGGGGAGTTAGGATTGGAGACCAGCATGATTATTTCTGCTCTTCATTTGAAAGCCCTTAAAGGGCCCCTGCAGAACTCTAAATTGGCCAGGACTATAGTCTGAGAATTACTGTTTCAGTGTACTAACTTACCTATATAGTAAGCGTGAATGCCTGGTGAGCAGGCAGGGAAAGAAAAGGCTATAGATGACATGTGAGGAATAAATAAGATGAAAGGGAAAAGAGTTTTGAAAATGGGACATAAAAACTTCAAATGGAGTATTAGTGGGTTTTGGTCCAAATTCTAGAACAAATATTCGTGCCATATCCTCTATACATAATCCATTTAGAAATGGTGTGTAACTTGAGACATTGAAATAATTTGGAAATGCATTATCAATTGGAAAATTATTTTATGAACAAAATATATGAAAATTTTCTATTGTGTTATAAAAACTAGAACAAATAATGAAACAATTGTGGGCAAAAATTATACCTACTATAGAAAATATTATTTAGGGGCGCCTGGGTGGCTCAGTCGTTAAGCGTCTGCCTTCCGCTCAGGTCATGATCCCGGGGGTGCTGGGATCGAGCCCCGCATCGGGCTCCCTGCTCGGCGGGAAGACTGCTTCTCCCTCTCCCACTCCCCCTGCTTGTGTTCCCTCTCTCGCTGTGTCTCTCTCTGTCAAATAAATAAAATCTTAAAAAAAAAATTATTTAATATCTCTAAGCTTCAAGTTTCTTTGAGAAAATGGTACCTATTCTGCAATGTTCCTATCAGCATCATCAATAAAGTGTGAAGTAGCTGATCTATTATATAGTACTGTTAAAAGATAAACTGAGGCATAGTTAAAATTTTAATGTATTTGAGAAAAAATTGATTTGAATTGGGAAGCATCCAACCTAGCAGATAGAAAGGAGCTCTGAGGAGTTGTACAAAATGACTTTTATAGACCAAAGAGAAGGGAAAACCAGAAAGTTACACTGGGCAAAAAAAGCAAGTTGCTTATTGCAAAGTGACTTTGGTTTAGGAAATGGCAAGGGTCTCTAGAGTAGGTTACCTACCTAGTGCTGATCAGGCAGTTTCTGACTGACTGGTTTAAAATTCCATACCTGGGAGAGCCAAAACTCTAATTCGGTAAGCCTTGGATTCATGACATGGAACTTAGCATAGTCAACTCTGTTTCAAGCCTGTTGTCCTGTTTTTAACAGTATTTAATCTGTATGTGAATGTGTTTTGCTAATTTTTGGAAGAAGGGGAGGTTTTAAAATACCTTAATGTTAGTAGCTAAAACTTAGAAAATCAAAATTAATTTTAAAAAAGTACAAATCAAGCTTGAGCTTCATGTATAACTTAGGTTTCCAGGAAATATATGAAATGTGCTAAAATATTTTTACCCTATCCTATAATTCTATATATGGATAATTATATGTACAAATATATAAGTATATCTCCTACCCAATGATTTATGTAGGTGTGCAGGTGATTCATTTTAATAATCTACTAGGAAACGTGAAAATGCTGTGAAGCACACCCAAAAATAAAATCAGGACTAATATGTGCACAAAGATACAGCTGTCCATATTTGTTTTCACAACTACTTGTATCCTTTGCCTTCATTAGACTTGATAGGAACTGTAAATTATCCACAATGTTTCTCTTTGCCAGAGTAGCCATTCTGTGGTCTCTGTGCTTCCGCCATGGCTTTCTTCTCAGAATGATCTTCCTTTAGCATGTTGCTAATTAACTTCTTCGTGCAGCTGAGAGGAAATAAAAGTGCTTTCTCATGGGCTTGTCTTTGCTTTTCAATACAGCTTATTGTGCTACTGTGTAGGCTCCGCTGTTTCCAATTAGTCAATTCCTAACTGCCCTAAAATGAAGGCCTATGGCTCAGCACTGCTTTTGTTGTGTATATTTGAACATTTCCATAATAAAATGAAAATGTTCGATTACAAAAATAAAGTGAATGGTATAATAAACTGATAATATACTAAACACCTAGCTTTAGCATATCGTTGTTTGCTAATCTTTTCCCACATTTTTTTTTGCTTCAGTATTTTAAAGCAAATATGGACATATAATTTCTCATAGTAAATACCTCATAGTATCGCTTAAAAACATAAATATTTCTTAAATCACAATACACAGTCACATCCTTAGTCTTTGTCCAGGTATTTCTGATTGTTTCAAAATTATTAGGGTTTGATGAAATCAAGATCTACATCAGGTCCACATACCTCATTTGGTTGATAAGTCCCTTAAATTTCTTTTAATCTATAATGTTCTCATCTCTTATTATTTTTCATAACATTTATTTGTTAAAGACTTGCTCATTTGCCCTGCAGACTTGCCCACATGGATTTGGCCTATTGCTTCTTCATGCAATCTAAACATGTCTCTTTTGTCCCTGCATTACCTGTAAATGGGTGTATTGATCTGGCATGATAAGATTCAGGTTGAATTTTTCTTAACAAAAATATGTCCTAAGTAGTGGTACCTCCTGGTATGATACGATAACAAGTATATACATGATACTTGATTGTCTGAGACTTAGAAATGTTAAAATGAGTTACTGGGTTCAGGCATTGTCAGTGTTCTCTACCCCTATAATTCCTGTGAATTGCATTTGTATTTTGTCCTCTCATTTCCTCTACGTTTATTAACTTAATTTTTTTTTGATGAATAACTTTCCTGTATCAACTACATTTGGTAACTCTAATGCATGCAAGAAAGACAAAGTAAGTGCATGTTTTTTTTCCTACATATATCTTTCTTTTTATCATTCATTTAATCTTGTACTTTACTTGTTTTAACCCCTAATAGCAATACCAAGACTAATGTCACCAATATCATTGGATGCAGTTTAATGATTCTTTGGTCATATTTTTTCCTTAGGAGTATTTCCCATTCAACAGTCAAACCTTTGTATTTTTCAAAGCTATTGTAGTAATGATTTCCTTGGCAATTATGCTATAAAACAACATTATAGAGTTTAGGTGTTTGCATTTGTTCTGAATTTTTAGAGAATTCTAAAAATTCTATTAGACCTTTGTAAAACATTTAAATAATTATCATGTCAAAATTATAAAAGAAGCCAAAATCAAGGAGATCTTGTTTCTTGTCCCCATGCTTTTTTTTTCTTTCTTCACCTATTCTTACTAGTTTGGGGTTTATTATTTCTTTCTTAGAAATATAAACATGTATGTGTGTGCATATTCATATTTCTCTGCCTCTTTTTACACAGTGGTATTAATAGAGGCCTCCATTCTATATTCTTTTAAAAGATGGATAATTCTCTATGGTGTGGCTATAATATAGGTCTCCATCTTTTGTTCCTATGAATAATACAAAAATGAATAGCCATGTGCATAAGACGTTTCATTTTTTTTTTTTTTTTTGCCATCCTCTGTTTGAGTAGATATCTAGAAGTTGGACTTCTACATAATTTAGCCAGATGTTGCAACCACAATAGTAATTGTACCATTTTGCTTTTCCACCAACAATGTGAGAGTTTCTATTTCTCTCTGTAACAGCTTTGTAAACATAGTTCGCTATCAAACTTTTGAATGATCTGGGCTTGATATATGAGAAATGGCATATCAATGCAGTTTTAGTTTGTATTGGCATTATAAATATGAGCTGGATTGAACATCTTTTCTACTCTGGGCGATACTTCAATTTCTTCTCTGAACTGTTTGTTTATACATTATGCCCATTTTTTTTATTGGATTGTTGGTCTCAATATTAGAAACATTTTGTGTGTAGGGGCTATAAAATAGTTATAATGTAAGTTGCATATATATCTTTTTCTAAGTTTTCATGCTACTTTAATGAATTCATTTGTTTTTTGTTTATGTAGCTAAATCTATCAAGCCTTTTCTTTGTGGTTTCGGAACCTTAGTTCCTAGAAAAGTTTTCTGTATCCCTTGGCTAGAGACCAATATGTGGTGCTTGTATAGTTTCATATTTTAATCTTAGATTTCAATTTTTTTACATGTATACTATTCACAGTATATTTCTATTTATCTGATAATTATACAACTTGTACTATTAGATGATAGGATTCAATATAGGTTTATATTTTTCCGTCTAGGTATATAGTTGTTTCAACATGGTTTATTAAAATGAACTTTTCTCCACCTTTATCACAAATTCCCTTATTCATTTCAATCTATTTTTTTAACCTTAACATAACATTTGTCTATGTACCAATTTTTAATTTATAAACACACTTTTTAATTTATAGCCTTATAGTGTATTTAAGTTATTCTTATACCTTTATTCTTCCAAATGAATTTTAAGATCAACTTGTCTAGCTTTCAGAAAAAAACAGTATATCATTTAATATAATAATGGGGCCATTGACATTCTGTGAAGTTTTAATCATTCTACCCAAGAATATTTTATTTCTTGGAAATATCTTCCTTTTTTCCAACTACACTCTTGTTTCTTTCAGGAGGCTTGCATTGATTTTGTTGCTCTCTTCCTTCCCCATATTCCCTGTTATGTTTACATTTGGTTGATTTTTTTTTTTCTGTATGCAAAATCTTCTATTATATCTTCTAACAGCCAATTTTCTACATACATAAATATCCTGTATTTTATTTTATTTTATTTTAAGATTTTATTTATTTATTTGACAGAGAGAGACACAGTGAGAGAGGGAACACAAGCAGGGGGAGTGGGAGAGGGAGAAGCAGGCTTTCCGCCGAGCGGAGAGCCCGCCGCGGGGCTCGATCCCAGGACACTGGGATCATGACCCAAGCCGAAGGCAGACGCCTAACGACTGAGCCACCCAGGTGCCCCAATATCCTGTATTTTAAAGAAGCCAAATTATCTGTAATCACAAACAATTCCTATTTGATCATAAATTTTGCAGTTACAGGTAATCATAGCCCTTATATGTGATTGCATTTCTTATTCTTCAACATGCATAATCTTTTAAAAATACTCATATGATAATTGTTTGTTTCTTCTTTTAATACACTGGTATACCTGTTACTGGATATGTTAGGGTAGGAGGTTTTAAAGTCTATGAAGAGAGGCTGAACAAATTCCTTGTTGACAACTTTAATAAAGTTCTAACATTGATGTAATATAGTAAACTGGATTACTGGCTTGAATTTATTTTTTTTGAAAACCTTTCCCTTTCCTTTATAACAAAGAAGGTAATATATTCCATAGTTTGACCATTTTCACCAACTACATAACAGCAGTATTTTCTGATAATAGAGATACTGTCGAAACAACTTGGACCACAGGGGCGCCTGGGTGACTCAGTTGTTTGGTTAAGCATTGACTTCAGCTAAGATCATGATCCCAGGGTTCTGGGATGGAGCCCCATGTTGGGCTCCCTGCTCAGCAGGAAGCCTGCTTGTCCCTCTCCTCTCCACTCCTGCTTTCTCTTGCTATCTCTGTCGTTATCTCTCTCTCTCAAATAAATAAATAAATAAATAAAATCTTTAAAAAAATTAAACAACTTGGACTACAAATCAGGAAACAAGAACTAAAGGATTTAACAGTAGATGTTTTATTGTGTTAATTGGTTCTTCAGGCTTAACAATCATTATAAAAAAGGAAGTAAATTTCTGGGTAAGGTCAAACACTGTTTTTGTTTTATCTTGTTATATTATTTTTCTTATCTCCCAATACATGGAGAAATTACCTTTGATACAGATAAGATCTCTGTAGCACATTTTTAAAATTCGTCTTCACTTTTACCTGGTGCTCCTTTTTGCCCCCATTCATTTAAAATGCTGTCTGAATTTATGTAGGTAGCTTCAAAGAGTCTTATTTGTCCTCACAGGAATATTACCTGTGGATTCTTCCTGATATCACATGGCCTCTGTAAACAGACATCACTATGCACTTTTGCTTATAATGCTGGCAACCACAAGTTCTGTACGGCTCGATCAGTGTACCTGTCCCTGGTCATGTTCACAACTAAATTCCATGGCTAAAATGGAACTTTGTGCTGTACTAGGGACCTAAAATAAGTGAAGTAAGTAGATACCCGTGTTGTAGTTACAAAGGAATTAAGTGCCTGAATTCTTCCAGAAAGTCATTATCTCTGTTTAACAAGGAAAAAAATGTATAAAGAAAACCTATTTTTGAAATATAAAATACACCCAAAAAACACAACTGTAAAAATATATTACTAAAATAAAATATATGTATTACTATAAATGAGGCCATAGTAACATGAAATAAATCTTTGCCTTTTGAGTATTCAAAGATTGTCATATAGATTTAACAGACTTCAGAGTGTAATTCTGACTATGAAAAATGTCCAAATTTTGTACTTGATTTATAAATAAGATACGCTTTAGTCATAAATGAAAACTGGACATGAACAGTTTTTTGGTTTTTTTTTAAAGATTGTATTTTAGGGGTGCCTAGGTGGCTCTGTCAGCTGAGCATTGGACACATGGTTTCAGCTCAGGTCATGATCTCAGGGTCCTGTGATTGAGCCCCTGTCAGGCTCTGTGCTCAGCTCAGAGTCAGCTTGTCCCTCTCCCTTTCCCTGCTCATGCTCTGGCTCACTCTCTCTCTCAAAAACAAAAACAAAAAAAAATCTTAAAAAGATTTTGAGAGCAAGAGAGTGTGTGCGTATGAGCTGGGGGAGGGGCAGAGGGGGAAGGAGAGGAAGAGAATCTCAAGCAGACTCCATGCTGAGCATGGAGCCCGATGTGGGGCTCCATCCCATGACACTGAGACAATGACCTGAGCTGAAACCTAGAGTCAGACTCCCAACCAACGGAGCCACCCAGACACCCCAGACATACATAGTTTAGAAGAGCAAGATGGGGATTTGTATGGAGATGCAGTAAGAAATACTACTGTCTGCTAAGAGGCTCATAGTCTCCCCTGGTGGTCTCTACTTTGAAAGCTGCACCTAACTATAAGGCATGGAGTTCAATGGACTGTAATAAATCATCCCATCCATATCCTATAGGTAGAAGAGAGTCGACAATTTAGCTGAAGGGTGCCTCTGCTCATTTATTCCACAAGAGCCACTGCTTGATAAATTAAGCTAATCCTTTATAGAAATGTTCCAATCACCTCTGTAATTACTTACTATATGGAAACACAATTGATGTGGCCTTAATTACTCTGCTATAAGATATGAAGTCTGCAACACACTGTTATCTACAAAAAATGGAAAGGCACAGTGTATTCATGAAATCTAAGATTATATTTAGTGTGAAATGGTTTTGAAGGTCATAAGTAAGCAAACTTGCAAATTAAAAGTCGTTGATAAGACATACTTTTATATTTGCCTTCCCAGATAATGGCATAAATAGGTTAGATAGAAAAGCCATATTTTCATGGTTAGAATTTGAAATCTGTTAAATTTGTGCTGAAATTCCTAGTCACATGAAAATTTTAAGATTAGGTTATTATCATTAGCATTTCTCCCTTAAACAGTCTGTGTGATTCAGTCTATCACAGAAAATGAAGAAGCTCTGAATTAAGGCCAGTAGATTAATAATTCTGACTTAGAACAGAGGCAATTTTAGCCTGGCTAATTTTTCATATCTGGTCAATTAACCTCATAGTGCTTTAGAACAAAAGGCAGCATGATGAGTGTCATTTAAATTAAACAAATGCCATTTATCTGCCAAGGTACTGACTTCTATTGGCCACTCCGAGCCAGGACCACAATATCAAATGGGGTGGACAAGTAGTGGGCCTCTGGGATTTAATTCTCCAGCATTTCAGGAATCCTGCATAGCATAATATGTGAAGCTTGCCATTTAATGAGCTCTTGAAGATCTAGAAAAGCAGTAGATTATCTACCCAGTAGCATTTGTAAAAATACCTAGTTTATATGCTATTGTGACCCCTGTCACTGGGGAGAAGCACCTTCTTCTGGGAGTGATGTCAAAGACTTCCAATTAAGCATAATAATCCTCATTTTACATTCAAGTCATTTTCAGAGATTGGAAAACCGATATCATTATACTGGCCTTTTTTTTTTTTTTAAGATTTTATTTATTTGACAGAGAGAGACACAGCGAGAGAGAGAACACAAGCAGGGGGAGTGGGAGAGGGAGAAGCAGTCTTCCCACTGAGCAGGGAGCCTGATGTGGGGCTCGATCCCAGGACCCTGGGATCATAACCTGAGCCGAAGGCAGATGCTTAATGACTGAGCCACCCAGGCGCCCCTATACTGGCCTTCTGAATAACTTTCTACTTAGCAGGTGTAGTCTCCAATGATGCTTTCCTAATAAAGCATTTCAGTTCCAAACAGATCAAAATTTTGAAAAGAAATGAGCTGATTATAATTTTATAGAAAAGGGAATTGCTACTGCTTAGCATTTATACACCTTAAATGCATAAACAGGTGTTATACATTTTCAAATTGTTATCTATGCTTCTTTAAATATGATCTGTGTTTCAATAATTCTAAAGTCTACGAAATCAAATTCAGGATAAATGTTTGTTCAATAATCACTTTATTGAAACCCAACTATATTTTGAATTTTAGCATGAAATATGAAAAGGTACTTTTGAGACTGAGCCATTTTTGTCTCTGTTCAATAATAGGAAATTTTCTTCAAACAACCTGTATTAAATCTATGAGACCATGTAGTCAACCTGTGTGGTACCAGACTGAGAGTTGGATGTGCTTAGCGAACATGTCTAATGTGGGGACAATAATGCCAGGGTCCACATAGAAGTAGGACTTAGCAACTTCCTGAATTTGGTTTAGGCTAATGAGGCAAGTGTCAGAAGATGTTGATTATATGTGTCTCAGAATAGCTCCCAAATAGGTCCAATAGAATCATGTCCCACCCAGTAACAGGATTCTATAAACTACAAGATCTCTCTCTAAAATTTCTGTGAATATCAAACACGAAGACACATTATAAGTTGAAGGTATCAGTTATTCTGCTGCCAAGGAACACACTGTTAATCATGGAATTTCAGCTTGTTCTAACTTCAGTGTTTGGAGCCCTGGTACTAGTAACATCAGGACCATCAGCCATGATCTCCTAAGGGAGGGGGGCGGGCAGAATAGAAACTTCAGAAGACTCAGAACAGAACTGTCACTTACAACAGAAGATAAAGTATCAAAATAATGGGTCCTCATTTATCTAGTTGAGAGCATCATTTACAAATGACAATGATAAGAGAGATGAGAGATTTGTATAGGGCAGCATATGTGCCCTCCTGGGTATGCGTATTCTTCTACATAAAAATGTGAAACCTATCATGACTTCTATAATTCTGTTTATCAATATTATTAATACTTTGTATTATACAAGTTTGATCTTGATTTTTTTTTTTTTGCAAGATCTTGTATTTAGACACTCCTTGTGTTCCGAGAAACATAGAATTAATAAATTGTCTTGGAGGGAGTGGTGGCATAGCCAGGTTTATGAACTAGTCCTCTCCTATGTGAACCAGAAATAGAATACAAATGCAAAGTGGTGAATTGAGCAAAAACTGTAGACCTGTCAGCCTCTAGGTTGTTTGGAAGCAGGTAGAGAGACCAAGCATGAATTTCTTTCAGTGTATAAAAAATTATTCTATGCAAGGCAGGGGTTTTATGTCAAGCTGATACTTGAAACAAAGAGTAAGATAGGACTCTAAGATTCAGGAAAGAAGACTGAAGAAAACTACTGCAAACCTTTGCTCAGGGCTAGACTTCTATGAGGTGACTGGCCATGCAGGTAAGAAAAAAAGTAGTTTCCTGGCAAGAAACAGCTCACTTAGATCAGTGACCAAGTGAGGAAAATTTCTAGTATCCTCGTACTGGAGCAGCACTGATCTATCAATGGAAGATTGGGTTAGGAAATGGGGCCCAAAGAGAATGGCAAGAAATGATGAAGGTGGTGAAAACATATAAACTTCCAGCTATAAAATAAGTCCTGGGGCTTTGATGTATTGTATTATGACTATAATTAATAGGGTATTGCAAACTAACATTAACTCAATCCATGTGAAGATATAAAGAATTTTGTAAAAGGTATCTGCTAAGATAAATGTAAGAATCAGATTCAACATATTTTTCGTTTGCTACTCTTTTTTTCCCCTGTATGATTTAAAGGACAAATGCATCAAACAATAAGTATAAATTTGTGTTGATGGGCATACCATGTATAAAGATGTAACTTGTGACAATAACAATATAAAGAAGTGGTGGAGGAATATAGGAGCACAGTTTTTGTATCCTTTTGAAAGTAAATTAGTATTAATCTGAACTAGATTGTTAGGAATTAAAATGTTTATTGTGATGCCCAAATTACCCACTAAGAAAAAACTAGTAAAACAAAGGAGAAAGGAATCAAAATAGATATACTAGAAAATTTGTATCTAACACAAATGAAGGTAGTAAGGAGGAATTGAGAAATAAGAACTAGAGCGAATGGCAGAAGGGACTCCTTCCTTATCAGTAACTACTTAAAAACAAATGGATTAAACTCTCCAATTTAAAGGCACCTCTGTTGTTAGGGGCATATATATGGTGCAAAAACTGACAAAATTGAAGGGAGAAATAGGCAGTTCACTAACAGTTGGGGATTTCAACACCCCACTTTCAATGATGGGTAAAACAACACAGACAAAAGCAAAGCAAGAGAAGGCATATGGAATATTCTCCAGAATAGAATGCATTTTAGGACACAGAAGTCTTAATAATTTTTTTCAATGAAATCATACAAAATATTTTTTTATAGTTAAAAAGGAATAAAACTAAAAAGAAGGAAGTCTGGAAAATCCATAAAAATGTGAAAATTAAACAACATATTCTTAACCAGTGGGATGTTGTAAAAGTAGTACTCAGAGGGAAATTTCTTGCTATAGATTCCTACATTAAAGAAATCTCAAATCAATAACCTAACATACCTTAAGGAGCTAGAAAAAAAGAAAAACTAAACCTAAAACTAACAGGAAATAATAAATATTTAAGTGGAGATAAATCAACTAGCAAATAGAAAATGAAAATCAATGTAACCAAAAGTCGGTTCTTTGAACATAACAATAAAATGACAAATCTTTAGTGGAAGGGAGAGGGGAAAAATTACTAAAACCAAGAAAGAATGTGAGGACATTGTAACTGACATAGAAATAAAAAGATTATAAGAGAATACTATAAGCAGTTGTGCAAGAATAAATTGGATAACCTAGATAAAAGGCGCAAATTCCTAGAAACATTGAAACTATAAAACTTGACTCAAGAAATAGAAAATCTGAAGGCAGTGCACCTGCGTGGCTCAGATGGCTAGGTGTCCGATTTTTCATCTCTGCTCAGGTCTTGATCTCAGGGTTGTGAGTTCAAGCCCCATGTTGGGCTCCATGCTGTGTGTGGAGCCTACTTGAAAAAAAAAAAAAAAAAAGAAGAAGAAGAAGAAAGAAAAGAAAGAAAAATCTGAATGTACCCATGACAGATAAAGAGATTAAATTAGTAATCAAAAACTTCCAACAAAGGAAAACACTGGACCAGATTGCTTCTTTTGCAAATTCTACCAAATGTTTAAAAATAATTATCACAATCCTAAAATTCTTACAAAAAATAGGAAACCCTTCCTAACTCATTCTGTGAAACCAATATTAACCTGATTCTAAAACCAAGACAAAGACCTCACAAGAAAAATAGAGAGAAAGGAAGTTTGGAAGTGAAGTTGGGGAGAATGCACTATGTTCAGTATTTAATAAAAGTAGTCAGACACACTACTAAAATATATATATAATACTATGGCTGTAAAAGTAGCTTCAAGATTCCCATGCCCCCTTTCCCCTGTGGGCTATTACAGACTTGTTAAAAAGTATTAGTACCTCTCCATGTTATGGGTAGTGAAAGTCCTTCTAGCAATTGAACAAACTTTTCTTCTTTAAAGGGCCAGATAATATTTTAGTCTTTTGGGATTGTCAGGTCTCTGTAGTAAGAAAATTCAACTCCTCTGTTGAAGCATGAAGGCAAAAATAAATAGTACAGCAATGAACAAGTGGCTGTCTTTCAACAAGAGATGGAATAGATTTCACTTCTGAGATGCAGTTTGCCAACCTCTGTTATAGATAAAATAAGATGAGAAAAAAATGCAGATACAGAAAGGTGTATATAAATATTGATGCCATTGCATTAAAAAACATGTATATGCTGGCATGTGTATTAAATAACTGTGTAAAGATAAACATGAAGGTAATAGTGATTATTTCTAGAGAACCCAGTAGCTGGGGGACAGAGTGAAAAGAGGCCTGCATTTCACTGATACCAATGTATATCCTTTGTATTTTATTTAACTTGCATGTATTATCTATTCTAAATACAAATAAAATATTCTTAAATAAAATAGAAATAGGAGTAATACAGGGTATCAAAAAAACCAAGAGTAGATTTTAGCGAAACTGATAAATTTCTATCAGAAAGATTTGATCTGGAAGAGGTAATAAAAAAGATTCAGTAGAATTTATAATGTTTTTATCCATTAAAATTATCTTTCAAGATTTTATTTATTTGAGAGAGAGAGAGCGTGAACAAGAGGAGGAGCAGAGGAAGAAGGACAAGCAGACTCCACACTGAGTGCAGAGTCCCACGGGGGGCTCCATCCCATGACCCTGAGATCATGACCTGAGCCCAAATCAAGAATCGGACACTTAACCGACTGAGCCACCTAGGGGCCTCTCAAAATATTTTAAGTGCATACACATTCCATGTAATCAATAGGGCTGCACTGATGAAGATTTTTTTTTTTTTTTTAAGATTTTGTTTATCTGAGAGAGAGCGAGCAAGCACTAGTGGGGGGCAGAGGGAGAAGGAGAAGTAGGTTCCCTGCTCAGCGAGGAGCCTGATGCTGGGCTCAATCCCAGGACCTGGGGCTCACTACCCAAGCTGAAGACAGATGCCCAACTGACTGAGCCACCCAGGTGCCCTGCATTGATGAAGATTAAAAGGTATACTAGCCATAAAAGTTCACAAGATCCTTACTATGGAATCATTTCTCATATTCCATTATTTATCCACAGAATCTGTCTTACTATATATTTTAGGCCCTATGCAAATGACATAATGAATAATCTCAAATTCAATGTTAGATTATCCTATCTTAAAGGTTTTTTTTTTAACATAATGGGGATATCACTGAGAAGCACTAATATAATCCATCAGCAACCAATGTCAGAAATTGGAGAATATTTGCCATATTCTTTCCAACCCAAATGAATGTCAATGAACTATTCAATGCTATTTTTAGCCATGAATGGCGTTCTCTCTGCTTAAAAGGAGTGGTAACACACAGGCAGATTTATCATTTTTATTTATTACTTTAGAATATACATTATATACCCACTTTATTTCATTCTCAAAAATACTTGAAGATGGTCACACATGTTAAAGTTGCACATTTTCAAGAACAAACTGAGAGGTGGTTACTCAAGTCATGCAGCAAGTTATTGCTATAAGTTGTTGGAAATCTTTATTCCATTGAGGACAGCTGTAATTACAAGCCTGTAGGCCTGGCACTTGGAGATAGACCATGAATATAGCAATGATCAAGATAAATTCCTCTGCCTCATCACTGGGTCTCGTTCTCATTGTTTTAGGAGCTCCTGCTTAGGAAAAAAAAAAATCGTGTACACCGAAGTTGTAAAAGCCTGCAGTTCCTCAGTGAGGTCAAAGGCCAGGCAGCTCTTAATTCTTCATCCCATTTGCTCCTAGGCATGCCGAACCTTAACTCAGCCTAACCAACTATGACCATCCTTCAGTGCTTCCCACCCCCTTTATGATATGATCTGCATTTTAAGAATAATAATCATAAAGGTAATTCCTAATCTATAGTGATAGCTTTGGAAGTCCTCCCAATTGCTCATTAATCCAAAATCTTGTATCCCACCCCACTTCTTTTTAAATCAGTAACTCCTGTTAGAAATTAGATAATCTTACTACAATGTTAGGTGGGCCATATGCTAATTTTAGCTTATCAATCTGCCTTATCTCCTTTCTGGGCACTAGTAGAGTATTTTGGACAAAATAGCCCCACATAGATACTGATTGAATACTATGGCTTTTTGTTTTCAAATTGCAAAGCACACAAAACAAGAAGTTTATCGTTTTGTAAAGTCAAAGTCACCTTCAACAGAAAGTTATTTTAAGTAAATAGCAGAGAACATCTATTAGCCTATTATTAATTAACATGAGACACTGTTGAAATGCTTTGTTGGAACACCACTTAGCAATAGTGTTTATTTCCTTCATCAGACGGATAATATGTGCCTAAACTAAATAGAATAGTATCTTTTTCAAGATCTATTATATGTCATTTTATTTTCCAGAACTGAAATTATATTGCAACATACTAATTTAACACTTTTTCTTGTAGAAATGATATTCTATATTAAGTACCATGTTCTAGTATTTTAAATTTATTTTTTTAAGATTGTATTTATTTGAGAGAGAGCGAGCGAGCATGCACAAGTAGGGAGAGAGGCAGGCAAAGGGAGAGGGAGAAGCAGGCTTCCCACTGAGCAGGGAGCTCGACTTGGGGCTCTATCCCAGGACCCCGGGATCAGGACCTAAGCTTATGGCAGACGCTTAACCGACTGAGTCACCCAGGCGCCCCATGTTCTAGTATTTTTAGAAGTATGCCCTCAAGTTTTGCTCCAGAACTTCCAAGGAGTAGTCTTCAGACTGTTAGGCAGTTAATTAACAATGCCTTAATGGCATTAGTTCAAACAAAAACATTCAGATTTGACACACAAGAATTTTCCATTGACAAGCTAGCCTTATAAAGACATCCAAAGACTTTGGATGGCATCTATCTATGCATCGCTCTTCTCCCATAGACTGCCAGTTTGAGTGCAGGAACTAACATTTTCTTCATCGTGGTGGTGGCTAACACAGAGAGTTTTTTTAACTGATAGTGTTGAATTTAGTTTTTATTTTAGCAAAATACGGATGGTTCTACCTTTTTATCTTGATTTTATGGCAGTTGAAAAATAAGTGTTTACTCAGGAGACAGTTGATATATTTTAAGGTTTATTTCTATGAATGAGGTAATCTACCCTTCATAGGTATGTGTGTGATCTCTCCCTAGTATATGTAAAATAAATAAATAAATAAATAAAGACCTATTTTCAAAGGCTACCATAATCCATGTACAATCTGCATAATTAAACAGAGTGGCAAAAAACCTCTTCATCACTCAAGTATATACTTCATTTTGGTGTATGTGTGTATGGTATAGACACACAAAATTCAAGAAAATTCAAGAGCATTTTTTCCCATGCCAACTACCACTTGCGATGCAAAAATCTGAACCTTTTAAATGGATGTGTGTCTCGTTTTCCCAAATGATCTAGAAGTTCTTTTGTTTTGCAACTTACATAAACCAATGCATGATATTCTGGATACCACCATTTAATCAATTGTCTTTGCATTTTTCCTTTGAATATGGTATACTGTATCCATGTTTGAACCACTTCATGAATTTAAAGCCTGCTTACTTACAGAAAAATTAGAGAGGGACCTCTGGTAGATTATTCACTCTCTTGATAAGCAGACTAAGAATGAAACTGCCAAAAAAAAAAATCAATTCCATATACAAGTGACTCCCTATCTATGCTAACGGGAGACGTTATCTTTGTAATTTATCTGTGCTAATGGAACAGTCTCACAAATAGCATAAAATATTAGCCATAGTAGTGCCAACATCCTTTATCTTTGGAATTGCAAGGTATTTATGTTTACATTTGAATATGGGCTTATCTAATATTCAAACAAAAATAATGAGATTATTCAATCTCCAATTACTTCTGCTCATTAGCTGTATGCTC
The DNA here is from genome assembly GCF_004348235.1 of Phoca vitulina. NCBI lineage: Eukaryota > Metazoa > Chordata > Mammalia > Carnivora > Phocidae > Phoca > Phoca vitulina. The sequence goes on from NW_022589709.1 coordinate 44,339,933, forward strand.
TAACCAACCTCCATTATTTGGTATTCTTCAAACCTGCATTAAACTCTCACCTTGTAATTCTGACCTTGCATTTCCTATTTCTTAGAATACTGTGTTCTCTTCTATAGTACTTACCTTGGAAAAATTTTCAAGGATGAATTCCCTCCCAGAATCTTGTTCTAGCTAGATATGAATCTAACCCCTCTCTGAACTCATACAGTACTTGAGGCAGGGCTGTCTATGAAAAATACAATCACATATGTATTTGCTAAATAAGCTAAAATTACATATGTCACATATGTAATCTTAAATATTGTAGAAGCCACATTACAAAAGAGTAAACAAGTAAAAACTTTCATATATTTTAATCTAACATATGCAGAATATTTCAACATGTAGTAATACTATTGATGGAATTTTTTGTACTAAAATTTCAAAATCCCGTGTGTGTACCACGTAACAGTTTTGAGTAGCTTCAATTGAAGTACCCAGTAGCCACCGATGGCTGTATTGGACAGCAGAGCCTTAGAACTGTTCATGCAAAACATATTTTCTATGCAGAACTTTTCAGTGTATTTGAAAATTAACTTGATTGAGGTATAATTTACATACAATTAAATACACAGGTTCTGATTACACACTTCAGCAAGTTTTGACAAAATCATATACCCACGTAACAGTCACCTTGTATTAGTTTCTTCTTGCTGCTGCGATAGATTGCCACACTTGGTAGCTTAACAGAAGAGAAATTTATTAACTCCAAGTTCTGGAGTTCAGAAACCTGCAATACGTTTCACGGTATCAAATCAAGATGTGAGCAGGCCTGGTTCCTTCTGGAGGTTCCAGGGAAGAATCCATTTTCTGAACTTTTCCAGTTTCTAGAAGCCATCAGCATTCCTTCATTCCTTGTTATCGGGCCCTTTCTCTGTCTTCAGAGCACAGTATTCCAACCTCTCTTTCTATCGCCACCTCTACTTTCCTGGTTTTGACCCTGTTGCCTCCCTCTTCTAAGCACCCTTGTGATTGCAGGAGGCTCACTTGGATAATCCAGCATAATCTGTCTATTAAAGATAAAGAATCTTTAAAGGTTCTTAATCTAATCACATCTGCAATGTTATTTCTGCCATGTAAGGTAACGTAATCACATATTCTGGGCAATAGGCTGCGGACATCTTTGGACAGCCACTATTGTGCCATGTACCACTTGACTGTCATCACAAAAACTTTCTTCTTGTGCCTTTGCGGTAAATCCTCACCAACTCCTACCCCCACCCCCACATCACTATTAAGATTTCTGTCAACTTAGTTTTCCCTATCCTATAACCTCATAAATAGAATCTTTATTAAATATATATATAAAGTATGTAAGTATATAAATATACTCTTGTGTCTAGCTTCTTATACTCAGAATCACATTTTTGAAGTTCATCTGTAATTTTGTGTATATTAGCAATTTCTCAAACTTTATTATTTATTTATTTTTTTATTTTTTATTTATTTTTTTTTTTTAAAGATTTTATATATTTATTTGAGAGACAGAGAATGAGAGACAGAGAGCTGAGAGGGAGGAGGGTCAGAGGGAGAAGCAGACTCACTGCCGAGCAGGGAGCCCGATGTGGGACTCGATCCTGGGACTCCAGGATCATGACCTGAGCCGAAGGCAGTTGCTTAACCAACTGAGCCACCCAGGCGCCCTCAAACTTTATTATTTAGTAGGAATCAGTTGTATGAATATACCATTGTTTGGTTTGTCTATTCATGTGATGGACATACAGATTGTTTCTAGTCTGTGGCTATTTCCCTTGGGTTAATATTTAAGATTAGGATTCTTGGGTAATAGATATATGTTTAACTCTATAAGAAATCATGAAATGTTTTCCAACGTGGGTTTTATCATTTTATACTCCTAATAGTAACATGTGAAGATTGTTTTGCCACACCCTTGTCATCAGTTGGTACTTTCAATCTTTAGTTGAGCTATTCAGATGAGTTTGAATTGGAATATAATTGTAGTCTTAATTGGCATTTCCTAATAATTAATGACTTTGAGCATCTTTTCAAGTACTCATTGACCTAATGTAGATCTACTTTGGTTAAGTATCAAAGCTTTCATTCTTTTTTCGTTGTATTGTTTTCTTACTAGAATGTATTTGAAAGATTTCTCAGATATATGTATTGGGAATATTTGCTCCTAATGTGCTTTCATTTTTTCACAGTGTCTTTTGAAGACAGGATGTTTTTAAATTTGAAGGATAATTTATTATTTTTAAGATTTTGTTCTTTATTTTACTCTAATGTTACGAATATTTTCTTATGTTTTATTATAATTTTAGCTTTTATGATTAAGTCTGTGATCATTTTTAAATCAACATTTTTGATGGGAGGAGGTAGGGATAAAGATTTATTTTTTTTCCCCATAGGTATATGCAATTAGATCAGCACCATTTGATGAAAAGATTTTCATTTTCCCATTGAACGGTTGGGTAACTTGGCAACTTTGTCAATTAACTTGTATATGTGGGCCTTTTTCTAAATTCACTGTTCTGTTCCATCCATACCTCTTCATTTCCTGTTGATTTTTTTTTAACTGTAACTCTTTTTGATTTTATTTTAGTGGTTGCTCTATGAATTACAGTATTCATCTTTAACTTACTATAGTCTGCTTAGAATTAATATCATAGCACTTCATACTTCACTCTTCACCCTTCAGAGATATAAGAACCTTACAACACACATTCTTCCATATATGATCCTCTGACTTTTGGATTGTTGGTACCATATGTTTTGCTCCTACATGTATTATAAACCCTACACAACAATACTTATTTTAAATCGTATTCTGTCTTTTAAGAAATTAAGAAAAAAAGTTAGTCTTTCATATTTAACTACATGTTTACCATTTCTCATACTCTTTATTTCTTGTTATAGATCTGTTTCCATTTGGTACTCTTTTTAGTTAACAACCTTCTTTTAGTATTTCTTGTAGTGTAGTTCTGCTGGCAATATATTCATTCTTCTAAACTTTTGATTATATGAAAATATCATGCACTCTCATTTTTGAAAGATATTTATACTGACTACGGAATTCTAAATTGACATTTTTATTTTCCTTTCACTATTTCATATAGGTTATTAAATTGTTTTCTGGCCAATAGTGCATCTAGTAAGAAAACCATCATTATATACAACATCCCCCAGTAATAAGAAAGAATGTATTGTTTTCTTACTGCTTCCAAGATTTTCTTTGTCTGTGCTATTTCTCATTTTGAGTGTAATGGCCTAGGTGTAGTTCTCTTTGTATTTATTCCCCTTTGGTTTCACTGAGCTCCTGAGATTTACAGCTTGAAGTTTTCACAAATTTGAGAAATTGATTACCATTTTTTTCAGTTATTTTCTGTACATCTTTACTTTCCTCTGTGACTCCAGTTACATGTGATTTAGACTGACTGAGGCTTTCCCATAGTCTTTAAAAGTTGATCATTTTTCATTCCAGTCTTTTTTGTCTCTTAGTCAAAATTGGACTTTTGAGAACATGTTTTCAAGTTTATAGACTGTTTTTTTTTTATCATCTCCAATCTGTGATTAGTCCAATACAGTGATTTTTTTTTTTTTTTACTTTAGGTATTTTACTTTTTATTCTAGAAGTGCTTTTTCTTTTTTTTTAAGTCTCCATTTCTCTGTTGAGAATTCCCATCTGTTCATTCCTTAATACTAGGTCTTCCTTTAAGTCAATGAACATATTAATCAAATTCTTCTGTTTCCAGTGAGTTTTGGGGGTCTCTTCCTACTGATTGGCTTTTTTTTCTTTATAGAACACATTTTCTTTTTTGCATGTCTTATATGCTGCTTTTTGTTGATGTTAAAGGAGTCATCTTTTAAAGAGGTTTAAATATTTTTCTGGAAATCTTTACCTCAGTAAAGTGATAAATGTGAATTTATCACTTCACTGAAGACTACGTTTGCTCTAGTCAAAGAATGGCTGTAAACTTTGCATAGTCACTCTAGGGCATAGTCACCATTTCTGTGCCGTGGCCTTTTTGGTGCCTTAGCTAAATGACAGAATATTAACAAGGTTTCTCTAGTTTGTTTGGAAGAGAACTATGAAGTTTCCCAGCACTGTTTAACCTCTAGTGTTTCTATTCCATTCTTAATCTTGAAGCAGCTGCTTTTTCTTGGGCTCAAAGAGTCATCCTGAGCACACGTAGGCCAGCCCTCAATCAGGAATCTAAGGGAAACCACCAACACAAATTCCTGGGCTCCTCCTCAGCTTGGCCCCCTTCTCTGCTATACTCTGCCCACAAGCTCCAACTGCTTTGACAGCCCCAAACCTTAGTCTCTGCCTCTACAGCTCAGCGAGGTTCTTCTTTGGTTCTACCTCCCTATGCCACAGTCAGGAAGCTGTCACCAGATAGAATGAACATAGAGGTCATCTCCCGTGTTCCCCTTCACCCAGCAATTTCAGTTCTGTACTTCTTATCCAGTGCCTAGAAATGGTTACCTAATATATTTCATCCAGTTTTATAATTGTGGTAGAAGGGCAAACCCCCTTCTAATTAGTTTATCATGGTGAGAAGTGGAAGTCTCTCCGTGAAGAAATGTGCAAATACATATAATCTTTCCTTCTAAGTTTCCTTCTAAGAGTAGGAATAGTATATGGCAGGACTGTGCAAAGTGTAAAGCTATACTATAAATTATACTTAGAGGATACATTGAATATTTAATAAGTGAATAAATGAATGACTTAAGATTAATATGTAGGTGGGATGCCTGCATGGCTCAGTCAGTTAAACATCTGCCTTCGGCTCAGGTCATGATCTCAGGGTCCTGGGATAGAGCCCCACGTCAGGCTCCATGCTCAATGGGGAGTCTGCTTCTCCCTCTTCCTCTCCCTATGCCCCTCCCCCACCCCCACTCATGTGCACTCTCTCTCTCCCCCAAATAAATAAATAAAATCTTTTTTTTAAAAAAAGATTAATATGTAGGCTATTTAATTTTCTGTTCTGCTCTTTGGCTAATTTCAGATCTTTGCTCTGTCCCATGATGACATTTATCACATCTCAAGCTAATAAAGAGTAGCTGTCAGCATATTGACAATTAATTTGTCCTGTTTCAAACTTTCCTTCAGTGGAAAGCATACAAGTTAATTTTTTAAAGATCTTCTTATCTGATTCTGGTGTGTAAGAAAAATATTTTGTGCTGATGAGTAGTTCCTAAAACTTTTTGCTTTAAATAACCAAGGATTTGCCCCATACATTCTTTTTCTTTTTCCAAATAGTAAATCCAGTACTATTTAAATTTATTTTCTTAAAGTTGTGGCCTTATATGAAAATTTCATGTTATAAAACTGAGATTCACTTTGAGAGCTATATTTATAAAATATCATTTACATATTCATAGTGTTTCTAGAAAGTAGATTTTCTATTTTCTACATTCTGTTCAAATGTACCATATAAAACTATTCAATTTATGCATCCTATATTTGAAAATATAACCACATGGAGCACCTAGGCTCTCAAAAGCATTCATCTTGCTGCCTTTTTAGAAAGTAGCTGTACTCTAAATGATATATATCAAGATTTTATAGGTATTGTCCCTATTTGTTTTTTGTGATTTCCTTTCTAAAAATTTTCCATCAGTCCCATTTGTTTCATTTCTTAAAAGAGGTTTATTGTTGCAGCCTACAATCTAATGTGAAATTGCAAAATTCTGGCTCATTGCCCCTCAGAATAAATCACCACATTGTATCTTTTATTCAGGACACAACACCGGCATCTGCACTGTTTTCCACAACCAAATAAACTGAGTAAGTCTCAAGGTTCTTTAAAAACTTATATCAAATCTGTCAATATTTCACAGAAAATTCCTAGGAATCATTTTAATTTAAGGACATCTCTTGAAAAAATATAAGGGAGAGGCCCAAATTGAAGCTGAAAATTTAACTCTTTTGGGCAATTCAGTAGAAGAGCCATTTTATATTACACTGGTTACATTAGAAATAGCACTAAGCATGAACTCTGAAACTTGCTTTTACAAGTCCAGCTACATTTTTTTCAGAGCTCTTTAGTATTTGCAGGACATTTCTTAGAAAAAAAAAAAAAAAACAGCACTCTTTCAGGGGCTTTCACATAAGTGGTTGGCTGTGTTATCTCTGTCAAAAGGAGAAAAGGCTCTCTTCCTTAAAATTTTCTCTCTTGAAATCTATAAAGGAGCCTGAAATGCCAACATTTGAGATGAATACCCTTGGGTCTTAAAAGAATCTATCAGTCTTTGTTTTTATGTATCTTAGAATTTTTTTTAATCAATTAGCCAAATGTTTATTAGGCATCAGCCTTGTCCCAGAGCATACGAAGTGATATGACAAAAAATAAGTCAGGGCTGTGAGAGAGAGGCATAGAGGTATTATTTTATGTGAAATGGTGACAGAGGTCTCAGTTGAGGTGATCTATAACCAGAGGCCTGAATGATATTGTAGAATGAGCCACATGAATAACTCAAGAAAGTGAATTCCGAGCCACAGGAAATACAGAGACCTTGAGATGAAAGTGTGTTTCAGAAATAACTAGCCAGTGTAGCCAGAATGGAGTGAGTGAGGAGATTAAGAAATGAGACCAGAGAGCCTGCCAAAAGCACACAAGGACTTAACAGGTTTTGGAAGAATTCCCAACTCCTATCCCCATTTTCCTCATTACTTAAATCTAATCAATTACATCAAATCAGATGTCAATTCTGAGACTGCATCTCAGAACCAGCATTTGACAGGAGTCCCCTTTTGCATATCCACTTTCACTGTTTCAATTTGCTCACTCTCTCACCTAGCTATTAAAAATACCTCCTAACTTCATGTTTCTCAAAAGTGCGTGCCCATAAGAAAAACTTAAACTCTAGATCTTGTGGCCCCACTGAGTCCTAGATGTAAAGGTACGGCCCTGAGCACCCATTTCTTAAACACTTGATTTAGCTGAATCTTATAATCAAAGATGTTTGGAAATTATTCTTAAAATACTCTACTTCTTGTTTTCTAGAACTTGCCTTTTTTCTCCATTACTGTCAGACTTACCATCCCCTCCCCACCAAAAAAATAAAAAACAAACAAAACCCCTCAAATCTTACAAATGTCTGGTATTAACTTCTTGAAAGCAAGAACATATTTCCTTAATCTTTGATTTGCAATTATAGCAAAATTCGTGAACCAGCTATACTCTCATGAAATGGTTGCTAAATGAATGAATGAGTTCAATAGTTTAAAGAGGCAAAAATGTGGGATGCCAAAATTCATACACAATTTTCGGGAGTTCATAAGCATTTTAAAGTAATAATGATTTGGATGCTTATATTTTAATTTTTAAAATTTAACTTTTTTGGAAAAATATATTGAATCTCTGTACAAGTATAGTTATATCCTGTTTATTATACTGTTTTGAACGCTAATGTTATTCACTAACTTTAAAAAAAAAAAAAGACCTTTGTTCTCTATTGATGGGTTCCACCTACTATTTAAATCCAGGCATAGTTTTACAAATCCTTCACCATCTGTTTGGGAATAATTTTATATATTTGGTTTATTTCCAAAGTACTTGGTTTAATGACAAATTGAGTAATGGAGAAGGGGAAGCTGAGGAGAAATGGAAGGAGATATAAAGGAGCCTAGGAGAAAGGGAGTCTTCTACCCAAAGGAGAAGAAACTTATCTAGAAGAACATAGTCCAGTGTTTGAAAATAGGATGAGGGCAGGTGATTATGTAGACCATATGAATGAATATGAATTGATACTATAAGAAACATTGTGGAGAGGGAAGAGATAAGCCATAAATTAAGGACATATTTATTAATGTTAAGAGAGGTTAGTGTTTTGTTTTACTTTTTTTTTTCTTTTTATGCATGCCTGATATAAACATATTTCTGTACAAAGAACAGGAAAGATATGTTGACATGGGAGGTTGAAGGTGGACTTGTGAGGAGGGAAACCTAAATTTACCAGGCTTTGGAGGAATGAGAGGGTGTGTGTGTGTGTGTGCGTGCGCGCGCACGCACAGGTATGTGTAGAAATAGGGGCTAGGGAGGGGTGCCTACATGGCTTAGCCAGTTGAGTGCCTGACTCTTAATTTTGGCTCAGGTCATGATCTCAGGGTCATGGGTTTGAGCCCTGCATGGGGCTCCACACTCAGCAGGGAGTCTGCTTGAGATTCTCTCCCTCTCCCATTTTCCCTCACCCTGCTCACTCATGCTCTCTCTCTCTCTCAACGTTTCTTTCGTTCTCAAATAAATAAATAAATAAATCTTAAAAAAGAAAAAGAAAAGAAGAAGAAGAAGTAGGGGCCAGGGAAGAGAACCATTTTAGGACACAGAATGAAGGAATCACCTTGGATAGGAGACTTGAGAGACAAAATTAAGAAACCTTTTTATTCATTTTACAGCAATTATTTTTGCTATGACTAACTGATGAAATAGAATCTTCTTGGTTCCATTACATTATAATTACTCAAACATTTGCCTATAATTCAACCATATATGAATCTAATCGGTGTACTTACCTATGGACCAGTCCATATCTTTGATTGGAACTATTTTATTCTCCTTATAGTGTGAGGTAAGGGTTAAAAATTAACCTTAAATTTTGAAATCCTTTCATATAGTCAGGAATTATTTTATTTTCCTTAAATTTTAAAATCCTTTCATATAGTCAGGATTTCAAGAATAACCACCAAAAATGATCATCTGAAAGACATTGAGGTCTAAGATGTAGTGACAATGGATTTAGAATCAATAAACTTGGGGCATGTACATTTATTAGTAGCAAGATACTGTATCTAATTTTAAGAACTATTATAAAGCTACAAAACTCAAGTGAAATTGCTTTAAGAAGAGACAATAAGGCCAAGCTGACAAAACAGTGCAGAAATAGACTGACACATAATCAATAAATTGATTTTCAACAAAGGTGTCAACATAATTTAAAGATCAAGGAAAATTATTTTTCACTTTCATATCTGGATATCCCTAAAGATGCAAATGAGCCTTAACCCTTACCTCACACTATATACTTTTATTTGCGATGAATCATAGATAGAAATGTGGAGAATACAACTGTAAAGTTTCTAAAAGAAACAAAAAGCATATTTTTACAAACTTCAAGTTTGGAAAGATTTCTTAGAAGCAGCATAAAAGAAAAAGTGATTACTTTTTAAAAATTTCTGATCATAAGGAACACCGTTGAGGAAAATGCAAATGAAAACTACAAATGGAAGAAAATAACCATTGTACATGTATCTGACATTGTAAGAGTTCTATCAGGATATATAAGGAACTCTTACAAATCCTTAATAAAAAGCTCAACAATCCCCCAGAAAGGATAATAGATGTAAAAAGACACTTCAAAAAAGATATACAAATGACCAATAAGCACAAGAAAAAGTTCTCAGCATTATCAGTCATCAAGAAAATGAAAGTTAAAACCACAAGGTACAACTTTCTGAAATGATTTTGTGATTTTTTTAAATAAATGTAAACATACCTATGACTCAGCTGTTATATTCTTATTATTTATCTGAGAAATGGGGAAAAATTTACACAAGAAAGTTCATAGCAGCTTTATTAGTAAAGTCCAAGTACAGGAAACAACCCAAATGTTTAGTAACAGAGGAGAATGATCAACTGTTTTGTAATTTTGTTATATAATTTAATACTTCTTAGCAATAAGAAGGAATAAACTGATACATACTATAACATGTAAGGATATTACAAGCATTATGTTGACAAAAGAAGGTGGAAACAAAAAGTATATAATATATGGTTTTATATTTATGAAGCTCTGGAAGAATCGGAACTAATGTATGCTGTAAGAAAAGAAAAACCATGACGTTTTAGGGAGTGGAGGTTGTGGGTTGTGGGGATTGACTGAAAAAGAGCAGGAAAGCACTTTCTAGGGTTAATGAAATAGGCTATACCTTGAGTGGGAAATTAAGGCATAAACCTTTGAATTCCACATGGGTTTGCTGGAATGAAAATTAAGGGAGATTTGATCTCTTTTCTGTTAGTATGATGCATTACTAAACCCTTTGAGATTAAAGCCATATCTAATCTTGCTGTGAAAACTGTATCACTTCATAAAGGTTTGTGATAGAATAATGCAAGTGAAAACAGTTATTTTCTTTAAAAGTGGGTACTTTTTGAGAACAAAAATATGCATTTGAGAAAAATTATAATTATATGAACTTCTATATAGTTCATATAGGAAACTATTCATATGCATTTACATATACATATAGATACTTTCATATATATGTGTGTGTGTGTATATATATAGAGAGAGAGAGAGAGAGAGAAATACATACACATGAAACTATGTTGAATCAAGGAACCTCTTCGAGTCTGAGGTGTGATGATAATATGGAAGTATAACCAAAAATGCATCAGGGATGTCAATTAATACAATGAGCTAAGATAAATGACACTGAATTGAAAATATACATATAATTTACTCATTGATGAAAACATGTGCAAACATACACTGAAGAGCTTTACAGAGAGGGTCAACTATTGATTTGAATAAGAACTTAGTAGATAAATTCAAGATTTTGAGATGTGTTGGGAAGTGGGCTACTCCTTTTATCTGAACGGAAGTCTTCCTTCCTTTTTTATTTACCCATATTGCTTCTTAAAATGAATTTTGTCATCTATAAAATTCTTTATTAAGCCCATTCTTTAGGTCTTTTTTTTTCCTAAATCAAGAAATTTGTTGTCTATCATCCAAACCCATATCTATCTAGTTTAAATAGTCATTTGAAGTATTACCTAGTTGAAGTATTTTGCATAAATGAACTATTGTGAAAAGATAGTTTAAAAAACAACCTCTCTTTAAGGTCATCCATTGAGGTTGATTTTCACACTCACCAAATTAAACCACTTCCTCCCAGCTTTCCATTAGCAAGCAATATATAATGCTTTGTAGCAATTACCTTTTCACATGAAAGAAAAAATATCCCTTTAGTGAAGAAAGTAAATATAATAATAGTTAATCTTTTGGATTAATTTTTGTCTTCATCCTAAATGGTATCTTAATAGCAGTACAAGGTTTATCAACAAAAAGAATAAAGTTTTGTTCCCAATATGCAGCAAATCGTATACTTTATTGTTTAAATCACAAGGGGTAATAGCATTAAAGGTATAAAACTCCATATAAAGAAAGATGGAGTGGAATCTTTCCTAATGTTTAAACCCAAAATTAAGCATGGTCAATCCTCTAGGAAAGTCTCCTTCTTTCTAAACTAAAATTGGAACACAATCCAAAATTTGGCATGCCAGATGAGGTTTATCAACAAAACTTATTCAAGCGATATTTAGATGGTTTATTTTAATTCCCTAGGTGTAAATAATCTCAACTTCTTATAAAATTTCATATTACTACTTTTGGATGGTTGTCTACATTTTTTTAAGTTCTACATTGCCTTGTTGCTATTATATTACTGGTTTCAAATCCCCTTCTTGTTTACAGCTCATTAATGTGAGGGCCCATTTCTGTTTGAGTTATCTTTGTTTTCAGTCCTCACATAGCAATCACTTAATAAATGTTTAATAAACCTTGGAAACAAGATAAGCAACAAAAATCTAACTCACTACATTCCCAGGACCACAGATATATATATACTATTGGGAGCTAATAGGAGTGGGTGCCTAAAAATTGTGAACAGAACTTAGAATTGAGAGAGGAATTACCCAATGGTTTATGTTCTGTGGAGATCAGCTAGTTTTAGTTTTATGGAGATTAGCTAGTGGACTTTTGGCATTTGATAGATATGCAGACACATGAACATACATAGTACTTGGTGGAGTCTGTGTAAATGAATATTTATAAGGAAGGCCTTGAAGATTTATTCCACTTCTTCATAGATCTGACTGGATTTTACTACTTTATGCATTGCTTGGGCTTGTCTGAATATTACTCAATTACTCAAATATTTTGTTTTTATCTGTCTCAGGTCCTCCAAACCTTAACTTAGATTAAAACCATAAAGAAGTCTATTTTTAAAGCTGTGCAAAGAAAACACTACATCAAAACTGTTAGTATATACCTCAAACAGAAAACATGCATATCTTCATTTGTCTTTCACCTCATTTATGTCAGCCTATATCTTGCTGGCAAAAATTGCTTTCTAGCTCTAGACAATCTAATTTGACTGTGATGCTGTCTGGCACTTGAGTATTACAGTGTTGCTTTGGTTAAAGTAAAGATTTCCAAAACCAGTCCAAAAACTTTATTATCAGGGCAGAGCATCAATGAATTTCTTGAACATTCATCACAAACAGAATGTGTAAGAGCAGGAGGAGAATGAATCATCCTAGATTACCTATCTAGTACTTGAGAGGCCTACTACAAAACAGCAACAGCAGAGATTAACTTGCTGGAGTTCCCAGGAAATTTACAGAGGCTGTTCTGTGGAGAAATAGAAACCCCATTTGCAAGATCCTTACCTGTGAAAGGTATCTTAAATCACAGGAAGCCCAGACATAAAAATTCTGTGAAGGTGCCCCATAGGTCAAAGCAATCTTGATAATCTTTCCAACCATCTCCCTTTTCATTGGATGTTTTTAATCTTGGAAAATGTATGTGCATTGAAATGCAGAATAGTTTGATGTAGGACAAAAATTTAAAACTGATGTTACCCATGAGAGTTTTTCATTGTCCTGGAAGGGTACCCAGATAGGGGCCCTAAATCGCATGTTTTTGCCCAGAGAAGTGAGCCATGATCAGAGATATATGTGCATCCACTTTCTAGTCACAAATTTTCTGCAGTCACTACTGGCAAATTGGTCTTTCTAGACACTTTAATCAGTCGTGGCCTATAGGTTTATACATTAGAAATCTCAACTGGTTAAAGTATCAGCCTTTCTCTTTTATCTTTCTCTTTTTATCTTTCCACTTTCTACTTAGGGACTTCCCTTGTGACCATACTGCATCAACCTTGGAAGAACCCAAAGCAGCTAGCTACTCTTCAGGAGAAGATTCTGGAATTTCTGTCTCCATATAAGCAGAAGAGGCACCAAAAACATGCCTTTCTCCTCTACCTACCCCCAAAGATAGGCCTTTGCATCTAATATCCTCATTTGAGAGTTTAAATTATACTGAGGCACTGAGGACCCTGACAAAATAATAATGGATCTAATCTTAAAATCCCCATTTATTAAAATTGAAAGGCAATCCCCTTCCAGAGTGGTACATTTGTTATAATCGATGAGCCTGCATTGACACGTCATAATCAACCAAAGTCCGAAGTTGGTCTTAGGGTTCACTCTTGGTGGTATTTATTCCGAGTTCAGACAAATATATAATGACATGTATCGACTTGCCATAAAAATTTTCTATACTCCTCAATTTCTCTCTCTCTCTCCAAACTCTACCCAAAACTGATCTTTTTATTGTTATCATAATTTTGCCTTTTGCAGGATATTATATAGTTGGAATCATACAGTATGGAGACTTTTCAGATTGGCTTCTTTCACTTAATATGCATTTAAGTTTCCTACATGTTTTTTCATGGCTTGATAGCTCATTCCTTTTTAGCACTGAGTCACATTCCATTCTTTGGTATACCATCCACCTACTAAAGGCCATCTTTGTTGCTTTCAATTTTTGGCAATTATGAATAAAGCTGTTATAAACGTCCATGTGCAAATTTTTGTGTGCCCATAACTTTAACTCCTTTGGGTGACTAGGAAGGAGCATGATTACTGACCAGTTGTATGATAAGAACATGTTTAGTTTTGTAGGAAATTGCCAAACTGTCTTCCAAAGTGGCGGTACCATGTTTCATTCCCACCAGCAGTGAATGAGGGTTACTGTTGCTCCATATCCTCACAAGTGTTAGGTGTTGTCAGTGTTCCAGATTATGGTCATTCTCCTAGGTTTGTAGTAGTATCTCGTTTTAATTCTCATTTCCCTAATGACGTATTATTTGGAACATCTTTTCATATGCTTATTTGCCATTTGTATATCTTTTTTGGTTAGGTGTCATTTAAAGTCTTTGGCCTATTTTTTAATCAGGTTGTTTCTTGAGTTTTAAGTTCTCTGTACATTTTGGATAGTAATTCTTTATCATACATGTCTGTTACAAATACTTTGTCCCAATCGGCAGTTTGTCTATTCTTTTTTTTTTTTGACAGTGTCTTTTGCAGAGTGGAAAATTTTAATTATAACAAAATTCATCATATCAGTTCTTTCTTTCATGGATTGTGCCTTTGGTGTCATATCTAAAAAGTCATTACCAAACCCAAAGTCACCTAGGTTCCCCCCTATGTTATCTTCTAGAAGTTTTATAGATTTACATTTTATATCTTGATCTGTGCTCTATTTTGCATTAATGTTTGTGTTGGGTGTTAAATCATGTGGATGATCAGTTATTTCAGCACATTTGTTGAAATTATTATTAAAAACTAATGATGTACTGTATGGTGACTAACATAACATAATAAGAAACTATAACAAAAAAAAAAGAAATTATTGTTCCATTGTGTTGCTTTTTCTTCTTAGACATAGTCAACTGTTACTTGACTCTTACTGGGCTCTCTGTTCTGTTTTATTGATCTATTTGTCTATTCTTTAGCCAATTCTGCAATTCCAGATGACTATAGCATTATAGTAAGTCTTGAAGTCAGATAGGTGCACTCCTCCTGCATTGTTCTTTTCCTTCAATATTGTGGTGGCTATTCTGGGTGTTTTGCTTCTCCATATAAACTTTAGAATCACTTTGTTGATCTCCATAAAATAACTTTCTGGAATTTTGATTGGGATTGGATTGAATCTGTAGATAATGTTAGGAGAACTGATATATTGACAATATTGTGTCTTCCTAGTTGTGAATATGGAGTATCTCTACATTTCTTTAGTTCTTAATTAATTTCCTTTATCAGAGGTTTATGGCTTTTCTTATGTAGAATTTCTATGTATTTGCTCTATTTATACATATTTCATTTTAGGAGGTGCTAATGTAAGTTGTGTCTTAAATTTCAAATCCCACTCGTTCATTGCTGGTCTATAGGGAAAAAAATTTACTTTTGCATACTGACCTGTATCTCAAAATCATGCTACAATCACTTATTCCAGGATGGTTTTGTTTGTTTGTTTGTTTTTTGTCTTGTCAGTTCTTTTAGACATACCCTGAATAGAGTCAGTCATGTCATCTCTGAACAAAGACAGTTTTATTTCTTTTTTTCCAAGCTGTATATCTCCCCTTACCACAACCTTTTCTTGTCTTGTTGTATTAACTAGCATTTCCAGTACAATGTTGAGCAGGAATTATGAGACAGGATGTCCTTGCCTTGTTCCTGACCGTAGTGGGAAAGCTTCTATCTTTATCAAGTATGTTAGCTGTAGGTTTTTGTAAATAGTCTTGATCATATTGAAAAGTCCCCCTCTATTTCTAATTTACAGAGATTGTTTGTCATGAATGGATGTTGAATTTTGTCAAATGATTTTTATGGTACTAGTGATATGATCATGTGATTTATTCTTTAACCTGCTGATATGATAACTTCTAATGATTTTTTTTTTTGAACGTTGAACCAGCCTTGCACGCATGGACTAATCCCTTTTGATCATGGTGTATAATTCTTTTTATATTGTGTTGTATTCAATTTGCTAAGATTTTGTTGATTTTTGCATCTATGATCATGAGAGATTGGTATGTTCTTTTCTTGTAGTGTCTTTGACTGACTTTGATATTAGGATAATGTTGGCCTCATAGCATGAGTTAGGAAGTGTTCTCTCTGCTTCTGTCTTATGAAAGTGATTATAGAGTATTGGTAGAATTTCTTCCTTTAATGTTAGAATTCACCAGTAAACCCATTTGGGTCAAGTACTTTCTAATTTGGAAGGTTATTAATTTTTTATTCAATTTCTTTAGTAGATACAGGCCTATTCAGATTATTTCTTCCTGTGTGAGAGTGACATATTTTGTCTTTAAAGGAAATGGTCCATTTCATCTGGTAACAGATTTGTGATCTGGAGTTGATCATGGTATTTCTTTTCTATCTTAATGTCCATGGGATCTATAAACATGTCCTGTCTCTCATTTCTGATAGTAGTTTGTGTGATTTCTTTTTCTTCTTAGTGTGGCTAAAGTCTCATTGATTTTTATTGATGCTTCCAAAGAATTAATTTTAGGTTTTGTTGACTTTTCTCTATTGATGACATGTTTTCAGTTTAATTGATTTCTACTCTAATTCTTTTTTTCTAGTTTTCTAAGGTGGAAGTTAGAATGATTAATTTTAGATATGTTTCCTAATATATGCATTTAAAGCTATAAATCTCCCTCTCAGCACTGCTCTCACTGCATCCCTCAAATTTTGACTTGTCTTTTCATTTTTTCTTTCAAAATATTTTCAATTTTTTTCTTGATTTCTTCCTTAACCCATGTATTAGTAGAAGTTAATTATTCTCCAAGAATTCTGGGATCTTCCAGCTATCTTTCTGTACTGATTCCTAGTTTAATTCTATTGTGGTTTGACAGCAGATGTTATATGATTTCTTTTCTTTTAAACTTGTTACAAAGGGATGTTTTAGGGCCCAGAATGTGGTCTATTTAGGTGAATGTTCCATTTGAGCTTGAATGTTTATTTCTGCTGTTGGAAGATGTAGTCTATAGATGTCCGTTATATCCAACTGATAGATGGTGTTGTTCAATTGAACTCTGTTCTTAATGATTTTTTTTTGCCTGCCTGGTAGTTGTATCCATTTTGAATAGAGGGGCATTGAAATCTCCAAGTATAATAATAGGTTCATTTATTTCTCTTTGCAGTTCAGTTTTTGCCTCACATAGTTTGCTCTTTTGTTAGACACATACATGTTAAAAATTACCCCTTAGATAATTGATCCCTTTATCATGTAATGCCCTTCTTTATTCCTGATAAGCTTTCTTACTTTGAAGTCTGCTCTTTCTGAAATTAGTACAGCTATTCCTGCTTTATTTTGATTAATGTTAGCATGGTATAATCTCCACCCTTGTTTTAAAAAATATTGACTATATTCCCTATGCTGTACATGTCATGTCCCTGACTGACTAATTTTATAACAAAGTTTGTACCTCTTAACCACTTTATTTCACCTATCCCTTACTCCTCTCCCCTCTGACAACCACTAATTCTCTGTATTTGTCTGTTTTTTGTTTTTGTTTGTTTTTATTTTCCAGTATAATTAACATATAGTGTTATATTATTTTCAGATGTACAATATAGTGATTTAGCAATTATATACATTACTCAGTGCTTATCATGAAAAGTGTACTCTGAATCCCCTTCACATATTTCACCCATCCCTCCACCCACCTTGCCTCAGGTAACCATAAGATTGTTCTTTAGAGTTAAGAGTCTGTTTCTTGGTTTGTCTTCTTTTTTCTTTTTCATTTGTTTTGTTTCTTAAATTCCACATATGAGTAGAATCATATGGTATTTTCTCCGACTGACCTATTTCACTTAGCATTAGCTCCATCCATATTGTTGAAAATTGCAAAATTTCATGTTTGAATAATACATGAATACAATACAAGCTGAATAATACTCCATTGCATGTATGTATGTATCTGTGTGTACACACACACAGACACACACACACACACACACACACACACACACACACACACCACCTTTTATTTTCCATTCATCAATCGATGGACACTTGGGCTACTTCCATATCTTGGCTATTGTAAATAATGCTGCTTTAAACATGGGTGCATGTATCCATTTGAATTAGTGCTTTTGTATACTTTAGGTAAATACCCAGTAGTGTATTGCTGGATTGTAGGGTAGTTCTATTTTTAACTTTGAGGAACCTCCATACTGTTTTCCTGAGTCGCTGTACCAGTTTGCATTCCTACCAACAGTGCATGAGGGTTCCTTTTTCTCCATATCCTCATCAAAACTTGGTGTTTCTTGTGATTTTGATTCTGACAGGTGTGAGGTGTTCTCAGTGTAGTTTTGATTTGCAGTTCTCTGATGATTTTAATATCGAGACTCTTCATGTGTCTGTTGGTCATCTGTGTGTCATCTTTGTAGAAATGTCTGCTCATGTCCTCTGCCCATTTTTAAATTAGTTGTTTTTTGGGTGCTGAGTTGTATAACATCTTGATATATTTTGGATGCTAACCCTTTATCAGATATGTCATTGCAAATATCTTCTCTTATTTACTATGTTGCCTGTTCATTTTGTGGATAGTTTCCTTTGCAAAAGGTTTTTTATTTTTATGTAGCCCCAATAGTTTATTTTTGCTTTTCTTTCCCTTGCCTCCGGAGATGTATCCATAAATATGTTGCTAAGGATGATGTCCAAGAGATTACTGCTTATATTTTCTTTTAGGAGTTTTATGGTTTCAAGTCTCACATTTAGGTCCTTAATACATTTTGAGTTTATTTTGGGGTTCAGTATAAGAAAGTCGTCCAGTTTCATGCTTTTGCATATAACTATTTAGTTTTCCCAGTACCCTTAATTGAAAAATACTGTCTTTTCCCTATTGTGTATTCTTGCCTTCTTTGTCGTAGATTAATTGACGAGATAAGCATGGGTTTATTTCTGCCTTCTCTATCCTGTTCCATTGATCTGTGTGTCTAGTTTTGTGCCAGGACCATACTGTTTGGATACTATCCCTTTACTTTTAATCAATATGTGTCTTTATATTTAAAGTGAATTTCTTATAGACAACATATAGTTGGGTCTTTTCTGATCCACTCTGACAATCTGACTTTTGTGTCTGTAGATCATTACTCTAGAGTAGTTATAGATATATTTGGATTACTGCCTACCATATTTGTTACTGTTTTCTATTTGTTGCCCATGTTCTTTGTTCCTGTTTTTCTATTCCATTCTTTTTTTCTGTCTTTTTTTGGATTTATTGGAACATTTTACGATTCCATTTTCTCTCCTTTCTTAGTGTATCAGTTATACTTTGTTGTCATTGTTGCTGCTGCTGCTATGGAATTTGCTATATGCATTTACAACTAATTCAAGTATAACACTGTACTTCGTGGGTAGTGTAGGTACCTTAAAAAAAACAAAACAATCCTAATTCTTTTTCCCGTCCCTTGTGTCATGGCTGCAATTCATTTAACTTATAATAAGGATGTAAGAACATATTTACACACATAAGCTTATCATAAAAATTGAATACATCATTGTTATTATTTTGAAACTTTAATTATTGGATCACTTAAGATTAAGAAAGTTTTTTATTTTACATTCATTTATTCCTTCTTCAGTGTTTTTCTTTATACACTTTTAAGTTTTTAACCTATATTATTTTTGTTTCTCTAAAGAACTTCTTTTAACGTTTCTTGCAAGGCAGGCCTATTGATAACAAATTCCTTCAATATTTGTGTGTCTGAGAAAGTCTTCAAGTCCTCTTCACTTCTGAAGAATAATTTCACAGGGTATAGAAATCCTAGGTTGGTCATTTTTTTTTTCTCTCAACACTAAATATTTCACTCTACTTGCTTTTTGCTTGCATATTTTCTTGGAAGTTGGTTGTAATTATCTTTGTTCCTCTGTAGGAAGTAATTTTTGTCTTTGATTTTATGTAGTTTTAAAATAATATGCATAGGGTATTTTTGGGGCATTTATGCTTGATGTTTTCTGAGCTTCCTGGGTCTGTGGTTTGGTGTCTGACCTTAATGTGGGAAAATTCTCAGTCGTTATTATTTCAAACATTTCTTTTTCTTTTTCTTCTCTTTCTGGTATTCCTGTTACACCTTTGTTGTATGTTTTGCAGTTGGTTCACAGTTTTTGGCTTTTCTGTTTTTTTTTTTTTTTTTTCCTTTTCAGTTTTCAAGGTTTCTGTTGATAAATCTTCCCAAATTCCTTCCTCAGCTCTGTTTGGTGTACTAATTAGCCCTTCAAGTCATTCATTTCTATTGTAGTGTTTTTGATCTCTAGAATTTTTTGATTTTCTTAGGATTTCTAGTTCTCCGCTTACATTGCCAATCTGTTCTTGCATGCTGTCAGCTTTATCCTTTAGAACCCTTAGCATATTAATCATAGTTGTTTTAAATTCCCAGTCTGATAAATCAATCCCTGCCATATCTGATTCAAATGCTTGCTCTGTGTTTTTGTTTTTGTTTTTGTTTTCTTTTTGGTATGCTTTGTAATTTTTTCTTATTAGCAAGACAGGATGTACTGGGTAAAGGAACTGCTATAAACCAGGCTTTGGTAGTGAAGTGTGGGGCAAAGGCAGAAGCATTCTATAGTTCTAGGATTAGGTTTCAGTCTTTTAGTGAGCCTGTACCTCTAGACTGTGAACTTCACAAGTGTTTCTCAATCAAGTCACCACTTAAACAGGACAGGATGTCTAGAGTGGGCCTCAGTTGGGTATTTCCCTTCTCCTGGTTTAGGCTCTGATAAAACCCCAGTAGGTTAGGTAAGGGTAGACCTTATTAAGAAGAATAAAATGCTCTAGTATTTTTCAAAATGGTTGCTTTTCTTCTTTGCTACTGGAAGCATAAGTGAATTTCTCTCTCCTACTCACTGTGAGAAATAGGTCATGTTCCTACACAAAAGTGGAGATGCTTTCCTATGACTAGATCCCCCTGGAATATTTACTCTTGAAGTTGGCTATACTGAGTCTCCAGGGACTGGTCAGTTACAATTTAGATTTTCTTATTCTGTAGTAGTTCCTAGGGAGGCTTCTGCTCATGTATTCTGTTCTGATAGTTTGTGATTGTCTATATTTGTCTGTCTATACCCTCCGATTTTGGGTGTAATAGTGTTCCCTGTGACCTCACTTTTCTTAAAGATCTAAGAAGAGGTTTTTTTTATTTATATTTTTCAGTTTAATTTTTTGCTTTTTGTTAGAATGGAATAGCAAGTTTGAAGCTTCTTACATGCCAGAAAGGAAACCAAAAGTCTTTCTGGTAATCTTCTTAATATGAAGACAATTGCAGTGATAAACTATGCTTTAAAAGGAATTACTTGAAAGTCTTCTATGTGTCTATAGTTATGGTAGTAGAAAGCCTAAGAAATCTGATGATGAATTTGATTTTTAAACTTATTCCTCTGAATCTGAACACCAGGTTTTACAAAATAATGAATTTTTAGGTACATGAGAATATTTTGGTAAGTTAGAAAACATCACTGATTATATGCTTCACTCTCAATCTAAAATTTAATATATAAAATCTTGATTGAAATATTTTGTTTACTACTT
This sequence comes from Phoca vitulina, assembly GCF_004348235.1. Taxonomy (NCBI): domain Eukaryota; kingdom Metazoa; phylum Chordata; class Mammalia; order Carnivora; family Phocidae; genus Phoca; species Phoca vitulina. Next base: position 44,361,090 of record NW_022589709.1, read on the forward strand.
ATTGCCTTTCAAACAGTACATAATAATTTTGATCCAAAGTTAGTTTAATATCAGTGAACAGTTAAATACTTGTAATTTGGGTCAGGAGAATATTAATTTTAATTTTAAGGAGTCTGGTTTGATAGGACTTTTGATAGAAATAAAAGAAATCTACAGAATAATATGAACTTCTTTTAGTCTTTCTCTGTATACTTCAAAAAGGAAAAATGTTCTACATAGTACCTGTACTAACATTTTTCTGTTAAACTAAATTATGCATCTATTTTATATAGTTCATTCTAATGTTTTTATACTGTATTTCCTCCTTTCTCATTTATTTTTCTGAGTGACTTTAGGTTTCACCTAGCTTTTAATAACACGAGGGTTTGGTATAAATGTCTCTAATCAGTATTTCCTAAAGGGAATATTGGTGTATTCCCAGACTTTTTAATTCTTACATTTCTTCAAAGTTATCTCTATTTTAATCTTTTGCTATTTTTAACTCCTCAGTGCATAAAGGCATGCTTACTTGTTCCTTCTATCATGCTAATGTAAGATGTTGCATGCATAGAAAGAAATCAGCCTTGTTACAGCATTCTATTCATGCACTCTATGAACTAAAATAGCCAGGTAGAATCCACCCAATTCATATGTTTATGAATAACCATATCTAGAGCTTTCTTTTTGCACTTGTAGCTTTATTAAAATGCTCCCTAATTAACATCAAATGACTAAAAACACACAGAAAATGAGTTTCTTAAACCTTTGGCACCACAATACACCATGATTTGCAGTATCAGTAGGTAGTTTCTTTTTTCCATTGAATTCATGATTAACAAAAATGAGATGAAGGAGGGATAGTTAATTTTTCCAGGGACTGGGGATCAATAAGCCTGTCCTCTTTAGAACCCACATATTCTGGATATTTGCTTCTTTTCTTTGAACATTTATCACTTAGCTCAGGGGTTTAATGCAGTTTCTCAAAGTTTTGTTTTTGAAAATGGAGTCATTAATTACTCTGAAAATGGTGCTTTCTTGCGAAAAAAAAAAAAAAATGTTGCAAATATTGACTGCTTTCTTCACCAGTTATTCCTAGAATGGTTGAAGAGTGCTGGTCCTCTTTGTATACTTAAATCTAAGCTCTCTGGGCCTCTTGGCGTCTTTACCTAAAGGATTCCCTTGGCCACATTTTGGATTTTGGTGCCAAATGGGGACAGTGCAAACCCCTTTTGAATTACTTACAGGACTAGCTCTTGTAGTTAATAGAAAGGCACTTGGTACCTCAAATGATTAACCATTTTCTCAGAAGAAATAGGTGATAAGCATTAATATTTAATTGTCCCTTTCCCCATAGTGTGAAGGCTACATCTAAATAGCTTTATTTAACTTAAATAAACTTACAGCTTCTACCTTTTAATACCTGCTAAATGCTTCTATCATTAGTTCACTTCAAATTTTATTATTTGCTCTTTAAATCTTTCTAAATCTGAATGTATCTAGAACAGTGGTATTCTAGTGGTTCTGCAGTGGTTCTCAAACTTGAGAATTTACTTTTCTAACAAACTCTCTGGTAATGTAAATGATGCTCTATCTGGGAGCCCATTTACAAAACTACACCTTGAAGAAGAGGCAAGGCATTTCTCTTTTTTTTTTTATTAAAGATTTTATTTATTTATTTGACAGAGAGAGACACAGCGAGAGAGGGAACACAAGCAGGGGGAGTGGAGAGGGAGAAGCAGGCTTCCCGCCGAGCAGGGAGCCTGAGATGTGGGGCTCGATCCCAAGACCCTGGGATCATGACCTGAGTGGAAGGCAGATGCTTAACGACTGAGCCACCCAGGCGCCCCAAGGCATTTCTCTTTTTTGCAGAGAAAAGTCTCCACCAACATATGATTAATGATTCTTCCTTATACTTACTTGTTAAACTTATTATTCACAAACTACAAATACTCATAGGCTCATACATTAAAAAAGTCTTAGGCAAAACAAATAAAATACGTAAAGAAGAAAACATGAAATATAAGAGAGGCTAGAACATTTAAGTAGCCAGTTACAAAGCTGAGATTAAAATTAAGGTTTCTAAACTCTCAGTTCATTGGCCTTTTCTCCCATAAATTTTTCTTCATTTTATGTAGCTAATAGTATATAATATCAATAATATATGAAATGCCAATTTTAATTTGATATTTTGATTTTCCAGAGTCCCAGAATGCAGTTTACTATTGGGTGGTTTTAGTCTATGAAGTTTCTCATAACTCTCATGCTTTCTTTGAATGATAAAATTAAGGAGATTTATGAAAACATCTTTATATAGGTCTACACTGGAAATGGCATGGTAAAAAAAAAAAAGGCATTGCACAAGGAGTCAGGAAACTGTTGTCAATAGGCTGTAATTCTTGAGCAATTAAATCCCTTATCCTAGGCAGTTTTGCTTTTAGACCCTGCCCTAAGCCGCTAGTATCAGAGGATATTAAATGCTTCAAAGAAGCCCAGAAAACACTTCAGAACTCTTGCCCTGTGTCTTTAACACAAGGCAATAATATTCAAATGAAGTGAAGATGTGCAGATGGTGCCATAGTGAAGGTGGGAGCAAAACAGACACTGCTTCAGAGCATGGGGAGGATTGGAGTGAGAGAGGTATACAGATAAAAGACAAATTAACTTGTCAAATTCCTCCTTTCAGAGAGTATGAATGCAGCAGCCTTTGCCATAAAGAAGTGTCATTTTCTGTCAGTGCTAAGTGTCCATTTTTCTTCTTTTATGGTTCTAGAGATAAAACAAATTACTGCATATTCGCCATGATAGCAATGATGGCTAAGGAATGTTTTGTATTATTAAATAATTTACATGCTTTGTATATACTTAGGCCTAGAAGCACATGCGTGAAGAAACTCTAAAAACTCAGTATTTAAAAGAATCTAAAATATTAAACACAAGCTTATGACAATGTAATGGGCTTTGGCCCCAAATCTTGAAGCATATTTTGTGTGTATGCACGCGCCATCTATAGCGTTTAGTTTAAATTTGCTTGTAGGGGTCATGGCCTCAGTTGTGCTTACAATGATGACATTTTTGGTAACAAATCGTAGTTTCAATATAGTATATTCTGAATCTACCCCAAAATAAAATATCTTGGTGAATGAAACATAGGTCAAACTTGACCTTCCAGGCACTCCCAGACGCAAAATACGAATTTCAGCTAAATGTGTTAAAGCAATTTGATTATGTTTATCAAGATGCATAAGAAAAGCTACTGCAATGACCATTTTTAAGAGCAAATTGTAGTTTCTGTAAACTAAATTAGGCTCATTTTATTCCACACATAGCTGTGTCAATGGCAAGTCCTGTTCCCTGGCCTCTGTTCTTGAGGGTAGGCTAGAAAGAATTCAGAGCCACATTCTTAAGCAAGCAAGGGTTTAATAAAGTGAAAGTATGTTCTAGAGATGGGACAGTGGGTAGGCCCAGAGGTGGCACCAGTAGCAGGGAGTCAGGGTTGTCCTTCTCTGTTTTAATAGGTTATGGGACATTGCAGGGGCGGTTCTTGACTAGGGTTGCCGCCATTCATCTAAGGGACTCCTCCTACCAGTTGGAAGGGGGAGTTTGGGGCGCTATATGGTCCTTGTGGAAACTCATGGCAGTCTTCCTCCACCAGGGGGGTTAAAACCGCAATGAAAATGTATTGTAATGAAACTATAGGTTACTGTAGGGTCCTGGTCATAGGGGAAAATCATGCGTATCCCCTGGGGTCTGGCCCTGCTGTTCAGAGGTGGTTTTATCAGTCAGAAAGCACTTGTTCCCTGCTCATATCTAACTGCCTACTCTATCATGAGCGTATAAACTTCTATTTGCTGTTCATATTAGTAAAAACTTAGAAAACTGTTTGACAATTGTCCTTAAAAATAATTGTTTAAATAATTATAAAATGTTTACAGAAAATTGAGATTTTCTAGACAAATACATGATAAAATTGATCTTCTAATATAATGAAAATACAGCAAGGAAACAAACATTTCTGTGACTATGGAAGCTTATTCAAGAAATGCTGAAATTAATTGCTCCATACACCATTATTTTTGCCTTTATATGTTATAAAGAAAAAAAAACTGTTCCTTTCTCCCAGACATGTGCAGTAATCATTAAATTCAATTATTTAGAATATTTTACCAAGTTTAAGCATTTTAAAAACATAGGTTTTTTAAAAATATTATTTTGATACTTGTAGATTGTCAAGGAAGGAGGAGAAAACATGTTTTACTTAAACATGTGGCTTAATTCATGACTCTTAAGATTAGATATATACACTGGCCTCTATTTACATTCTTGGACAAGGCCCTACAGATGCTAAAGATAAACATGCCCTTACATCTCAATTTCTTCAGTAAGAGTTGTGAGTTAGATCTCTAACTGCATCATGTATAAGCTGTTGGTTTGTTTTGTTTTGTTTTTTGTTTTTTTATGTAATCTCTACACCCAGTGAACTCAGGACCCCAAGATCAGGAGTCACATGCTCCACTGACTGAGCCAGGCAGGTGCCCCCATATATAAGTTTTTGTGTTTACAAAGAGAAGAGAATTACCACCGGCCTTTCCTGGAGAAGCCAACTGAGTGACTGGGCCTCAAGCCTCCCATAGGCTTAGTAGAGTTTTGATTAGCACCATCTACATAAATAATGTAAGATGATTAAGCCTCTTAGTCTTGCATGTCTCTGGTTCTGCTAAACAGCTTTTGGTACAGCTGTCATCTTCCCTGACAACCATAGAGTTAATTGAAAAAATGTGATTGCAGCTCATACTTTTTCTTCCTAGAAAGAGCGTGGTAAATACTATGATTTTCTGTCTCGATGTTGAATCTTTATCTGCACTGGAATTATCTCAGATTATTTCTTTAAATCCGTTAAGTGTTCTCAAATCATTTGTCTTTGAGTTATTTCAGGTTCAGTAAATAAACACAGCTTCAGATTTCGCCCTCATTCTACCCCTGCTGATAATGAATGTATAGAACAGAATATGATTTCACTTAAGTATTTTACTTCAAATGGTAATGACAAATACAAACTTTTGTTAGCTCAGATGAGTGGAAGAAGGCTTTAAATGGGCTGTTTTCTAGGGGCGCCTGGGTGGCTCAGTTGGTTAAGCAACTGCTTTCGGCTCAGGTCATGATCCTGGAGTCCCAGGATCGAGTCCCGCATCGGGCTCCCTGCTCTGCAGGGAGTCTGCTTCTCCCTCTGCCTCTCCCCCCTCCCACCCACCTCATGGCTTGTGCTCTCTCACTCACTCTCTCTCTCTCTCGCAAATAAATAAATAAAGTCTTTTATAAATAAATAAATAAATAAATAAATGGGCTGTTTTCTACCAAAGACTGAGTCTCCTTCTCCAGCTTCCGAGTTTGGAAACAAATAATCAATGAAATTTCCTTTTTTGTTCAAAGTTACAGGTTTCTCCTGGGTTATATTTGCATAGTTGTACTAGCAAGTGAATTTCAGGAATAAGCCATTTTCTTTGAGAATATCAGTAGAGAGATAAGTAACTTTTCATGGTGAGATAGCTTCAGGACTCTCGACACAAATGGAAGTTAATGATTTGCTGCCAAGTACAGCATCCCGAATTAATGACACCCACTGCCCAGATCTAGTTGTTGCAGATGTTTCCGTTTTTATATCCTCTATTTTTAAAAGCATGAAGAGACTACAAGCACTTTTTTTTTTTTTTTTTTTGAGATTATTGCACTGTTCCTGATGACTGAAATCATTTGCACTTCAGCCTTAACTCTTGTAAAGATTTTGTGGAGATAGAGGAAGGCACTTGTCGTCCATGTCTTATTGCTCAATCATGAAGCACAGAAAAGGTTCCTTCATGGGTATCACAATAACAAAATGGGTTCATACTTAATAAATCAGGAAACGGGCCCTTCTAGTGTTGGTAAAATTCATGCATAAATGAGAAATCACAGACTCATTTTTTTTCTTAGGGAATCTGAACTTTTCATTAATTAATTTTGAAAATGAGAAAATCTGTATTGGTACTAAAGCACTGATAGATGTATCACTTAGTAAAATAAAGCTTAAATTAAGAATTATGTTCACTGAAGAATCCTATTAAGAAAGAAAAAAAATCTAAAAAGATGAATTCACCTCTCACTTTATTTAATTACAATAAACGATATCCCAAGTACAGCCAGACTCTCCACATAAGAGCAATAATCTAAAATCTGAAATTCTGCTTTGCAAACAACCTAGGAGAAAAGTTCGGGAGTGGAATATAGTCATCTTTCAATGAGTTCTTTCCATGAACTCATATAAAGTCTTATTTATTACCTTATTATTGCCTGTTTGGCCTGAAGCAACCTCTAAGAGAACAATTTCAGCTGATTTTTTTTTTTTTTCTATCATACTCCAAGAGATGAAGTCTCTTGTTTAGTAATGCAAATTATCAGAGTCCTGCAAGGTTTTTGGCCCGAATAAAATTAGGCTTAGCCTGAAATGAATTATAAGCTACAAAAGCTCCTGTTACAACTGACATCGTGACTCAGGAATCTTTATTCAAGTTATCAGTTTCTTTGCTGACATATCCTTCAATATTGTAATGTTAAGTTCAGCTTGCTGTACTGATTATCAGCATTTTTGCCCATAGCCATTGTCAGGATCATGTTTATTTTTCATTTGTTTTTGACTGTCCCCTCCAATGAAATGTAAACTTAATGGGCTATTCATACCCAAATCGTGGCACTTGGCACGATGCCTGGCAGAGATATATTGAGTAAAGGAGTAAAAGATTAAGTTTGTTAAATATTAAGCCACAGTATTTTCCTTAATTTTTAACACTTTCATTATACTAAGATTAACATCTATGTTTTGCTTTGAAAGACTGAGTCCATACTGTATTTTTGACGCTATTCCTAGATCTTGTATGTTTGTCAGAGTATTTACAATTGGGTTGTTTGGGCATTTTATGAGGGAGAGTTTGTGCAGGCATTGCGTGATAATGAAGCTACATAAAGAACCTAGGTTTTTCCTACTTACTGAGACAGTACCTCCTTTTATATTGGTGAAAGCAGGTGAACTATTAGAAATGTTCATATTTCTTAGAGTTTGGAAGAACAGGAACTTGGGAGTTTTTCATTTACAGAATGAAGTTTTTATGTTCCACACAGATGAAGCATAAATGACGTGAATCAATGATGACAGTACATCCCCAACCACTGGGAGAATCTCTCACATGAGAAGAAATTTCCTCTGACTCTTGTGATACATCTATATACTGGGTTGGCTCATGCATTCCACTTGATAATCTCAACTTTATCGTTGGATCAGGATAGAGCATTAAAGAACTTTGCATTTGGATTGTACCATTTGGGTTTTTCATCTAATTGCTTTTGTGAAATTGAGTTCTGGATTTAGGCTACCAGCTGACACTAAAGGGCATGGAAAATAATAAATACTATAAACTTGTAATTATTTTTACTGTGGAGATGTTATTGAGACCATGCTGCAGTGTATCTTTTATTTTATTTTATTTTTATTTTATTATGTTAATCACCATACACTAGTGTTCCATGATTCATTGTTTGTGCATAACACCCAGTGCTCCATTCAGTACGTGCCCTCTTTAATACCCATCACCGGGCTAATCCATCCCCCCACCCCCCTCCCCTCTAGAACCCTCAGTTTGTTTTTCAGAGTCCATCGTCTCTCATGGTTCGTCTCCCCCTCCGATTTCCCCCCCCTTCATTCTTCCCCTCCTGTTATCTTCTTTTTTTTTTTAACATATATTGCATTATTTGTTTCAGAGGTACAGATCTGTGATTCAACAGTCTTGCACAATTCACAGCGCTCACCATAGCACATACTCACCCCAATGTCTATCACCCAGCCACTCCATCCCTCCTACCCCCCGCCACTCCAGCAACCCTCAGTTTGTTTCCTGAGATTAAGAATTCCTCATATCAGTGAGATCATATGATACATGTCTTACAGTGCCTTTTTAAAGACGACTCTGAGGAGAAACTTTTCTCAGCTATTTTAGAGAATGTTCATTCTTAACAGTTATTTGCTTTTCTCTCTTTGGGTTTAGAATTTGGCAGCTGACTGCCTTTTCCTCTTTTCAGTTAGGATATTGGAAATCATTCAGTTGTCTGCCTTTAGTTCATGGGTATTGGGAATCATTCAGTTGTCTGCCTTTCTGTATTTACTTGGCATTCAGGAAGCTCAGAATCAAATTTGGCCCTTCATGCTAACTGTATACAGTAGATATGTGCATTCTAGGTTTGCTAGGTTGGCCCAGGCTCTATTATCTTCCTACCCTGTTCTTGACTCCCTCAACTGTTCATTTCATTCTTTTTCACCATCTTTATTTTCCTAAGCCATCTCAAATCCTTTGCTGCCAGAGAGATTTGTATGAATCTACTCATGACATTCTTTCTTGACAATGTTCAATGTTTTTGTTTATGAGACAAAGTCCAAATAACTTTATAGTCTATAACACTTTCCACAGACTGGTCATCTGAGTCTACCTCATCCTCCCCTTTCATTCCAGGACCTTCTGTTCCAAGACTATCCATTTAGTTTCTCCAGCAAACCATGCTGTTCCATGCCTCTGTACCTTACTTCCTATCTCTGTACTATCTTAGATACTATTACCATTTCTTTTCATCTTCTTACCTCCCATCCCCCCATCAAGTAACATTGACACATCTCTTTTGTTCTACTATATGTTTTATAAATCTCTATCTTAAAATTAAAGTAGATACTTTGATATATTTCTTTCACCAAATCTATCTCTGTCACTAGACAATATAAACTCTTTGAAGGCAGAAGTTCATTTTTTAAAATGAAGAAACTTTGCATATTTCCTGGCATATTATGCATATTTGATATGTTTGTCATATGAATAATAGGTGGATGAGGTAATATATGAATGTATTATTGAATACTACAGAGTCCATTGTAAGCATTACAGTTCTAAAATGGGGCCAGATAGTGGGTACATGATTGCCCATGCTGTGCTCGTTCTTTCAATCTCTGGACCTATATTATATGAAAAAAAAAAATGATAAAAATAATGGAATACTGGGATCATATACTGAGACAATGAATTTATCTACAAAGTTTTCAAATTTAAAATATTAAATAAAGTACAGACAGTATATTTGTGAATATATACATGTAGGAGTATTCAATTTTTATAAATATGCCAAAATTTATGTAAATGTAGATAGAATCCACCTGTTACTATGGTTGTTTTGATTTCCTGGGAGCTCACCACCATCATATTTTTTTTTTTTTTAATTTGCAATAATAATTAGGAATGATGCTTTAACTCATATGTTACTGAATAAAACTTTAGGGTCATGAAACCCAAATTAAGTACATTGGGTCAAGTCATTGTTTCAGTAGAAAGAAATGAAACATGTAAAATAGACCTCAAGGTTTCATTTTGTAGGCAGTCAATTTCTAGTCAATGATTCTGATTTCCCAAAGCTTTCTAGGACTTCCATTTTCAGAAACAAGTAGATGAGACCATGAATAGGAATTTTTCAGTAAGTTTTTATTTTAAAAGGATTTCAGAAAGATTTTGGAATGAAACTTAGTATTATATACTGAAATACAATGAACTTTTATTATTTGACTATATATTTGTGTTCTATTAAGTGTGATTTTTCTTAAGACTTATTTTGTTTGTTTTAGAGAGTACGAGTGCGTGTGCACACAGGGAGGGGCAGAGGGAGAAGGAGAAGGAGAGGCAGACTCCCTGTTGAGTGTGGAGCCCAATGCAGAGCTAGATCCCAGGACCCTGAGATCATGACCTGAGCCGAAATCAGGAGTCAGATGCCTAACCGACTGAGCCACCCAGGCACCCCATACATGATTTTCTGAAAACTTTAAATGTATGTAGCCTTTCAGACTCCTTCAGTTTAACTAACACTTAGTAGATGACCCTTAAACTCTTTAATCATGGGTTATAAGATTATATAATCTTACATATTGTTACATATTGAAGGGATCTTATGACTCACTTTAGTTTAACCCCTTTCATTAATACTGATTTAACTAAGGCCCAGATAATTTAAGCAACTGGCCAAAGCTTTGACAGGATTTATGATTTTGGGGGAAGAAAAAGTAAATTCCTAGCCATGGATAAATGCTTTACTTTTGTTCAGATAGTAGTATATTAATAAAACTGCATTATATATGTAAATCACAGATATACTGAATGTGTAATTAGGACCATAGAGATAAGAGTGCTGTTCTTACTGATACAGAATTTCCATTTTACATGCTTGGCAATTCACATGAATTCATGAAAGGTATATATGTAGTGACTGGCTTAGTTTGTCAGGTTTAAAATTGTTTAGAATTTCTTCTTAATTGTCCTTTGAAAATTGTGAAATCTAGGAAATGTGACTGAAAATGTCAGTAATTATTAGGAATACACACATTGAAACATTACTTAGGGTAATAGATTAAGAAGCATAATGAAGGAACTTAATAGACTAGCAGATCAAGTCCTATATAAGGTACTTGAAACTGGGAAGCAATTATATAGACTAGCTTCCCAATATTAGTGATGATATTATATTTCCAAGTATATTTTTTTCCTATTCCTTAGACCTGCTAGGGCTATTGCAACTATGTTACAGAATGTAACAAGTGTGAAAATCATAAAGTTTTAAATTTTGTGTTAAAGAATACCATTTTAGAAAGAAGCAAAATCTGTAGATGACAATATCTTATATGTAGAAAATCCTAAAGATTTGATGAAATACTACTAATGAATTCAATAAAGTTGCAGGCTATAAAATTACACAAAAATTAGTTGTATTTCCATGCACTAAAAATGAACAATCTCAACAGAAAATTAGGAAAACCCATCTATAATAACATGAAAAAGAAGAAGGTACTGAGGAATAAATGTACCCAAGGATATGAAAGACTTGTGCCTGAAAACTAAAACTGCTGAAAGAAACTAAAGAAGATACCAGTGAATGGAAAGACAATCCATGTACATAGATTGGGGTATTTAGTATTGATAGGATATCAATATTACCCGAAGTGATCTACAGATTTAACTTCATTTCTATTAAACTCCCAATGTCATTTTTTGTAGAAATACAAAAATTCATCTTAAAATACATTTGGAATCTCAAGACACCAGAATAGCCAAAACAATTGTTAAAAAAAAAAAGGTTGAAAGACTCACACTTCTTATTTCAAAACATACTATAAAACTATAGTAATCAAAACAGTATGGTACTGGTATAAAGACAGACAAATAGACTATCGGAATATAATAGAGAGCCCAGAAATAAACCCACACATATATGGTCAAATGGTTTTCAAGGATGCCATTATCACTCAATAGGAAAAGGACCATCTTTTCAAAAAATGGTGCTGGAGAAATTGGATCTTCACATTCAAAAGACTGAAGTTGGACCCTTACCATATACAAAAATTATCTCAAATCAAGATCTAAATGTAAGACCTAAAACTATAAAACTCCTAGAAGAAATTACAGAGAAAAATCTTTATGACATTGGAACTGGCAACAATTTCTTGGAAATGACACCAAAATCACCGGCAACAACAGCAAAAATAGACAAATGGGACTACATCAAACTTAAAATTGTGCTTCAAAAAACACAATAGAGTAATAGACAACCTATGGAATCAGACAAAATATTTGCAAATCATATATCTGAAAAGGAGTTAATATCAAGAATATATAAAGAACTTCTATAACTCAAGAAAATTAATTGATTAAAAAATGGCCAAAGGACTTGAATAGAAATTTCTCCCAAGACAATATACAAATGGCCCACAAGCATATGAAAAAGATATTCAATATCACTAATGATCAGAGAAATGTAAATCAAAACCACAGTGCAATCCCTTATACCTGTTAGGATGGCTACTATCAACAAAACAACAAACAGAAAAATAATAAGTGTTGACAAGGACATGGAGAAATTGAAGACTTGAGTACTATTAGTGAGGTTATAAAATGGTATAACTGCTCTGGAAAATAGTGTGGAGTTTCTTCAAAAAATATGAATGAGAACTATCATATGACCCAGTAATCCTACTTCTGGGTATATATACAAAAGCATTTTTGAAAGCTGCGTCTTGATGAGATATCTGCATTCCCATGTTTATAGAGAACTGTTTACAATTGCTGAAAGGTGGAAACAACCCAAATGTCCATTGATGAGTGAGTAACCAAAATGGTACTTACACACAATAAAATGTTATTCAGCCTTAAAAAGAGGAATTTTGTCACATGACACAAAATGGATAAATCTTGAGATGACAGGCTAAGTGAAATAAGCCAGTGACAAAAAACATATAAGATTCCACTTATGTGAACTTTGTTTCTAAAGTAATGAAATTTATAGAAATAGAAAGTGCTTCTACAGTGGTTACTAGAGGTTAAAGGGAGGGGGAAAGAAAGGAGTTGTTTACTGGGTATAGAGTTTGATTTATAAGATAAAGAAATTCTGGAACTTTGTTTCAAACAATGTAAATATACTTAACATTCCTGAATTTTACACCTAAAAATGGTTAAGATGGTAAATTTCATGTTATGTGCTTTTACCATAAATCTTATAATTAAATTCTCTACATGTTTCTCCCCTGATTAAAAATCATTACATTATCCTGAAATATCCAATAATTAAAATGAAAATAAAACTTCGCTCTCTGTATAGAAACATAATAATGTAAAAACATATGGTACAAAGCTCAACATCTGAAGGAAGCTCAGATAGGAAAGAAATAGCTGCATAGTAAATTTTACATTTCATCTGTGGAAGTTCCAAAATTCTTATACTATGTTTAGTTGCTTAGAAAAATCCCTGAACCAGTTCTTAGCCTTAACACTTCACATATAAAATAGGGATGACTAATAATCTGGAAATAAGATGAAACTATATATAAAACCATATGAAAGCATAGAGAAGTAGTTTAATTTTACACACATGCACACGATTTTAGAATATATCAGCATCAAGTACAGAAAATAAAAATGTACATGAAAAAGGGAGCAAATTTGTTGAAAACTAGACAGTATCAAATTTCTGAAGGATAAAATCTTTTAAGTTTTTATCTGGATTCCTGTATAGTTAATATACAGTGTTATGTTAGTTTTAGGTATACAATATAATGTACACCTATAAATGTACATCTATACATTGCTCAGTGCTCATCATCATAAGTGTACTCTTTAATCCCTATCACTTATTTGACAATTCCCCCCACCTACTTCCCCTCTGGTAACCATCAGTTTGTTTTCTATAGTTAAGAATCTGTTTCTTTGTTTATTTATCTCTTTTCCCCCCTTTTTTTGTTTTGTTTTTTAAATTCCACATATGAGTGAAATCCTATTGTATTCTCTGACTGATTTATTTCACTTAGCATAATAATCTCTAGCTCCATCCATGTCAATGCAAATGGCAAGTTTCATTCTTTTCTGTGGCTGAATAATATTCCACTGTATACACATATCACATCTTCTTTATCCATTCATCTATCATTGGACACTTGGGCTGCTATCATAATTTGGCTATTGTAAATAATGCTTCAGTAAACATAGGGGTACATATATCTTTTCAATTGAGAGTTTGTTGTATTCTTTGGGTAAGTATCAAGTAGCATGATGACTGGATGGTAGAGTAGTTCTATTTTTAATTTTTTGAGAAACATCCAAACTGTTTTTCAAAGTGGCTGCACCAGTTTGCATTCCTGCCAACAGTGCATGAGGAGGGTTCCTTTTTCTCCACATCCTTGCAAACACTTGTTTCTTGTATTTTTTATTTTAGCCATTGTGACCAGTGTGCAGTGATACTGTAGTTTTGATTTGCATTTCACTGTGATGAGTGATGTTGAGCATCTTTTCATGTGTCTGTTCACCATCTGTATGGCTTCTTTGGAGAAATGTCTGTTAATGTCTTCTGCCCATTTTTTAATTGGATTGTTTTTTGAGTGTTGACTTTTACAAGTTCTTTATATATTTTGGATACTATCCCTTTATCAGATGGGTCATTTGCGAATATTTTATCCCTTTCAGTAGGTTATCTTTTAGGTTTTTTGATTGTTTCCTTTGCTGTGCAGGAGCTTTTTATCTTCATGAAGTCCCAATAGTTCATTTTGCTTTTGTATCCCTTGCCTCCAGAGACATGTCTACTAAGAAGTTGCTATGGCCCATATCAAAGAGGTTGCCGCCTATGCTCTCTTCTGGGATTTTTATGGTTTCCTGTTTCATATTTAGGTCTTTAATCCATTTTGAGTTTATTTTTGTGTATGGTGAAGGAAGGTGGGCCAGTTTGATTCTTTTGCATGTAGCTATCCTATTTTCCCAACACCATTTGTTGAGAACTATCTTTTTCCCATTGCATGTTCTTGCCTCTCTTGTGGAAGATAATTGACCATACATAATCATGTGTTTGTTTCTGAGGTCTCTGTTTTGTTCTCTTAATCTGTGTTTATTTTTGTGCCAGTACCATACTGTTTTGGTTTCTACAGCTTTGTAATAGAACTTGAAATCTGGAATTGTGATACCTCCAGCTTTCATTTTCTTTTTCAACATTGTTTAGGCTAATCGGGGTCTTTTGTGGTTCCACACAAATTGTAGGATTGTTTGTTGTAATTAGGTGAAAATGCTGTTGATATTTTGGTAGGGATTAAATTAAATCTGTAGATTGCTTTGGTTAGTATGGACATTTTAACGATATTCTTCTAATCCATGAGCATGGAATGGCTTTCCATTTGTTTGTGTGATCTTTAATTTCCTTGATCAATGTTTTATAGTTTTCAGAATACAGATCTTACACTTCTTTGGTTAGGTTTATTCCTAGTCATCTTATTATTTTTGGTATAATTATAAATGGGATTGCTTTCTTAACTTCTCTTTCTGTTGCTTCATTATTGCTGTATAAAAATGCAATGGATTGTTGCATTGATTTTGTATCCTGCAACATTACTGAATTCATTTATTAGTTCTAGTCATTTCTTGGTGGAGTCTTTAGGGTTTCCTTTGTATTGTATCATGTCATCTGCAAGTAGTGACGGTTTTACTTCTTCCTTACCAATTTGGATGTCTTCTTTACCTTTTTCTTGTCTGATTGCTATGGCTGGGAATTCTAGTACTATGCTGAATAAAAGTGGCAAGAGTGGACATCCTTGTCTTCTTCCTAATCTTAGGGTAAAACTCTGTTTTTCACCGTTGAATATGATGTTATCTATGGGTATTCATATATGGTCTTTATTATGTTAAGGTATGTTTTCTCTAAACCTGCTTCATTGAGTGTTTTTATCTATTGAAATGATCACATGGGTTTTATTTTTTCTCTTATTGATATGATGTATCACAGTGATTGATTCATGAATATTGAACCACACTTACATCCCAGGAATAAATCCCACTTGATCATGGTGAATTATTTTTTTTTTTTTTAAACTATTGTTGGATTCAGTTTGCTAATATTTTGTTGAGGATTGTTGCATCCGTGTTCATCAGAGAGATTGGCCTGTAGAGTTCATTTGTTCTCTCTCTCTCTCCCTCTTTTATTATTATTATAATTTTTTTTTTTTTTTTGGTAGTGTCTGTTTCTGGTTTTGGTATCAGGCTAATTCAGGCCTTGTAGAATGAATTTGGAAGTTTTTCTTCTTCTGTTTTTTGCAAGAGTTTGAGAAGAACAAGTATTAACTCTTCTTTATATGTTTGGTAGAATTAACCTGTGAAACCATCTGGTCCTGTACTTTTGTTTGTTGAGAGTTTTTTGATTACTGAATCCATTTCATTGCCAGTTATTAGCCAGTTCTAATTTTCTATTCCCGATTCCATTTTGGGAGGTAATATGCTTCTAGGAATGTATGCATTTCTTCTAGGTTGTCCAGTTTGTTGGCATATAAATTTTCATAATATTCTTATAATCCTTTGAATTTCTATGCTGTCAGTTATTTGTCTCATTTCTGATTTTGTTTTGAGTCCTCTTTTTTGTTGTTGTTGGCTCTGGATAAGTGTTTATCAATTTTGTTGAACTTTTCAAAGAACCAGCTTCTGGTTTCATTGATCTGTTCTATTTTTTTAGTTTCTATTTCATTTATTTCTTTTTTTTTAAAGATTTTATTTATTTATTTGTCAGAGAGAGAGAGAGAGCACAAGCGGGGGAGCGGCAGGCAAAAGGAGAAGCAGGCTCCCCACTGAGCAAGGACTAACTTAAGACGCTTAACCAACTGAGCCACCCAGGCGCCCCTGTTTCATTTATTTCTGCTCTAACTTTTAACTTCCTGGTTCTGGGTTTCGTTTGTTGTTCTTTTTCTAGCTCCTTTACGTGTAAGGTTAGGTTGTTTGAGATTTTTCTTGTTTTCTTGAGGTACACCTATATTGCTGTAATTCTCCCTCTTAAAATGGCTTTTGAGACACACCAAAGGTTTTGGACCATTTTGTTTTCATTTTCACTTTTCTACATATATATTTTTTTACTTACTTTTTGATTTCGTGGTTGACCCATTCATTGTTTAGTAACATGTTATTTAATCTCCATGTATTTGTGTTCTTCCCAGATTTTTTCTGGTGGGTGATTTCTAGTTTCATAATGTTGTGGTCGGAAAAGATGTATGGAATGACTTCAAAAGACTTGTTTTGTGGCTTAATATGCAGTCTACTCTGGAGTGTGTTCTGTGTGCCCTTGAAAAGAATGTGTATTCTGCTGTTTTAGGATGGAATGTTCTGAATGTATCTATTAAGTCCATCTGGTCCAGTGTGTCATTCAAAACCACTGTTTCCTTTTTGATTTTCTGTTCGAATGGTCTGTCCATTAATGTAAGTGGGGTGTTAAAGTACTCTACTATTGATTATTTCCTTTATGTTTGTCAATAATTGTTTCACATGTTGGGTGCATAAATATATACAATTGTTTTATATTCTTGTTGGATTGTTTCCAAATGATTATATAGTTTTGTTTTGTTTTGTTTGTCTCTTGTTACAGTGTTTAAAGTCTATTTTGTCTGATACAGGTATTGCTACCCTGGCTTTCTTTTCACGTGTTGTTTGTCTATCCCTTCAATTTCAGTCTGCATGTGTCTTTGGGCCTGAAATGAATTTTTTTTTTTAAGATTTTATTTATTTATTTGCGAGAAAGAGCACACAGAGGGAGAGTGAGAGGGAGAAGCAGACTCCCCACTACGCAGAGAGCCTGACATGGGACTTGATCCCAGGACCCTGAGATCATGACTTGAGCTGAAGGCAGACACTTAACCAACTGAGCCACCCAGGCACCCCATGAAATGAATTTCTTGTAGGCAACATATAGATGGGCCTTGTTTTTTTCTTTTTTGTTTGTTTGTTTGTTTTGTTTTTTTGTTTTTAAAGATTTTATTTATTCATTTGACAGAGAGAGACACAGCAAGAGAGGGAACACAAGCAGGGGAGTGGGAGAGGGTGAAGCAGGCTTCCCGCGGAGCAGGGAGCCTGATGTGGGGCTCGACCCCAGGACCCTGGGATCATGACCTGAGCCAAAGGCAGATGCTTAACGACTGAGCCACCCAGGTGCCCCTGGGCCTTGTTTTTTTACCATTCTGTCACCCTGTGTGTTTTGATTGGAGCACTTAGTCCATTTACATTCAAAATAATTATTGATAGGTATTTTATTGCCATTTTGTTACTTATTTTATGGTTGTTTTTGTAAATTCTTCTCTGTTCCTTCCTTCCCTTGCTCTCTACTTTCATGATAAGTTGGCTTTTTTTACCGATATACTTGGATTCCTTTCTCTTTATTTTTTGCATATCTATTACTGTTTTTTTGATTTGTGGTTACCATTTGGTTCATACACAACCTTTTCTGTATGTAGCAATCTATATTAATGGTCATTTAAGGTTGAACCCATTCTTTACTCCTCTCCTCCCCATATTTTAGGTGTATTGTGTCATACTTCACATCCTTTTATTTTGTTAGTCCCTTGTCTGATATTTACAGATACACTTACTTTACAGCTTTTGTGCTTCCTACTTTCCTTACTCTTGCTTATGGTCTTTATTTCCACTTAGAGTCCCCTGTAATTATTTTGTGTAGGGCTGGTTTAGTAGTCATGACTCCCTTAGCTTTTGTTTGTCTGGGAAACTCTTTACCCTTCCTTCTATTCTGAATGATAGCTTTCTGAATAGAGTAATCTTGGTTGCAGATTTTTTTCCTTTCAGCAATTTGAATATATAATGTCACTTCCTTCTGGCCTATAAAACTTACGCTGAAAAATCAGTTTATAGCCTTATGGGGTTTCCCTTGTATGTAACTGCTTTCTTTTCTCTTGCTGCTTTTAAAATTCTCTTTATCACTACTTTTTACCATCTTAATTAGTTTGTGTCTTGGTGTGGACCTCCTTGGTTTGATTTATTGGGGCATCTTTTTGACTCCTGGATCTGGATTTCTATTTCTTTCCTTAAAATCAGAAAGTTTTCAGCTATTACCTCTTCAAATAAATTTTCTCCCCCTGCCCCTTTTTTTCTTCTCCTTCTGAGATCCATATAATGCAAGTGTTACTATGCTTGATGGTGTTCCCAAGTTCTCTAAGTCTGTTCTCAATTTGTGTGTGTGTGTGTGTGTGTGTGTGTGTGTGTGTATTTTTTTACTCTCACCCAACTTGACTGCTTTCTATTACTCTGTCCTCCAGGTTGCTGATTCATTCTTCTGCTTTTTCTAGTCTATTATTTATTTCATCTAGTGTACTTTTATTTCATTTATTTTGTTCTTTGTCTCTAATTGGTTCTTTTTAATCTCATTGATTAAGGTCTTACTGATGTCATCCACTCTCTTCTCAAGTCCATTGAATACCTTTATGATCATTACTTTAAATTCTCTATGAGGCATATTACTTATCTCCATTTCACTTAGGTCTCTTGCTGTGATTTTGTCCTGTTCTTTCATTTGTGATATGTTTTTCTGTCTCCTCATTTTGTCTAACTCTCTGTGTTTCTGTGTGTTAGGAAAGACAACTATATCTCCTGCACTTGAAAATAATGGCCTTATCAAGAAGAGGGCCTGTAGTTCCCTGCTGTGAAGTGTTCCCTGTTCATCTGAACCTGGAGCTCAGGAGCGTCTCCTATGTGTGATGCCTGTACCCTGCTGTTGTGGCTGAGTCACTTTTTCCTTCAGTCCAATTTTCTGCAATAACTCTTTGCTTGTTGTCAGCAGTGATTGGTCCCTGTGGTGTTAGTAGGCCTGTCTAAGGATGCCTTGGGCTTGAGTTGAGTCAGACCAGGTGTTTGCCAGAGATGAAGTAGCACCAAACAGCAGGACATTTTCCCTGTGTTGTCCCCTGGGAAGCTTTCATTGGTGGGTGGGGCCTGCAATCAGACCAGCTGTCTGCCTCCAGCCCACTGCTGGGTCTTTGTCTGACTATTGTAGGTAGTTCTCTTTCCCTCTCTCTGGGGGTAGGAACCACTTTGGAGTAGTAATGGCCACTGTAAGGGCTGCTTGCCTACGCCATGCCTATGGCACCACCCTATATGGGCTCTGATCAAGAGCATGTTGGAGAGGATAGATCTGCTGAAGCACGGTGGGAATGGAGTGTGTGTGGGATGAGTGCAGTAGTGCTAGCAAGTTGGAGGGAACTGAGGTGGGCTGTCTAGAGGAGTGGGTTAGTGGAAGACACAGTGGGGCAGAGTGGGTTGCAGTGCTAGCAAGTTAGGTAGTGAGTCTGCAGGTGGCCCTGTGTTTATGCTGGGGGATGGGAGAGGGAAATGGTGCCTGCCAGTTCCTTTATTTCTGGAGTTCCCCAGAAATTTCTGTTCCTCTAGGATAGGCTCTGAGATTAGTAAATAATTCTACCTCTTGTATGTCTCAGACCCCTTACTTAGCTGCTGCTTCTATGCTGTATTTCTGAGGGCTCTTTGTTGTGTTGTCTCTTTAAGGGTGGGGGCTCAGTTTCTTCTTGGCCCCTTAGCTCTTCCAGAGCCCAGCTTGCTGATTTTTTAAAATTCCAGGTTTTAAGTCCTGCTGGTTGTAAGAACTCACAAAATGTGATCCCTCTGATTTTCAAAGCCAAATGTTATGGGGATTCATCTTCCCCATGCTGGGTCCCCAGTGTGGGGATACTGTTTTTCTCCCCTCTCCATGCCCATGGTATCTTTTCTCCTGCAGATAGTACCATGAGTCCCTTGAGTTCCTGACCATGTGTCCTCCCTTCCTACCCTCTTTGATGTTGCCTCTTCGCTACATTTAGTTGTGGAGTTTATCCTGCCAATCATTGGATCATTTTCTGGGTTATTTACACTCATGTGAGTGTTATCTAGTTGTATGCATGGATGAAGTGAGCCAAGGATTCCCTCTACTCTGCCATCCTCCCAAGAAGTCTCCAAAGAATAAAATCTTTATAAACTTCTATTTCAAACTTGAAATTTTATGTGTTTTCAGCTTCCCCAGAGATATATAGAAATTTGTTATTAAAAACAGTTTGTCAATTTTTGAATAATTCTTGGCATTAATTTTCTTCCTGAGAAGGGTTTTGTTTTAGAACCAAGAACTCTGAAAACAATATAGATCATGAAAGAGCTCCTACCTTTCTAATGCTCTTGGCAAGAATCAAAGCTCCTTTAAAAGCACTTAGAACCTCCTCCTCACACATACTTCCAGCCATCTAAAAAAATAATAATAATTCCATTTGCAAATAGATTTAATGCAAAATATATGCCATAAAACCTGTTTTAATAAAAGTGAAATTTCTGATGGTCCATAATAGAAGTCATTGCTCCTGAGAAAATCTTTCATATTTTAGTTTTCCAATGTGAGTCCTCTGCTAGATGACTTGATTGATGCTAATTTTTATCAATAAATTGAATTGTGTCACATTAATCCAGTTTTCACGTGTTGTCCATTTATTTTCTGTAGAAAAAAAAAGGTAACTTTTAAACTAAAAGGAAGTCCAAACCACATTTTTGCTAATCTTTGATTTCTCTTGAAGTGTATCCTCAGGACTCTGCTGCTTAGAAAGCAGTGTAGAGAAATGAAGTGGTATTATAAGAAGGTAAACTTGGACACCTGAATAAAGGTTGCAAAAGAGCTCCCACTTCCCAGAGCTTTTTCTTTCCCATATTCTCAGAATGCAAATTGGAAGAATGCAAACTTTGCTTCTTGGTTAATCAGTCATTCCCTCAAGAAATATTTAAAGCAATACTTTACCTCCATTATCAAGTCTTTAGAGAGGACTAAAAATTCCCAAGCCTTCAGATAATAAGCCACAGGCCACTTAAAGGTACTACAGAGAGTAGAAGTTTGGCATTAGAATATTTAGTCACAGATGGTAAATGGAATTTCCACTGTCTGTTGCATCCCAGATACAGAGATTAAATCTCTCTCCCACATTTGTCTCCACATCTTTTAAACTATTTTTTGTTCTATAAAGTTTATTTTGTTCTGCAGCATTTTAAGTTTGAGCTTCTGAAGAGATTGATACTTTCTCATTTTCCGGGGAGGAAAAGTGATAGATTGCCTTTGTAAATGAAGACTCATGCTGTTATTGTCTACAGTTCGTAGTAGTCATGTTAGATTAAACAGCATTCTGTTGTGGGCTCCTTATTAATTATGATGCTTCCTGCTGCCATGCTGATTCTTTTTTTTTTCTGATGGCTTCACTGTGGAGAAGCACAGCTTCTTTCAAAGAAGCCCATCACAATGCAAGCAGCTCATTAACTTCAGCCTTCCTCCCAGTTTCCTGTGACAAGCTGAAGAACCTTCCCTAACTAACTTTAGAGAGAGATAATAAAGTTTTATTTCCCTTTCACAGCATTTCAAGGGCAGTTTATCATGTTCTTTTCTTCCAGACAGAATTTTGAACAGAAACAGAGAGACTCAGAACTTTATTTTTTAATGTCTGGATGTCATGAAATTGGAAGTTCCTATAAATGACACTTCTTTAGATTTGGTAGTTACCTTATCTTATTAAAAAAAAGAAGTGGGCATATCTTTGTATGCATTTGCTTCAGAGAATAATGAACTGAAATGGAAATCCTGTGACCGTCTTTCCGGATTCAAGTTCTATGGCTATTTTTCTGTAGTTTTTGTTTTTTGTTTGCTAGCAAGCAGAAGAGTACTTGCCTACTATGGAACCCTTCAAATATGAATACCCCTTAGGTCTCTTAAATTCTAAAATCCCACCATTATGTATTCTTTCCTTGGGTGTGTTTCTCCACACATTTTTTAACACTGTAAATTCTTTAGAAAGGATACATACCTGAGTGATTGAATCCTTTATGCAGTCTGAATCGGCTATGTTACGCTATAATAACATATAACCCCCAAAAGTCTGAGTGGTCAAATACCATAAAAAATTGTGTTTCTCTCATGCTACAAGTGCAATGTGAGTTGGCATTATATTTGCTCAAGGATGAAGGTTCATGGAAATTCCATTTCCTTACATGTCTCCATGATTGCTGGAGCAGGAAAAGGGAAGACATTGGATTAAAAACTACCTTTCACAATTCCTCAGAAAGGTGGCATATGCAGTCAGCCAAAGTGAGTCCCATGACCATGCCTAACTTCAAGATGGTAAGAAAGTACAGTCCTACTCAGAAAGAGAAGGAATAGAATATTCATGAACAGCCCCAGTGATCAACAGCACTCTGTTGTAAATTAGTTTCTTATACCACATCCTAGCTGACAGCTACTTGGGTTAAAGAATATCAAGTTGTAGGTGAGGGGTAAAAGAAAAATAGGCTCTTAGAGTATAAAAGACAAACCTAACAGACACAGAAGAAATGTGAGGCTAGGCACCCATGCCAGTGACAGGAGGGGTTATGCAGAATCAATATCCCTCCTCACCAGCCTTTGGTGTTCTTCACTAAAAATAGTAATTCTTAGGTAAATAATTTTCTGAATAATAGAACTGCAGCAAAATGAACACAATCAATTAGTACATAATAAATGATATTTACATGGCTTTTTAAATCATAATTTTCTTACGTGGAAACATTAAATTGTTGATAAAATGGTTAGGAACTACTGACCTACAGTATAAGACTTACAAGGGAACAAGGGCTGTGTCCTACATCTCCCTGTGTCTCCAGTTGCTAAGTTACAGCTGACTATATTTGTTATAGAGCATAAAAAGAAGAGTGTGGGAACTAAAAGGCCTAAGTTTGAGTCCTTGCCTGACCACTTACTTGCTGAGTAACTATGAACAAGTAGCTATTACTTTTGCCTACTTAGCATTCATTTCTCCTTTTGCTGATAGTGTCCTAATCCCCCTCTCCCACCTCCTGGATGACTATAAACATTCATTCAGTCCATGTGGTTCCATTGGGGTTCCATCTCTTTTCTGGGATAATAGATTTCTCAACATAGCCTTTCGCTATGGTCCCAGTGATTGTTTCAGAAAGGGGTGCATGTTCAACATTTTCCATTGGAGACTTTTTTAACCCATAGGAAAGAAAAACTCATATTTATCTGATGGCTGCTGAAAGGATATGATACAAATCTAAAGTGGTCAGCTGCCATATTGCCCAAAAAGGGGAAACCCTGTCTGAGAAAGGAAACAATGCAGGAAAAACTCTAAATGGAATTGGGGGGGTGGGGAGAGAGAATATCAATAACAGACTAAAGTAATTGTTTGAGTCCAATGTGATTTGACTTTGACCTTTTAATTATAGGACACAATTCATGTCCTTCTCATTGAACTATTTGGAATTGCAGTCTTTAAAACATGAAACATCCTGACAAACTTTCCTGAGTATGTTTCTGTGTGTATAAAATGAAGCATTGCTGTAATAATATGTGGATTTCCCTAAAATAACTACAAATCCTTAAAATTTACATATGAAGTATGTGGAAGATTATAAATCCAGTTCGTAGAAATGTTGGGTTTTAGCTGCCTGAGGTACACGTTAGCAGAAATAAACATTTAAGTTGGATATCCTTGTCGAGAGCCCAGGAAATACATACGGGAGGGAGATACAGATTTGGGAGTCATCAACATAGAAGTGGTAATCAAAGCCAAGGTGATATATAAAAGTGCCCTGTCAGAATGTATGTATACTAAAAGGAGAAGAAGGGAATACTGTATATTTTAAGTTTGATAGAGCATAAACAGCAGAGGGGCCTGGGGGAGAGGGACCTTTTTTTCTGAGATTGGCAAGAGAATGCATTGGCCAGTTTTTGTAGGGTCTGGACCTGAAGCAAGTTGTTAAGGAACTTACATTTATCACTTAGGCCAATAATGGAGGTCGAAGAAAGGTTTCAAGCAAGAGGCAGAATAGCACTTCTACTTTTATTAAGATCACTCTTGTGGAAGAAGAGAGAGTATAAGTTGAAGTGAATGATGTCAGAGATACTAATCAATTATTCTAATTATTTAAGCAAAAGATAATGAGGACCTAAGTTAAGGCAAAAGTGGTAGGAATTAAGATGAGGATATGGTTGGAAGGAGATTTAGGAGAGATAATCTTACATGATTAAAGGTGTTTGAGGGCTGAGGTTGAGAAATAATTTCAGTATAAGGATTTTTACTAGAGTAATTGAAAGAATAGTGACAATTCAGTTAAGAGAGGCAGTACAAAATGAAGAATAAAGTTGGAGCAAATTTTGGTTTTGCATAGGATGGTACTAAGATATAAAACCAAGAGAAGAATTTGGAGTTGATTTGCCCACAAATAGGTATTAAGACCTGTGACATAAGTTTTTGATGTTGTTATAAATCTAAGAGGTGATATAATTTGACAAAAGGATGAACTCTGAGGCTGGAGCCCTACAAGGGCCAGGGCTCTGAGAAGACTTAAGAATGAAAGAACCTAACAGTAGAAGGAGAAACAAGACTTTGGATGCCCCCTAACACAAAGAGAATATTAAGCCTGAGACAGTGGCTGCTGGACCACCATATGTTCTGAAAAAAATAAAAACTGGGGAAAAACTTGAGAAACAAAGTGTTCACTAATAAGATAGTTCTACTCTGAAGAAGACCTGAATTATCATTCTCAAGTGCAATTTATTCACTGTTTACACAAATTTCTTTAGTTTTAATTAATTCTGCCTGGCAATAAGAAAGGACTGCATGTTTCCTCTTGAAACCCCTTCTTCTATTCCTGTTTAAATGTCCCATTCTCTGGGCTCTTATAATAACCCTCTGTGCACACTTTCTTCACACTTAAAACTCTCCATTTTAATTACTGATTATATTATTTTACTTTACTAAAAACTGTAAGGTTCTTGAGGATAGGATTTCTTTTCTTTCTTTATTCATACCACTAACTACCTGGCCTGGCTCAGAAGAATGTTTATTGAATGTGTCTCCCTAATACCTACCATTCCTTTTTCTAAGTGTGGTTTCTCTTAACATACCAATTAGAAGTCTTAATTTTCCTGTTTCTCCTACATGGTTGCCCTCTTATGTTTGCCATGTCTTAAGTCAGCCCCATCACTAATGACAGCCACTAGTCTTCATGTAGTAGACCACTGAATATGTCAACACCTCTTCTTCCATTGAACCCTGAAGGAAATTGGATGAAGCATAGCCAAACCATTTAATCATATCGACTTTCAAAAGACCAGTGATTGGACTGCAATTCAAATGTAAAACTCAAGACTAATATATAGACAACAACTACAATATAGTAGGAACTAGGTGGAAATTCTAGTTAACTTAAACTTTCCCTAATACCACATTAGGGTAGAATATTTAAGACAAGGGCTTTCACGAGAAGAATGGAACTTGCAAATTCTGTTCGGTCTGCATGCCTCAATGAATGCATCCATCTTTTTAAATCTCTTTGTCCAGTAGAACACACTTGCTTCCTTTGGGAAAGTACCTACCTGATTGACAGGAAAATATCTTGAGTCTTTCCTGAGTCCTCATTCCAGGCGGTATGGGCAATGAGAACTCCCTCTTCTCATACTATAAATTCTCAGGAGATTTCAGACTATAATCAAGCATTAAGTAGGATCTCAGATTCTAGTCCACCTTTTCTACCAACAAGAGTCATGTCACAGATTTCTTTACTGGTAAATAATTCACTGTCTTCAAAATATATTATCTTCCTCTGAGACATCACAATCTAACTGCATTTTTTAAGAAAGAACTTTTTGCACATTAACAAAACTCTGGACATGCCATTATGGAACAGGGCTTCTTGTCTGCTCTACCTGGGACTTCAGTAACATTTATTGCCTATTTATTGGCTAATTCCTCATGAAAAGTGATTCCAATTATTTTGATTCAACTCTTGATTCAGATTTTGATTTATATCTTGCTGTGATATGGAGGTCAGTTGCCAAATCTGTCCCCTAAGAATGAATGAATGAATGGATCTTGTTTATATTAGATATATCTTACCACACTAAATTCTTAAATAATACCTACATCCACTGCTCTTTTTAATGGTTTCATATGATATTGGTGCAACTATAACTCACTTGACTCTAAGTACTCTGTCTAGAATAAAATTGGGCTTGGTTCCTTATAGACAATGATTTATTTAATGGGAGGGGGGCATTTATTACACATGTAAGCCCACTTGCCTGCTGGGATTAAGTATTTAAAAAGATGAGGCAGCTGTAATTGTTTGCATGCTAATTTACCATGAAATCTTTTTCCAGCCCTAAGGACACAAAAGCTTTATGTTTAATGTTTTAGTCCAGTGTAACAGATAATTTAAAAAATCATTAGGACCAAAAAGTTTTTTTTTCTTCCGTAACTTCTCCATATTTATTACTACCAACATTGCACTGATTCTTAACTATGAGACAGAAACCTAGGTTTTATCCTTTGCTGTTTTCTTTTCTTTCCACCTATGTCCACCATTATGTCCAGTTTATTTTACTTTCTCAATGTCTCTAGAATTGGTAGCCACCTTCATCATCACTGATTCTACTTAAGTCCACGTCCTTACTAATCATACATGAATTATATCATTCTTTTTTTTTTTTTTTTGATTTTTTATTTATTTATTTGACAGAGACACAGCGAGAGAGGGAACACAAGCAGGGGGAGGGGGAGAGGGAGAAGCAGGCTTCCCGCTGAGCAGGGAGCCCGACGTGGGGCTCGATCCCAGGACCCTGGGATCATGACCTGAGCCGAAGGCAGACGCTTAACGACTGAGCCACCCAGGCGCCCCTGAATTATATCATTCTTAACCGACTTCCTTGTTTCTAATGATTTCAAGGCATTTTCCATAAAACAACTTGATGTTACTTTAATATAAATCCTTTAAGTGCTTACTATTATTGCCTTCTGAAATCCACACACTTTTGTTATCTGGTTCCTTTCAAACTCTCCAGTCTCATTTCTAGCAGTCCTTTACGCCCCAACTTTGACCTTCTTCTCCAGCCATACTAAACTATCCAGTCATCACCTTTGTGTGTCTTTACAAATACTGTTCTCCTGATTAACTCAGGTTCCTCCATCTTGTATTCGTGGCTAACTACTTCTCCATCTCCAAAACACCTGAGTGTCCTCATTGAGAAGCTATATTACACCTCTGCTTTGGCTTTGCCCAACGTAGTGCATGGGCCTATATCTTAATTTTTTTCACCAATATTGTACTTGCTTCTTTACTCCTTTGCCTAAACAGAGTACTAGTAAATTCCCATTCCATTGTAAATCCAGACATTAGAAGAGAACTGGGTATTCGAGAATGCTTATGCATTAATTCATGAATTAAAGAATACTTTGAGGTACATTTTACTTTTTATTTTTCAATTTTTCCATTTTAATTGAAGTTTAGTTGACATACAATATTATATCAATTTCAAGTGTACAATCTAGTGATTTAACAATACTATACATTATGCAGTGCTTACCACAAGTTTAGATACCATCTGTCACCATACAGTGTAATTTACAGTGTTGTTTACTATATTCCCTATGCTGTACTTCTCATCCCCATGACTTATTTTATAACCGGCAATTTGTACCTCTTAATCCCCTTCACTCATTTCACCCTACTCACTTTCCTCTGGTAATCATTAGTTAGTTCTCTGTATTTATGAATCTGTTCCTGTGTTTCATTTTTTTTAGATTCCACATATATATGAATCATGTGGTATTTGTCCTTTTCTGACTTATTTCACTTAGCCTAATAGCCTCTAGGTCCATCCATGTCCCAAGTGGAAATACTTCATTCTTTTTTTTTTATGGTTGAGTAAGATTTCACTGTGTGTGTGTGTGTGTGTGTGGTGTATATACACAAACCCCACATCTCCTTTATCCATTCATCTATTGATGGACAGTTGGGTTCTTCCATATTTTGGGTATGGTAACTGCTACAGTAAACGTAGAGGTTTATATTTCCTTTCAAATTAGTGTTTTCATTTTTCTTAAAGTACTTTTTAAACAATGCGTTGTTTTATCAGTGTTAGGAAAGTGGACTATTTGTCTTAAGCACTTTATTCTTTCTCACTAGAAGATTTCTTTGAAGATCTTTATTCAGGGAAAACAGAGCAGAAGAAAATACAGTAGACAGAATTTCCCTCATTTTATGATGCTTCTTAATATTTATGTATATACTCCTCCTGGATTTACCTTTCTTTGTGCTATGGAAGTTCAAACCTTCTCTAAGATTTCTATAAATTGCTGGGGAGAAGGTGCTATATTCTCTTAATTACTTCCAGCTCAAAATGCCACCTCCCAATTACCTTAAATAGTTTAGGTATTACTTTCAATCCTGACAATTCGGTCTTTGTTTCATTCTTTGTCAACCAAGGTGTAAAACTTAAGCTTTGTCTCAATTTTCTGAAAAAGTTCAGGCTCACAGAGCATTTGTGAGTAGAATAGACCTTACTGAAGTTTTTTTTGTTTTTGTTTTTGTTTCAGGATAGTAGGTAAGGAAGAGGGTTCAGGAAAGTTTTTTAAAACCTATCCATGCTGGTAGTAAACATGCCTCTTGTGTAAGTTCCTTCAGTTATTCCTCCTCTATAAATACTCTGCAGTTCATTTCACTCTAAATTGTTATCCCATCATTATGCCATTTCAGTCCCTCATTTCTTATTCATCAGTAATTGTTATTATCCCTTGGGAATCGCTGACTTTAGGTTCTAAGATTTCTAAGCCAGAAAATTCCTAAATCACAGAGACAAAAATCAAAAATTTTGTGAATAGATCCTGAGGTATAATACTATGAGAGGACATAGTTACATTCACCTACATATTGCAAGATCACTTTATCCCCCACAGCTGTTTTTATTGGTATCATTCTGGTTTGTTTCTTGTTGTAATAACTATTCCAGAAATCACATGTACATATCCCCTGATGGTTAAGCTGCCACTTCTTATATTCTAGACTCTGTCATGCCCATTGAAATAGAGCTGCGTATTTCCGTGGTAGTGTTGTTTCCCTAAATCCCTGACTGATAGAGGACAGATGCTACGGTGCCTTTCAAGGATGTTGGTGCACCTCTCATCGGTGTATTTTGCAGGGCATTGACAAAATAAATGTCCTTTTTTATCTTCTCAGAAAATAGGAAATGTGAGAGTGGGTTGTATTCTTACCTCCCTAAAATTTTATACTCTTTTACCCACACTAAACATAGAAATTTTTAGAATCTCAGATTCATATATTATATTCCAAATTTCAGTTAAACTACCATTTAAAGTTGGAACTACTCCAAGGTGCTTGACCATATCTTAAAATCTAGATTTTCTGTGAATCTCATCCATTTAGATACAGTAGACTAAATCCAACATTGTTTCTTTTTCCCTAGAGCATCATTTTTTCCCCAAAGATAACCAAGGGAAGGTAAATACAGGATTTACATCAGGGAACTCATTTGGACAAAAATGCTTTATAACATTTAATTAAAAAATATTTGATGGGATAAATTTAACAACTAATATAAAACAGATCTGTTGGTCTTATATTTTTTGTGCACAAGTAAATCTGAATGTGCTCTCTGCCCTTGTGCTCCCCCCCCCTTTTTTAAATTCAATTTAGTTAACCTATATTGTATTACTAGTTACAGGGGTAGAATTTAGTGATTTATCAGTTGCATAGAACACCCAGTGCTCATTACATCAATTGCCCTCCTTAATGCCCATCACCCAGTTACCGCATCCCCACACACCTCTCCTCCAGCAACCCTCAGTTTGTTTCCTATAGTTAAGACTCCCTTATGATTTGCCTCCCTCTCTGTTTTCATCTTATTTTATTTTTCCTTCTCTTCCCCTATGTTCATCTGTCTTGTTTCTTAAATTCCACATATGAGTGAAATCATATGATATTTGTCTTTCTCTGACTAACTTATTTCACTTAGCATAATACCCTCTAGTTCCATCCATGTCATTGCAAATGGAAGGATTTCATTCTTTTTGATGGCTGGGTGATATTCCAGTGTGTGTGTACATATACACACATGTACATACATACAACACCTTGTTTATCCATTCATCTGTTGATGGACATCTGGGCTCTTTCCATACTTTGGTTATTGTGGACATTGCTGCTATAAACACTGGAGTGCATATGTCCCTTTGAATCGCTATGTTTGTATCCTTTGGATAAATACCTAATAGTGCAATTGCTGGATCATAGGGTAGTTCTATTTTTAACTTTTTGAGGAAGCTCCATACTATTTTCCAGAGTGGCTGCACCAGCTTTCATTCCTACCAACAGTGTAAGAGGGTTCCCCTTTCTCTGCATCCTTACCAACATCTGTTGTTTCCTGAGTTGCTAATTTTAGCCATTCTGACAGGTATGAGATGGTGTCATTGTGGTTTTGATTTGTATTTCCCTGATGCCGAGTGATGCTGAACATTTTTCATGTGTCTGTTAGCCATTTATATGTCTTCTTTGGAGAAATGTCTGTTCATATCCTCTGCCCATTTCTTGACTAGAGTTTTTGTTTTTTGGGGGCTGTTGAATTTGATAAGCTCTTTATAGGTTTTTGATACTAGCCCTTTATCTGATATGTCATTTACAAATGTCTTCTCCCATTCCATAGGTTGCCTTTTCATTTTGTTAATAGTTTTGCTGTGCAAGAGCATTTTATCCTGATGAATTCCCAATAGTTAATTTTTGCTTTTGTTTACCTTGCCTTTGAAGACATGTCTAGCAAGAAGTTGCTGCAGCTGAGGTGAGAGGTTGCTGCCTCTGTTCTCCTCTAGGATTTTGATGGATTGCTATATCACATCTAGGTCTTTCATCCATTTTGAGTTTATGAGGTTGTGAACTGTCATGTTTTCATTTTCATTTCTTCCATGTATTTTTTTAAATTCTTGTTTAATTTCCTGGTTGACTCATTAATTCTTTAGTAGGATATTCTTTAACCTCCATGTATTGGTGGTCCTTCTAAATTTTTCTGTTGACTTCAAGTTTCATAGCATTGTGGTCTGAAAATATGCATGGTATGATCTCAGTCTTTTTGTACCAGTTGAGACCTGATTTGTGACCCAGTATGTGATCTATTCTGGAGAATGTTCTATGTTCTTGAAAAGAATATATATTCTGGTACTTTAGGATAAAATGCTCTGAATATATCTGTTAAATTCACCTGGTCCAGTTTGTCATTCAAAACCCTTGTTTCCTTCTTGATCTTCTAACTTAGATGATCTGTCCATTGCTGTGAGTGGGGTGTTAAAGTCCCTTACTATTATTGTATTATCGTCAATGAGTTTCTTTAATTTTTTTATTAATTGTTTTATATAATTGGCTGCTCCCAGGTTAGGGGCATAAATATTTACAATTGTTAGATCTTCTTGTTGGATATACCCCTTTATTATGATATAGTGTCCTTCTTCATTTGTATTATAGTCTGGTTTAAAGTCTAGTTTGTCTGACATAAGGATAGCTATTCCAGCCTTCTTTTGATGTTCATTAGCATGATAAATTGTTCTCCACCCCCTCACTTTCAATCTGGAAGGGTCTTGGGTCTAAAATGAGTTTCTTGTAAGTAGCATCTCGATGGGTCTTGTGTTTTTATCCATTCTGATACCTATGTCTTTTGATTAGAACATTTAGTCCATTTACATTCAGA
Source organism: Phoca vitulina (assembly GCF_004348235.1). Taxonomy (NCBI): domain Eukaryota; kingdom Metazoa; phylum Chordata; class Mammalia; order Carnivora; family Phocidae; genus Phoca; species Phoca vitulina. Next base: position 44,393,007 of record NW_022589709.1, read on the forward strand.
GTTATCATTGAAAGATACAAATTTAGTGCCATTATATTACCTGTAAAGTTGCTGTTCTTGTAGATTGTCTCTGTTCCTTTCTAGTCTTTGTTGCTTTTGGTTTCTCTTTTCTGCTCAAAGGGTCCCCTTTAGTATTTCTTGCAGGGCTGGTTTAGTTTTCACAAATTCACTTAGTTTTGGTTTGTCCTGGAAACCCTTCATCTCTCCTTCTATTCTTAATGACAGCCTTGCTAAAGTGTTCTTGGCTGTGTATTTTTCCCATTTAGCACACTGAATATATCATCCCAGTCTTTTCTGGCCTGACAGGTCTCTGTGGACAGGTCTACTGCCAGCCTTAGGTGTTTTCCTTGTAGGTTCTTTTCCCCCAAGCTGCATTCAGGTTTTTCTCTTTATCTTTGTAATTTGCAAGCTTCGCTAAATATGTCCAGGTTTTGACCTATTTTTGTTGAGTTTTGAGGGGGTTCTTGTGCACTTAAATGCCTGTTTACTTTCTCATATTAGGGGTTCTCAGCTATAATTTGTTCAAATAACCTTCTGCCCCTTTTGCCCACTTTTTTCCTTCTGGGACTCCTCAAATAGAGATATTATTTCACTTTATGGATTCACTGAGTTCCTTAAGTCTACCTTAGTGATCTAATAGTTTTCTTTGCCTCTTCTTTTCAGCTTTCTTATTTTCCATCATTTTATCTTCTGCATCACTGATTCGCTCTTCTGTTTTGTTCATCCTCATTTTTATGGCCTCCACTTGGGACTGCATCTTGGTAAGAACATTTTAAATTACAGCCTGACTAGATTTTAGTTCTTTTATCTCCACAGTAAGGGATTCTCTAGTGTCTTCTCTGCTTTTTTTCAAGCCCAGCTAGTATCCTTATAATCATTGTTTTAAATTCTAGCTCAGACATCTTACTTATAATCGTATTGATTAAACCCCTGCCAGTGAGTACTACCTCCAGTTCTTTCTTTTGGGATGAATTTCTCCATCTAGTTATTTTGTCCAGAAAAGAACAGAAAGAAAGAGAATACAACAAAAACAACAATAACATCAATAACAACAGAAAACAAAAACAAAAACCTAGATCCTGGATATGTTTTGGTGTGCTTGTTAAAAGAAACTAGATCCCAAAATAAGAAAGAAAAAAATGAAGTAACTAAAAAAACCTAAAATACTAAAAATAATACTAAAAGACTAAAGAATGAAAATACAAAGAATGCTCTATATGGTTTCCCCCAAGAGCTAAAACTTTGCAGCCCTCTGTGATCAGTACACTTGGTGAGAGTGAGTTGTTTGTGCTGGTCTTCTGGGAGGAGCCTGTTGACTGAGTCTCAGGTGGACTTGCCCTATTGGAAATGTGGCTCCAGTGTGCACAGTGGCAGGGCCCAGTGTAAGTGTAAGCACCGTTCTGCTCCCTGAAGGCTTTCAGTGCTGATGGTCAGGATGAATATGGTTGTGCTCCACTCTCTGGTCCTGGAGCTGAAAATTCACACCCCGCTCCCCACTCTTCAGTGAGCCCTCACAGAAAGTGATGAATCACTCTTGTCTCCTTGGTTTCCATCAGAATTCTGTGCTCATCTGGCCTGAGACCAAGCATTATTTTATCTCAGGCAGGCAACTGAATTTCAAAACTCCAAATTGTAGGGACTCCCATGGTGTGGACCCACACTGTACCTTTCAGGGAGGGGGATTCTCACCAGACTGCTGCCTTTTGCAGGACCCTTGCCAGGAAAGCAGTTACACAAGCATGCAGCCTTCACAGTTTATGGCATTACAGAGCAGAAATTTGGCACCTAGACTCACTGTTATCAGTCAGCTTCCCTGCTCCTATGCCTGGGAACTCTGCCACACTCAGGCACACCCATTCTTCTTGTGACCCCAAGGATCTTGAAACCATGCTGTCACACCTGAGATTCTGCCCCACCTCACCGCCTGAGCACCTTTAAGCCAGGTACATCTCCCACTCTAGCGGACTTCTACAAGTTCCTATTTTGCCCTCTACTGCTTATAATACTTTGCAGTAGTCTCCTTGAGCAGGCTCCCTTCCCTCTGCCGTATCCTCCGCTATATCACACCAGATTCAAGTCTCCAAACCTCCTCCTTTCCAAATGGTGGTCTCTTTTCTATTTATAGACTTGCAGCATTTGTTTTCTTAGACCTCCAATTGATTTCTCAGGTGTTCAGAATGATTTGATAACTGTCTACTTGTATCCAAGGGACAAGACAAACTTAGGGTCCCCCTACTCCTCCACCATCTTAACTCTTCCTCTAGAGCGTCACTTTTAGAATCTATATGTCTTCTCCAGCATTCTAATAATACGTTATAGTTTTGCAACTCTTTGAACATATAAGCTTTGGCTTCTTTTACCAGATCGTATCTGATTTTAGCTAAAAATATGGAAGAAATGAAAGACAGTAGTGAAAGAGCATAAAGGAAAATGGAATTTGCTTCCAAGCTAGTTATCTCAGGAACAATCATGGGATCTTTAAGCAAGGCAAGCCCAGCCTCAGTAGATGGAGGCACGAAGGATAGTGAGAGTCTGCTTCTGTTGTCAAGAGAACTCATTAGTTTTGAGATAACAGACTGTATATGTTCATCTGATTTTTATCCAGTGTTTCATTCAGTTTGTTTCTCAGAGCTTTGGTCATTCCAGATAAATACCTTATACTTCATAGAAAAATATTGGAAGGCTATGAATTAAACTTGTGCCTGATTTCCAGCTACATAACCCTCTGTGATCATAGAGACAAGGGTTTATATTAGTAGAGTCATAGGAGCTGCTTGACCCTCTGTGTATTTCTAAAGCCAGGAATTTGAAGCCTGATCCAGCCATTTTCTTTCTGTACTTCCCAGTGCAGTCAGAGTTGCTAGCCCATCCTGGCACTTGCAGTCCTTATTCCTGTTCCATTGGTCTCTTGCAACAGTAACTTCATTCACCAATTGTTAGTATTTAGTAGGCACTTTACTCCAGGTGACCTCATAAGAGAATTTAAAAACTAATTAGCCATCTTATGCTGCAGACTTGTAGTAAGCCTTTTCTCCTGGAAAACACCTTAGCACTATGTGCTGCTAGAAAACATGTCTAGTCCTAAACACTGAATCAGTCAAGTTTTAGTAAAGAAAATAGGAATCACTGCATGCATTTTAAAGGGGAGACAGATTTAATGTAGGACTTGTGTATTTACAAACTTATTAAAAGGGCTGGAAAAATGAATTCTAGCCTGAGTGTCACACTCACTATTTACCACAACCATTTTTAAGGCATTTAGGTCTTTTAAGTACTGGGTTTCTCTCCTCCCTAAGTTGTACATTTTAACATTTCCAACACTGTGACACAGCACTTCTGAAAGGTTGTTATTAAATTGATGGCATGTTAGAGTTGTGAAAATATAGCATTTATTATCTAATCATCACTTAATTTCCATTCTGTCCTCAGCAAGTTTCTCTTAAGTGACATTCAGTTTGGTTTCTCTAGTAGCCTCTTAGGATGGTTAACTTCTCATCACAGCCACAGTCCTAATCCCCTTAGTTTTTAAATGCCCTCTTTCTTCAGGCATATACCTTTCAGCCCCTGTTACACTCAATTCCACATATATATGAATGTAGAAATGAAAGAATAATTCTTTAAATATCCACCATATATTGGAAGAATTTTATTGATGAAGCATCAAGTGAAATTTTAATTATGAAATATCAGATACCATTTGTTCATCTCTAAAGTAGTAGCCCATGAAAGATATAATTCCTTTTCTTTTTCTTTGTTTATTTTTTTTTAGATTTTATTTAAATTCAAGTTAGTTAACATGTAGTGTGTTAGTTTCAGGTGTAGAATTTACCGATTCATCAGTTGCCTATAACACCCACAGCTCATTACCACAATTGCCCTCCTTAATGCCCATCACGCAGTTACCCCATCCCCCCAAACATCTTCCCTCCAGAAACCCTCAGTTTGTTTCCTATAGTTAAGACTCTCTTATGGTTTGTCTCCCTCTCTGTTTTTATTTTATTTTTCCTTCCCTTCCCCTATGTTCATCTGTTTTGTTTTTGATTTGATTTAATGGCCTTTTCCACATAATAAAAGGCAATGGCAATATAAAATTTTAAAGCTTTATTAAGAGGATTAGGCAGGGATATTATTGGGGCAAATACATATATAGAGGAAGGGTTATAATTAAACACTACTTTGATCATAATGTTCTTTATTTGGAAGCCTTCAGTGGATCCCATTATATTTGGTGTTTTAGAAGGAATTTGAGTCTGTAGACAGAAAAGTCAAGCTCAGAGCCTGAAAGTGCTGCCTTAGGATGATCATAAAACCCTCTAACCTTCACATTTCTCTTCAATAAAAGTGACGATAGAAATACCCACCTCTGAGGATTGTTAGAAAGATTAGAAGCAATAAAGAGGTTGTAGAGGCTGACACTGTGTCATCCAATAAGCTCAAGAATACAGAACACCTGTGTTCTTTTAGCCTACATTGCTAATACACAGCCCTAAATGTAGGGAAGAGGACAAATATTTCCTGCTGATAAGAGCAAGGCATTTAATATTGGTGAGTTCTAAAAGTAGTATATATTTGTTTGAATAATCTAATTTCCCTCTGATGTACTTTTTGTTTGTGCTTGCACAGCATGAATTAAAATTCCATAAACAATAAGAAGAGATAAAAGGACAGAGATGGTATTGCCTGAGAATTTGCTTCTTGACATTGTTCAATTAATAAGCAGGGTGAAGTCCATAACCTTCAAAAGACTGACACGGGGACATCTCCTTTCTATGCAAATTAATATCATGAAAGAATGATTGGTATTGCTTTCCTACTGTGCAACAAATTTGTTAAGTGGAACTGATTGAAAATATCATGGCATTTCTCACAGACATAGGGCATGTAAATCAGCTTGCAAATTGAATGGGATCACAAAGAATCATTTGAAAATGACTCTAAGATTGAAAGTCTCAGGACAGTGTATGAAGCAGTACGGAGAAAGTAGATGCCAGCTAGGACTCAAGTAAATGATACATAGACCCTGAGAAAGGATCTGTGCCCATTAGGTCAGGTGCATTGGGTGTGCAAGTGTCTGTAGTGCCTGTGTATTATGTTTGAAGAAAACATATTAAATAATTTCATATTCAATGTTGAATTAGAGAATTGTGTAAAGAAATATTTGTGAAGTATATTGAACCAACACTCTAAAACCACTAATCATGCTCAGTGAATTTAATTTGAAGGTGGAGAGAAATGGTGGGAAGGAATTCCTAATTTCATCACCAAGTAAAATAAATGCTTAGTGCCAGGTTTCTCATTCCACTAAAGCCAGATTCACAAGATATTAGAGTCAGGGTGGCCCTCATGGCAAAGGGACCGTGACACTTGACTGCAGCTCTCAAGAACTGTGGGTTCATCTCCTGACTTGATTGAAAAGAGGAAAAAATGAGTCTGCCTCAAGGGAGGTTGCATTTCTGACTTAATAGGGGATAAAGGAGAGAAAAGCCGGAGGTACTAGATTTTATGGTAGGATAGTTGGTTACTATGTGTATATAATTCACAAAATCTTTTAACTCAAATGGATTGTGGAGGTCATTGATTCCAACCTTCTTTAACTCTCTCATGACTCCCTTCAACAAAATCACCAGTAAGTGGTAATTTGATCCTGCTTGACTAACTCTGCTAATAAAAACTCACTAAATTTGTGGGGAAACCTGTTCAATAGTTAGAACTTTGTAATTATTCAGAATCACTTCTTTATATATGACTAGCTACTTCAATATACCTTTTACTCGGCTCTTTCTCTCTCTCAGACACACACCCTCTTGCCTTTTATCTACAGGCAAAAATAGACTTTCAAAAGGTACAGTTATTATATTCTTTGTAATCCTCTTTTAACCAGACTAAACACTCTCTGAATTAGTGAAATGATACTTTCTCCTAATGATGACAGCAATGGCAACATAAAATTTGCCCAGCAATTGGTGCTGTGCTTGGCTTGCCACATATAATTCCTACAATCTCATTTTTACTCATTTTTCTCAGATAATGAAAATGAAGCACAGAGAGGCAACAACCACCCCAGTTGACACAACTAAATTTTGGTGCCAAGATTTAATTCCAAGCTTTCTATATGCAGGGCCATTGCTCTTAACTACTCACTTTTGTGAACAACAACAACCACAAGATTATCTATTTTAACACTTTTCATTTTCCAAGAAAATAACTCAAATGGAAAAAAAATATGAAAAGAGTCTATAATAAAGAAATGATCAGGAAGGTATAGTTGGTATACATAATAATCAATAGAATTCTGTTGTTCATCAGTGGATCAGGATTTTATTAATGGATTCCTCAAAATTTAGTTGAACTCAAAAAAAAAAAAAAAACAATGAAATTTAGGGAACTGTCAATCTAGGCAAAGGGTAAGGAAGTGATTAAATTTTTACTTTTTCAGGGCGCCTGGGTGGCTCAGTTGGTTAAGCGACTGCCTTCGGCTCAGGTCATGATCCCGGAGTCCCGGGATCGAGTCCCGCATCGGGCTCCCTGCTCAGCGGGGAGTCTGCTTCTCCCTCTAACCCTACCCCCTCTTGCGCTCTCTCTCTCACTCTCTCTCTCTCAAATAAATAAATAAAATCTTAAAAAAAAAAAAAAAATTTTTACTTTTTCATATATAAGTAATAAAGTGATTCAGAAGCTAATGACATAGTCAACCATCAAAATATTCACTTTATGTAGAAAACTACCAAAACTGAAAATTACATGGATTTTACAAGTAAGACTAGCTTAATTAAGCTTTTGACTTTGAGGCTCTGCAGTTTTATCGAGGGCGCTCCTTGTTAGAGCCACAGAGTGGGAAATTTTCTCAATCCTGTATTCATTACATACTATGTAATGAGCCTAGTATCTTTTTTTTTTTTTTTTAAAGATTTTATTTATTTATTTGACAGAGAGAGACACAGCGAGAGAGGGAATACAAGCAAGGGGAGTGGGAGAGGGAGAAGCAGGCCTCCCGCCGAGCAGGGAGCCCGATGTGGGGCTCTATCCCAGGACCCCGGGATCATGACCTGACCCGAAGGCAGACGCTTAACGACTGAGCCACCCAGGCGCCCCTGAGCCTAGTATCCTATGCAGTTGCCACTGTCAAGAACCAGGGTATTATTAATAGATGTTCTTCTAGATCTTCTTGCCATGTACAGATACTTCAGAATTTACAAATCAAGATTTAATAATGGAATAAAACCTAGATATCACTCTAACAGCAATTTTAATCAGCCACTAAATGTTACTTAATGAACTTTTCACTTTTGAAAATCTTGTAAATAACTTATAATAGCCTTCCTATAAAATGAATCGTCTCTAGCTTCATAACATATGTAAAATAGTTCATATTACTAACCACAAACCTATGTTACACCCTAAAAATCAGTTTTAAAAATGAGAATAGAGTATATGCCAGATTTTTCCCCCTGATGAATCATGTTACCTATTATTCTGTCTTTTGACACTCAATCAGTAATTATGTTAAATAACACTTCTTCTCGTGACTAAATTTCTCTCAAATTATAAAATGTCTTTGGAAGCTGCATTAATATTTTCGTGTGATCACATCACTGATTAAGAGGAAGCTCCCACCGGATCATTTTACCATCCATAAAAAGGGTTCTTTAAAAAATTTTCTTTATCTTCCTTATCTGTCTCTACCTTAATTCTGTCAGTAACATTAGCATTCTAAAGCATCATCCATAGGTTCCAAACATCAGAACCATCTTTGCCTTTTCTCTTTCACTTACAGTCTCCCAGCACAATATCTGTCCCTCTATAGGCTCACTAAGGCTCACTAAGCCTTACTCAATTATGCTTTCATCATAGCTCTCATAAATATCCTTCTTTACTATTTCCAGTGGGGCCAACCTACTCCAATTTATTTCCAGACTATTCTAATAGCTATTTCATGTTCTTCCTGACCAACCAGCCAACTTCCTATTCAAAAAAAACTTGCGAGAAAAACTCTCCTTGGCCTCTATTATTGACAGGCATGGTATTGATAATAAAAACTTTAAACTCACCTAATGAGTCACTGACCATTATATCAAAAACTAATGATGTACTATAAAACAAAACCAAACCCTTATACTCTGCAAAAAACAAAACAAAAAATGCTTCCCATTGTATCTACGTTTCTCTGAATGCTACTTATTCATTTATTTCAGAGATAGAGAGAAAGGGAGGGAGCAGAGGGAGAGGGCCAAGCAGATTCTGAACAGAGCTCAATGGGGGGCTCATTCTCATGACCCTGAGATCATGACCTGAGCTGAAAATAAGAGTCAAATGCTTAACTGACTGAGCCACCCAGGCACCACTGGTTTGTTATTTAAATACTTAATGTATTTTTTTCTAATTTGTTTATAATCACTGAGTTATATTTCCCTAAAACTGGTTTGCCAGATAAGCAAATTGCATGAAATCACCATACGTTTATTTATGGTTCAATTTCTCATCTTAAAACAAGAACAGCAATAGTACCTATCTCATAGTGTTACTGTAAGAATTAAGGGAGCTAATATATGCAAAACATTAAAACAGTGCATGACACATGGTAAGGTCTTAATAAGTGTTGGCTCTAGCTATTATTTTATTTGCTTTTCTTCTAACTTACTATAAATTTGGTCTAGACAGGAATCTTGTCCATTCCCTGTAAGTAGAGCCAATAGCACACCTGTTAAATCCACACATGGATTTAAGGCACCAGATTACTGGTGATGGGATGTCTGTCAGCCAGAGCTAAGGATTCCAAATGCCTATATACATGTCTAACCCAAAACATAAATTGGATTACAATCTTCTGTTAACTGATTGAACTACAAACGTAACTTATTCCAGAGCAGTGTCTGGATAGCATAAATGAAAAGGATTTAGAGTTGTCTGCATTAAAATAAGAGAAGGATTTTGGATCTGGAAATATTTTGTTTTTTCCCTTTTGGCAAAACATGCCAGTTACCTGTGGAAAGATGGGAAATAAAGGGATGATTAACATTTTTTTAATTTAATTTTATTATGTTATGATTAACATTTTTAAAGAATGGCTTATCACTTCTAGACAAAATCGAGCAATATGCACGGAATTTACTGCCTGAAACAACTAAAAGATGAACACATTTTTATGACAATAGTTTTCTAGACACTCAGCATCAGGCAACAAAGAATAGTAATCCCTGAGAGATAATAAAATAGGTGAATCCTAGAAATGGTCCAGGAATGTTATATCCAGCTTCATGCTTTGAAAAATTTTCCAGGATATGGCATAGGTAGAGGGACCTGTATGGAATCTGGTGGGCTCCAAAATTTGAGACAGAGCTAAAATTCAGAAAGTTGAAGAAGTGTTAATTGGCAGATCAGGGTACCAGAGAAAGAGCTTTGCTCTGGAGATCTGCAAAGGGTCTCCATCTAGTGGTTAGCTTCATGCTAATCAGAGCATGTGTGAGGAAACTACCCAAGGTAGGAGGTGAACTACCCAAAGGTTTATAGATAACAGTGCCAGGTACTCACACAGGCTTGCAAACTTTGATTCACAGGCATTAGCATTGGGGAGAATGTACAGAAGGGTTTTGTCTCGGGAGTGGGGAACAATTAGCTCTAGATTGGGCACTGTTCCTGTCTCATGTAACACATTTTAAAAGCAAATTCTGAAAGGGTCAAACTGCCTCCAAATAACTTAACTTTCTCAGAACATAGCTCCTCAATATTTATAAAAATATAAAGTTATCTAGGACACAACAAGGTAAAATTTACAGTATCTCACTCTAATCAAAAATTATCAGGTATGTAAAACACAGAAGAATAAAACTAAAAATGAGAAAAATCAGTCCAACTAAACTGACCCAGAACTGACACAAATGTTAAAATTAGCAGACAAGAACATTTAAACAACTATAACTGCATTAGAAATGTATAAATATTTAAATAAAGCCATAGAGGATATGGAAAAAAAAAAAAGACCCAAGTAGAACTTCTAGAAATGGTAATTACAATGTGGAGGATAAAGAATGAACTGAAGGGATCTGCAGCAGATTAAACACTACAGAAGAAAAATGTCAAGAACTTGAATACATAATGAGAAATAAGACAAATATATCTGCTTGTTACTACCACTATTCTACATTGTATTGGAAGTAAAGTAGGAAAAAGAAATTAAGGTACTCCAGATTAGAAGGAAAGAAATACATCTGCCTTTATTTATAGATATGACATTCTATATAGAAAAGGTGATAAGAATCTATACTCAAATTAGTAATTAATACCCATTTGGGATTATTCATTGCTAGTATACAGTATTTTTTAAATAACATCAAACACATGAAATAGTAAAGTACAAATTTGACTAAAGATATAAATCACCTTTACACTGAAAACTACAAAGCATTGCTGAGAGAAATTAAAGAATACATCAATAAATGGAAAGCTATACCATATTCATGGGGTGAAGGACTCCATATTGTTAAGGTGTCCATTCTCCCAAAAAATGATCTGTAGTTTGAACACAGTGACAATCTCCAGAAGACCCTGATGTAGGAATTGAAACTGATTCTAAAACTCCTATGGAAATGCAAATGACTTATAATATTTTTCTTCATCAAAATTTAAAACTTCTCTTTGAAAGACACTGGTAAGAGAATGAAAAGATAAGCCATCCTGGGGGGGAATTATTTGGAAGTCCTGTTATCTGGTAAAGGACCTGTTTTTAGAATATATAAACTCTAAAAACCCACTAAGGAAACAAACAACCCAACTAAAAATAAATGAAGGGAAAAATTTTGAATAACCACATTACCAAAGAAGATATACAGATGATAAGCAAATGGAAAGATGCTCTATGTCATTAGTCATTAGGGAACCACAAATTTGAACCACAATGAGATTTTACTGCACAGATATTATAATTATTAAAATTAAAAAGATCCACCATACCTAGTGTTGGTGAAAGTACAGGAAAACTGGAACACTCAGATACTGTTGCTGAAAATGTAAAATAGTGCAACAACTTTGGAAAATAGTTTGGCAGTTTGTTGAAAAGTTAAACATACACCTACTGTGTGATCCAGCCATTCCACTTAAGTATTTACCAAGAAAATGAAAGCATATATCCATACAAAGAGGTGTACATAAATGTTCCTAAGATAGCTTTATTGTAATAGCCAAAAGCTGGCAGCAACACAGATGTCCATGAACCAATGAATAAACGAACAGATTGTAGTTCATCCCTATAGTGAGATGTTACTTACAACAAAGTAATGAAATGTTGACATACACAACAACATGGATAAATCTTAAAATAATTGTGCTGAATGAAAGAAACCGGACAGAAAAACTGTACATACAATATAATTATGCTTACATAAACTATAAATGCACACTTATGTATAGTGATACCAGCAAATCAGTGGTTACCTGGGGATAGCGGTGTAGATGATAGGGAGAAAGAGGATGGGGAATTAAAAGGGGAACTTTTTGAGGAAACTTTTGGGGATGATGGATATGTTTAGTATCTTGATGGTGATGATGATTTCACAGGTGTATATATAAGTCAAATTTTATCATTATACACTATAAATGTATGTAATTTATTATTTGTCAGTTACACCTCAAAAATATGTAAAAACCTGGAACACCAAAGAAAAATCATGAAAATCATATGCTGTTGTAATACTGTAAATGATTGCTATAGGTATTGAAATATGCTGATCTGCGAATCAAACTTTTTTTTGGAGGAAAAGACTTAGGCATTAGAGGAAAAAAAGATACCTCAACATTTTTCATTTAAAATTTTTAAAAGAGAATTGATGCCCCAAAATAACCCCAGCCTGAATTATTATTTTCTAATTAAAGGTAAAAAAATATGTATATTGTAATAATACAAAAATATTGTAAATGCCACATACATTACTATGTTATACATGTTCTCAATTTCAACGTCTTTTATTATAGTCATTCAGTAGACAAAATGAAAAAAGACTTCAACTACCCACAAGTATTATTTTCAATTGAATTTGAAATGCATTTTTTTTTGTGCCTCTGGGTGTTAGCTTATCAAGCATAGTGTATTGTTATATTTTAGCCCATTCTTGGAACAGAGGGTCTGAGTTTCGTGGCAGGTGGGGCAGTGTTGAAAGGTATAATGGAGAATTTGGTGTTTGGACAAAGAAAGGGAATTGAAGCAACTCATAGTGCTGGGCTGGGCTGCTACAAACCAGTGAGAAGGTAGAGGACAACTGGGACAGTTGACATGGGAGGCAAGGCAAGCAGAGGGAGAAAAGGGGAAACTACGCAAAAGGTCCAGCTGTAATTTTGAGGTTACACCTTTGTTCTTTTGTCCTGGATCATTCTGACAGGAGCTAATATACTGCATATTTGCAGAAATGGCTCTTGGAAGTGAGATATATAAGCAATGGAACTGTGCTTGTATAATCCACTAAAGATAGACTATACTTTTGAGTGAAAACCTGGAGAAATTTTAATCTGTAAATATCATAGTCTATTTTTATCAGCAGGCTATGACCTAGTGTTTAGATTTATGCTGTAATATCTGTCATAACTCCTTGTAAATGTATCGAGTCTCAGAAGATTATAAAATGATACTGTTTGAACCTCATGTAGGAATGGCCATTCTGCTCAATTTATTCACCTGTATAGTGCCAAGTCATTGCCTTTAACTAGGAGAGAGACCTACCTTAAGTTTATGTTTTAGTAAAATGTGTTATTGGCCATTTCTTAGCAGAGGTTAAGCAGAATAAATGCTGAAAAGTAGGAAATTGATACTCTGTTTAAATAGAGAAATGAGGGTCAGTATCAAGTATAAAGTTTACCTTGCTCATGCTGTTGTAATATGGTCACAGATATCCTCTTTATGATAGGTGTTCAGTACACGTTCTCTTGTGAGTCACATTTGTGGGCTCATCAAGGTCCTGTGGGTCTCGTTCTATGACATATACTCTTACTAACCTCTTCTAACCTCCCTCATGCTCCCTAAAGTGTTTCCACAGTAGCTTACTACAGAGGTTCCCTTACCCTAAAAAGTTATTTTTTTGAGTGGGGTAATTTTAAGATGACCTCAAGCCTGGCTTCCTTTCAGACCATCTACTTAGCCCAGTGGAAAAATCCCTTCGTGGGAGTGCAGGCTGCTCCACTTTTGCAATTTTCTCTTTTCTTTTCCTTTAAGGACTACTCCAGATAGTCTCAGCCTTTCAGAAATTTCCAGGAGAAAAAAAAAGGCGTTAGTCTCTACATTAATATATATTCCCCCATGTCCAGACTCTCAATTCTTCCATTGTGCTCCATGCCAGTGGGAGCCCTGCAATGTGCTTTTACATGTCAGCATGTGGAGGGCACAAAGCACCCAGCCAGACTCTTGTGGCCGGCACTGGCAGTCCCACTCATTGGTTCTTTTGGAGGCTTCCTCTCTCTGCTGCCTACTCTCTGAACATGTGTTCTCCTGAAACACAATGCTAGCTACCATGTCTACAAAACAGTGCCCTTAAAAATTCCCTACGTGAGGGAACTGCCTTCTTGTGTTCTTTTTTATAGACTGGTTTGTGTAACATCCTCCAAACCAGTCCCCTTATATGGGGATAAGGGTAAGAGGATTGGTGGGCTCTACATAAACCTCAGAAAGAGTAAGTGGCCATCCCTTGGAGCTATCTTTAGAATAATGGTCCTGGGATAATATATACTATTTTCCTTATCTCTTTAAGGAAATCATGAATACAGAAAAAAAAAATCCTTTCAACGTCCTGTTCCAAGTGCTCTTCACTATTTGAATTTTTTTCTCTGTTTTCATTTTTTTTCATAATCATGAGACAACGTTTAGAAATATATTGTTTTGCTTGTTTACAATATTCATTTTTAAAAAAGAAATAGGCAATTTTTTCATATAGCCTCATGTTTCAGAGTGAAATTAAAAAAAAAACAGAATTATAAAACTAGCAGATTGTGACTTGGTCATGACAAATTGTTCATGCAAGTCAACAGAAGAAACATTAGAAAAGCACAAAGCCCAACAACAGCAAATGATATGATTTTAACCTCTATGCATGAGTAGTAGCTGACCTTGACAGAATGAATGTGATTTTGGATACTGGAAACCACTGTATGTGTCCTGGAATGCTGTAGTAGACTGAAAACATAGCTGCATTGTTTTATAGCTTCTTTCATTCAGAGATGATGTCTGTATCCCCACCCTTTAAAGCTGGGCTTGCTTTGTGACTTGCTTTGACCCACTGTGTGTGGTGGAAGTGACACTGTGTGAGAGTTTCAGAACCTCAGCTTTCAGAGGCTTTGTGGCTTTTGTTTTATCTTCTTGGAACACTACCCTGGCATGTCTGTGTAAGGAAGACAGTCTATCCTCCCGGAAGCTGACTGGCCACATAGAGTAGACACGAGGTGCCCAGCCAGCAGGCAGTGTTAACTGCCAGACATATTCACATGCATGAACCCAGAAGAAGCCAAAAGACAAACTACCCAACCAACCCAAGGAATTATGAGAAACAATAAAACATAGTTGTCCTAAGTACCTAAGTGGGAAAGTGGCTTGTTACACAGCTATAACCTAAGAAAGAGAAACAAATCCCAGATGACCCTAGTCTCTTAATGTAAGTTTCCAAATGTACGTTTCACTATGTGGTAGAAAACACATTGTCCTGCATAAGAGTGACTGGGGAGTGAGTATTCTTGGGTAAGTCATAATTTCTATGGGCCAAATTTCTCATCTTTTTATAATTCTGTACGCAGTGCATATACTAGCATCTTTCTGATCCTTTCACCACTAGCAATGACTGAATCGATCTCCCAGAGAACGTAAAAGAAAGTCAGGGCCATCAGCACTACTGTTTCTCTGACCAGGTATTCTCCAAGAGTCCAAACCTTCACAGACCTGTTGATCACAGATCTCGATGAGAGTCCTGAGTGTGAGAAGGGTGAGGAATACATATTTCTGTACATATGCAAAAAACATGCAAACATACATGGGAAGACGTACTTCAGAACACTGCTTCAAGACAATAGGGAATCAGGACCAGCGCATATGGATTTCAACTTGGTAATGGCTCAGGAGAGCATATTTTGAGTTCTTAAGGCAAGCATCATAATCATTGACCCTGGTGCTATAACAAGATCAGAGACCCTTTTCTGCAACTCACAATTTTGAGGTGACACTCCTCAGAGGACAGAATGAATGGCTCTACTAATATCTGTTCATGATCTATACGGTCCATCTGATCATCCTTTTTTATGCTTCCCAAATTTGAGTAGCAGATACTCTTCCTATCTGTAGGGTTAACTGTCTAGTGAGAAGGCAGGTATTGAAAACAAATTGCAGTATTGTGCAAGTGTTATACTAGAGGGAGACAGAATGCTCCGTGAACACAGAGAATGGATGAATAAACCCTGAGACATTAAAGCTTCCAGAAAATGTGGTTTGTAGGATTAAAGAGTGACTATGACCTTGGTAAGTGGAGAAGGGAATGCATGGCATCCATCCTCCAGCCTATCAGTCCATGATTGTGGGAGAGATTAATCAAGTTCAATGTATTTGATATAAAATAAAGTCAGATGTATGGATTCTATTATGGTTTTCATTCTCAAACTAAGTATGTGTTCAAATAGCATAGATTTCTGGTCTTAAATCGTATTAAAATGTCTTGGCCTAAGACTTGGTAAATCCTGTGGCCTTTAGGTAACATCAAAAACTATTAAAATGCTAAATCTGAACATTTAATGTATAATATGGTATTTAATGTATCTTTGTGCTTTTCATTGGACAAGATCTAGTATCCATCTTTGTATCATGAAGGATTGCTCATGGTAGCTAGTAGGCTCTAGATATAAACTGTAAAGAGATTGTTAAGTAACATGTATTTGTTACATATGTCTCAAAATAGCTAAACCATTATCAATTTTGCTAATTGCCCTAACATACTTGCCCAGATGTTTTAACTCAGGAAGAAGGGAGAAAAAAAAAAACCACTTTGAATGATGTCAAAGTTTATATCCACAGAAATTTTTTAGTTATGGGAAGTCATTCAGTATTTATAACTTAAAGTATTTCTGGACATATCCTATTGACTTACACTTTAAATGTACTGAAGAGATTGTCAGATTTTAATTAAAATTTTCTGTTATAAAATGCTCCCAAAATTCCTAGACTTTCTACTCTTTACTAGGAATCAATGGGTTGGAAATTACATGAGCAAGACTGGTACAAGTATTCAGATTCTCAGCCTTATATTGTCATGCTCCATTAACAACTTCAGAGAGCTCACTGAATTTTCTAAAATTAAGTTTTCAGAACATTTTTTATATTAGTCAAGCTGTCCCTCAAGCAGATCATTCAAATTATTCATGCAAGTAAAAAACTTATCCTTGTTAGAGACTGTAAGTACATAAACTTTTGCCATACTTTGAAACTATTTTTCTGTTCAAGAAATGATTGTTTCTCTTCTTCCAATTATAGGACTTAGAAGCTGGGTTGTGTCTCCCTTTCCACCCACTTGCATTTTTTTTTCCTTTTTCCTTCCTTTTTTTTTCTTTTTTTCCTTTTTCTATATTTCATCCTTCTCTCTCTAAATACATGCACGCATGCACACAATTAGGTTCAAAATTTTAAAATATCTTTGTTTTAGTCTTTTATCTTAAGCCTTTGTAATATATTTTTAATACGTTTATTTAATAGAATGTATGCTCACTTACAAAATCATGTTGTAAGACACAAATTTGACCTGGAATCCAATATTCTAATTTATTTGAATATTAGAAACCATCCTCTGTAAAATATCAGCAGCACCATACCAATTTTACACTAAATTTAACAGTATTGATATTGAAAATATTCTAAAATGAGAAGGTGAAATACTCTGAGGAACTGAGAGTTTGAAGCCATACTAATCCTAATATGTATATTACATATATAATATTTATATATAACTATATATAGCCACATGTTTATTACATATAATATGTAACCTATTAAATACATATTTATGACCATATGTAACTTAGAGTCATATGGGTTATGTATGTAACAACTTTATATAACCACATGTAGTTATATAATGATGAGAGGAAATGAAATAGAGGAGAGTGTCTGAAAATGCAGAAAAAGCTAAAAATTATTAGCAGTGCATAGTTGGTTAGCCTGGCTATATTTCAAGGCTCTTCTTGGTAAGTTTCAACTCAAATGAATATAGTCCTGTTTCTCCACACTGCCTCCCCAAATGACTGTGTCTGATTTTGCATTTAAAATATTAAAAAAAGAAGAAAGAAAAAATAACAAATAAAACAAGGACAACAACAAAAAGTTGATGGAAAACTCCGTGACATATTAACTTCTGTGTGTAAAGTGAGATGGCTATAGCCTATTTAGAATTCTGTCATATTAAACACCTCTTGCATCTTGCATCTCTCACCTTTAACCCTTCAGGTCAAACCAGGCCTGTCATTTCTTCTCTCTCTTACTTTTCCTTTCTGGGAAGTAATCTTTCTTCTCACAGCTACGGTCCAAAGCCCAATTTTCCTTACTATGAACATTCACTTTATGGAGATTCTAAGTCATGATTAGGTTATTTTACAAACACAGCTTTATCACCAGTGACCCAAATGGTACAGAGAATTAAAAATAAGAAATCTTGTTTTTGTTAAGATTGAAACTATTTTTGTAATGCTTTCCTTTATCCAGAGTCTCATTTACTTTCTATGTCTTAGTTAATTTGTAAGTTTATTGGGCATAAAACATCTCATATTCTAGAAGACCAGTTTTGTCTTCTAGAAGACAAAAAATACTGAGATCAGATATTTCCCAATTCTGAGACCATTTAATTACAGTTAGGTGAGGTTGAAGGAAAGCAACAATTTTCATCCTCCACACACATTTTACTTACTTTTTGGAACTGACCATGAGGTTCCTAAATTTCAGAGCAAAAGAAATCTCTCCCTAGGTACTCTGTAGGCAATTTTTTTAGAGAAATAATTTTTGTTTTAGGATAGGAACATTTACTAATAATATCATGAGGTGGATCAAGTATTCTGTTATTTATGGGCATGAAGTAGAAAACTCTTGGTGAAGAAAGGAACAGGAAAGGCTCAGATGTCTTCCTCCCCTACAAATTACAGAAATAAATTCACCATATAACAAGTGAATGCCGTGTTATTCCTCCAGTTGAAATACCTAATATTTTCCAAAGAACATATATAACAAGGAAACCATAGCGTTGTATACTTAACTATGTGGCCTGAAAACTCTATTGTCAACTTTAACCCGGGAAAGGAGTATTAAAATTATTGTCACTTGCAGATTACCTTAACAAAAGTAGCCCTTACTGTTATCAGCAGCCTAAATATAAAATGAGTCTAAAATATTTTAGTAATGGAAGCTCTAGTGCCCCAAACAGAAAGCACTCAGCAGAGCATCACTGTCTAAACACATGCTTTCAGCACAACTCTGTGAAGCATTGAGAATAATTGCATCCTATTCCCATTTATTATGCTTAAAATCATAGCTCGCTACACATTGTACTCATTACAGCCACGTGCTGTAGTTTAAATAATAGGTAAGGAGCATAGCAAGGGACTTACTTTTCACATATCATAATAATTACACACTTCTTGTGGATACTCGATCCACTAATTAACCATCAAAATTTCAGATAAATGCCTGCTGCCTGGATTATTTTGATACATATCCTTGGCATGTTCCTGTCAGGAAGAAAACAAAACATCAACAAACCACAAAGGACACAAATTTTCAGGTGTTTTGAGTTGCCATTTAATACTTCCTTATAGCTTTAGAGAAAGGAAATTATGGTAGAGTGTGACAATATTTTTTGAAGAAAAATCAGAAGAGGAAAAAGATTGAGAGAAAAGAGGAGGGAAGGAGAGAAGAGGGAGGGGAGGGAAGGAGGAAGGATAGGAGGAAAGAAGGAAACTATAAAAATAATAGGGAAAAAGCCTATTATTACAATACTGTATCATAAATATTGGCAAGATACGTCTTCTACCATTTAAAAAATACTCTTGTTATTCAAAGACATTTCTCTCCTTGATTGATCAGCCATTGGCCATTAGGGCAAAACCTAATTTTAATAATTTTAAATTTATTCACTTGACACAAGTCGGAGTCGTGAATGGTTTGCTGCCTATAGAAGACAGCATGATTTCAAACCAGTGTTTTCAACCAGCTGTTAAGTTGCATTGAACTCTGGGGCGCCTGGGTGGCTCAGTTGGTTAAGCAACTGCCTTCGGCTCAGGTCATGATTCTGGAGTCCCAGGATCGAGTCCCACATCGGGCTCCCTGCTCAGTGGGGGGTCTTCTTCTCCCTCTGACCCTTCCCCTCTCATGCTCTCTGTCTCCCATTCTCTCTCTCAGATAAATAAATAAAATCTTTAAAAAAAAAAAAAAAAAAGTTGCATTGAACTCTGACCAAGGGAAAGAAAGCCTGAAGGGGATTCATCAGTAAACAGGGAAGTTATTTAATAACTGCAGAAAATCAAGCAGTTGCCCTACATTCACAACAAAACAGAGTAAAAGAAAGAAAAACTTTTAAGTCTATGCTTATTGTATTTTTTTAAATTTTGAAGATATAAATTGACTTCCATTTCCTTTTTCTTCTTCATCCTTCCTTCTTTAATATTAAAAAATCAATGCCACTTGGCTCTCCTTGATTTATTAGAAATTTAGGAAGAATGTGTTACCAGAGATATTTCAATGTTAAAACTTTTTTTAAATTACATGATGAAAGGGGTGCATTTTAGGTAGTCACATATTTTTCCTGTGATTCCTGAATTGATATCATAAGGACAACCACATTCTAATGGAAGGTCACATACTAATCAGCTGTAATTAGTTATAACCATGGGATTATTCTCCATATCAGGAATTGTTCCTCAAGCAGCAGAAAAGTCATTGCTGACCCATCATCCATGTGGGCTCACTAATGTTGCATGGAGCTGGGCAGGAGAGCCACAAAACCTATGAGGCAAGTGTTTGGTAGAACAGGGCTGTGCCAAAATGCAAAAAGGAAGAAGGATGGAGAGAGGGAGCCATCTTTCCTCCTTAACTAATTTGCAGGTTATACCTCCCTAAATTATATTATGTATACCTTCTTCACTTGTGCCCCAAATGACAGAAACAATAGCTTGTTGGTAAAATAAATGACAACTTCAGTATCACACGGATCTATTTGGGAAGGAAAAATGACAAAGGAATAGCGTTTGCCTCATCTGTTTGAGGGATGCCCATATCAAAAATTCAGAAACCAATATAATCTGTACATTGTTCTGTTTTTATCAGTGAATCCAGAGCATATGTTGCTGCATTTTCTCTTTACTGACAAAACCTGTTTACAAAAGAGCTATTAAACACTGGAATGCTCTTAGAGTAGATAGCCTGATTATGTCCGTTTCATTTTCTCCCCACCTGGGAACTGCAGGCATCATACTTAGCTCTGCAAGATTTGGAAGTGATAAAGTACTCTGTGCTATAAGGTCTATAGAATACCATGGATTATCACCATCATTATCTAAATATTTTAGTCCCTGAGACATACTGTGAAAACCTCTGAGAAAATAAATGGAACAGGCAGACATTTTTTATTGTGAACCCCGTACTACCAAAGCCTATCATAACGTTTTAAACTATGTAAGTAAAGGAAATTTGATGAGTTAAATCACATAATCTTAATAAATCTGAAAATAAGTAGATACTATGTAATGCACTGGATAAAATGCCAATGCCCTTTAGATTAGAGAATAAGTAAATTAATGAATAAAACTGTCACTTTTTAAAGGAATATATGTCAATTATATTGATAAGATTATAGTGTTGCTTAAGGCACCATTGCCCACACCATATAAAATAGTTATTTTTCTGAAATACTTATATTATTTATTTTCTGATATTCAAAAAAGGCCTACAGTCAGGAATTATGAGAATTTATCATTTTAGAATTGTTCCACAGAAAAATTTCCCCAAGTATTGAAGTCTAATTCAATTATAAATTAAAAAACTGAATTACTAGAGACAATTAAATTTGACATGCATTTTATTCTTCAATTAGTTGCCAGTTTTTATTACATTTGAATGCGACTCACTGTAAGAATTCCATTAAAATTAAATTTTAAATTAGAAAAATATGCATTTTCAACTTCTGAGTTTTATTATTTACTTCTTAAGGGAACCTTCTTTCATGTATATCCAGGCCAAAACTTTGCTAAGAGGCGTTTTTTTTTATTAGCTTAGATTTAAATAACTTATTGAAGAGTTTAAAGACAAATCTCATTAGACATTAAAACTATTCACCATGACTTTTTCTTGTCATAACATTATTTTTGTGATTCTTGGTTATTTAAACATAGATTCCCTATGTACTTTCGAAACAGCCACTAGGGTTGTAAATAATGGTCAAAGGCAGAACATACTGAATGTAAAAGAATCCAATTTCATATTTTTGTCCCAGATGGTTGTACCAAGACCATATTTAGATTAAGACAATTTCTTTTTCTACTCTGATGCACACAACCTTTTAAAATGCCTGCAACAGAGATATGGGTTTCAATATGAATTGCAAATGACCTTTTAAGGCTTTAAACTATTGCTTATATGTCTTAAGCCATTGCAGAGTTTCACAATAGGGAAACTTTGTGCTTTTCAATGTTCTCTGTGTTTACATTCATGTATTACTTTGCATTCCTAACATTCCCCTCTGCACACGTGCACATGTTCATTACCATTCGAGGATATAAACATGATGTGCATGGAAACAAACTACTAAGTATTCTTCAGAGTGACTTGGGTGCCCGCTAACTCTGAAATCTCCCCTATAAGGTCTCTTCTGAACATCATCGCCAGTTAGTAATAGCAACGGAGAGACATGGAGCCAAGTAACATCTGCCTGGTTGGAAGTGACAGACAAGCTCATATGCTTTGATTAGGATTCAAGAATGAATGTGTTTTATCATAGGCGGAACAAGGGAATATAAAATTTGAATAGCTAAAAGGAAAGAACCAAAAATGGAAAACATTTTTTAAAGTGACTTAGGAATGTTTATAGATATATTTAATATATGTGAATGCTCTTTAATAGCGTCTTGACATCACAGCATCAACAGTAGGAAGGGAAAAATGAAGGGGGGGGAATCGGAGGGGGAGACGAACCATGAGAGACTATGGACTCAGAAACAAACTGAGGGTTCTAGAGGGGAGGGGGGTGGGGGATGGGTTAGCCTGGTGATGGGTATTAAGGAGGGCACGTACTGAATGGAGCACTGGGTGTTATACGCAAACAATGAATCATGGAACACTACATCAGAAACTAATGATGTGATTAACATATCATAAAAAAAAGAGGTAGACTTTATAGATTTACCCATTATAACTAAGATGAAATAAGTATTTCATCAATTAAAAAAAATTTATTTTATTTTATTTTTAAAGATTTTATTTATTTATTTGACAGAGAGAGACACAGTGATAGAGGGAACACAAGCAGGGGTAGTGGGAGAGGGAGAAGCAGGCTTCCCGCAGAGCAGGGAGCCCAATGTGGGGCTTGATCCCAGGACCCCGGGATCATGACCTGAGCCGATGGCAGTCGCTTAATGACTGAGCCACCCAGGTGCCCCTAAAAATATTTTAAGCACTAATTTCTGTATATTGATCTGAGAATATAGCATCCTACAAGTGTGATGCTAAATCCAAAAAAAGGAGGGCACAGGTCTTGATAAGTCAAATATTTTGTGACAAGTCATTTCATTTCAATTATGTTTGCCAGTTATGGAGAATTTTATTTTAAAATGAGTAATCTGACCATTTTAATACATTGTGGTAAAGGAGCTGGCAGAGTACAAAAATCAGTGGTGCTCAAATTGGGAAAAATATTTTTATAATAGAAAACACTGTGCTCACCACTGATCTAAGCATTTCAAAAATATTATCTCATTTATTACAAAAACCCTATGAGAGAAATATCATTATTATCATTTGCCTTATACAGATGAGGAAGCTGATACAAATGTTATATAACTGTTCTTTGTGGTTAATAAATAGCAGCATGAGAACTTGATCCAGGCAGCCTATGCTGGAGCCCATTCTCCTTACCTCTATACCCAGTTTATCCTGAAAAATGTCACATTAAAGCTTACAGGGGAAAAGAGAGGCATAGGGGAGGAGGCGTACAGATTAGACCACAGAAGGCAGAGGAGTGGCAACTTCTCTTTGGAAAGGAGATAAGAAATAATTGATGAACACAGATATTGTATGGAAGGGGTTCTGATTTGGGGGACTGAAAGCATGCTGTCAATCATCTCATTCTCTGAAGAAAAAAAAAAGAATAAAAAAGAGAATACAGGGCTCCCCGATTCCACTGTACCACCAAGTACTGTCAGAAAAGATTTGAAACAGCCATTGCGGGGAATGTGTTTGGGAGAAAACAAGAAATAAATAAAAGAAACGCTGAGATGTAGTGGGGACTTAGTTTTGGGCTCCTTAGTATTGCAAAATAGTGAGAGTACAGTAAAGATGTTCATGTGACTGAAGAGCTGGGGTGACCTGTCACTGAAACGGAGACATTTGGTAATTTGAGAATGTTCTAAAAAATTGAGAAATGAATGGTTTTAGTAGTAAACAATAGATTTCGTGAACATGTGGTAATGGGAGGTGTAAAATTAAATCTAGGTATCTGAGTCTTTTTGAAAGATGGACGATTGTAGTCAAAGCATTTGGATGTCAAAGTATACAATTTACCATCGTTGTGAATGATACACAACCAAAAACTATAACAGATAATAAGAAAGAAAAAATGGATACCAAGTGCTACTTACATTCTCTATTGAGAGAGATTGTTGAGGGAGAAGGGCAGTGGGAAGCTAGGGAGAATGGTGATGCACATGCAGAGAAAGAAGGCTGTAATAGGCACACTCTAAAATTTAGAGTCTGACTCTGTGATAGAACCTTGTACTCGAGAACAGTGAATCCTTTGAGTAACTAAGAAAATCGTGTTCTGGAATTGGTGAACAGGGACCAGGTGCATTTGCTTTTTCTTAGGGGAAAGCCACAAGCTAAAAGAGAAGATAGACTTCCTTGGGGCAGGCTCTGTAGGAAAGCGCTATTTTGGAAGAGATTGTGGATTGCAGACATAGAAACATGATGAAATAGACAATTAGGGAGAATATTTCTGGAAAAGAAGCGTTGTTCCCCTAGGGTAGGAAGTGAAGTGGAGAGAATTTGCTCATTTACAATAAGAAGCTCCCGGGCGCCTGGGTGGCTCAGTTGGTTGAGCGACTGCCTTCGGCTCAGGTCATGATCCTGGAGTCCCTGGATCGAGTCCCGCATCGGGCTCCCTGCTCGGCAGGGAGCCTGCTTCTCCCTCTGACCCTCCCCCATCTCATGTGCTCTCTCTCTCTCTCTCATTCTCTCTGTCTCAAATAAATAAATAAAATCTTAAAAAAAAAAAAAGAAGCTCCCTGGTTTGCAGAAGAATAAAGAGGTCAAGAGATTCATAGGGAAGAAATGATGATTCAGGGAAAAGTACAAAGGACAAGAATTGTGCCCAAGGGCAAGTTTAGCCAATAGTGAACAAGTACAGCTAGAAGTTGCGACTTGGTTGCAGGATAGAGAAGGGAAACATAGCCGAGCCAAAATGTGTTCGTGAAAAAAAGTGCAAGGGTGAGTGGTCTCCATTTAATACAAATATTTCGGTGCTAGCATGTTGGAGCAGAGACAGTGAAGAGTAGCAGTTTGGAAGACTAGGTTACAGTATCCCTAGGACATAGCTTAACCTCAAGTATGTGAGTAGGGAGAAGGAAGGTCGGCTGACTCTACAGTAACAGTCCAGTGAGCTGTAGAACTTTCCTGTATTTTCAAAGCCCCCAAAGAAAGGCATTAGCCAGTAGTAATTTTAGAATTCTTTGAAATTATCATCTTTCACATTCATTCATGTTTTAAATATTTTAGGTCAAGGGACCTTCTGAGGTTTAGGCTTTAAAACTTTCATTTCTCCCCAAAATAGTCAGTGGCCCTGTATCTCATCATATGTGGTATCAGTAAATCTGACTCCATGATGAGACATTTGCTACACAAATCTTTTGTTACTTTTCACCTCACACAGTACGTAATCCTATATAGAAATAGTTTCATGCAACTACAAAAGAAATTTTATCTTGAGCAGCACTATTTCTGCATTTTATTTGCCTCTGTAAAACATCAAAGGAGGAATTTTTCATCATTGGTTCAATTTTTCCATGTGGGTTGTTTCTATGTTTGCCCCCAAGGCTCTTTAAAGATTTTTTTTCTGTCTCAGCTAATCTTCTGAAATTCTGTGATTTCTGTCACCTAACCCATGTCTTCATGACAGCAAACAAATGTTTCAACAAGAATAATTGGTTCCTGGAGGAATGGGAGGCAGCATTCGATGTCCAAACAGAATCATTAAAGTAATTCTTTGCATTTGGAAACACTGAAGGGAATGTTTCTGAACCAAATATTTTTATAACATTTCAATAGTCAAAAATATTATATAACCTTACCATGAATTTAAAAAAATAAAAGTAAATTGTGTGCAGCATTGTGAGCTCTCTGGGACCGCCCACACCTGACTCTCCTTTCAACATGTTCTCTAGAACTTTTCTGGAGAACACCTATCCTTCTCTCTCCCACTCCACATCTTTCTTTATGATCCCCATACTAAACTCTGTCTCAGAGACTGAATTAACATTTTACATTTGGTTGGTAAGAACAAATATCATGAATTCTCCATTATTTTGACAGAATTGAAATTGCTCTGGTGATTCATTAATCAGCTTTTCAAATATGGAGTGGGATAGTGAATATACTAATTGAAAGTCAAGAAATAGAGCTTAATTGTTTAATGTCAAAAGCTCAGGGACAGATTTCAGGTAATTGCTAGGAAGCCTATTCACATGTGTTTTAAAATATAAGCACTTGATCTGGGTTAAACTAAAGACACTTTTTAATTATTTGGAAAGGGCTTCTCAGGCACACACTTCAATTTGAATTAAATAAGTAACTTAAATAAAATGATCTGCTTTTAATTTTAATTTTAATTTTAATTGAAGGCTGCTGTAAAAGTATAGAAGTGAAAACAAATTACATGTATGTGAAAAGAAATTGCCCTGTTAAAAACACACATTAAAAAGAAATTCTAAGAAAGCAGTGCCTATTACCCATCTTGAGGACATAACTTGTTTTTAATACTTTAGAAGAACTATTTATTTTACATTGGCAACTCATTTGAAAATGATACCGTCTCTAAACTTTCAAACTGAGCAGAGGAATTTGAAAATTTAGTCTCAACTTAAGGAGATCCTAATTTTTATTAGAACATATTAAAATGGCCTACATATATCAAGCATATTTTACATATTTTCATTTGTTTTCTTCAGTCATAAGTCTAGGAAATGAAAGGCCCGGAAAACCTGGAGGTTGAGTAAGTAGTTTTAAAATACAAAATTCTAAATGGCTTCAGTAGTTTCTTCTATTGAGAATAACTTCAACCTTCCTTATGTTCCTTTCCACCAAGATGTGTTGCCAGCACTTTGATTTCAACACATCCCCCAATGAACTTTCAACACAGCTCCTCATCCAAACATGGCCCTCTTCTCTCCTTTTTCGACCATATTTCTGCTGATCGTACCCTCTCTCAGTAATCAAAACTCAAAACCTGGCAGTGTGTGTGTGTGTGTGCGCGCGTGCGTGTGTGTGTTGTTTTTAATAGACTTATTGTTTAAAGCAGATTTTGGTTCATAAAATATTTACCAGAAGATACAGAGATTTCTCATCTACTTTCTGCCCCCTGCACATGCATAGCCTCACCCATTGTCAGCATCCTCCACCAGGTGGTATGTTTGTTATAATCAATGAACCTACTCTGACACATCATTTTTATCCAATGTCTGTAGTTTATATTAAGTTCATTCTTGGTGTTGTAAATAATATAGGTTTGGACAAATGTGTAAATGACCTGTATCTACCACTATAGTATTATCCGGAGTAGTTTCATTGCCCTAAAATCCCTATGTCCCATTTATATGTCCTCTATGCCCCCAGCCCCTGGCAATTACTGATTTTTTTTTACTGTCTCCACAGTTTTTCCTTTCCCAGAATGTTATACAGTCAGAATTTTACAATCTGTAGCCTTCTTTCACTTAGTAATGTGCATTTAAATTTTCTCCATATCCTTTTATGGCTTAGTAGCTCATTCTTTTTTTTTAGTGCTGAGTAATAAATACTCCACTGTCTAGATGTGTGCCAGTTTATCCATTCACCTACTGAAGGGCATCTTGATTGCTCCCAAGTTTTCATAGTCCTTAATGAAGCTGCTATAAACATATGTGTGCAGGCTTCTGTAGGGATTAAGTTTTCATCTCTCTTTAGTTACATATCAAGAAGCCCAATTGCTAGATCATAGGCATCATTTCCAGAATTTAGTTTGTTGTTAAATGTTGAGTGAGAAAACAAGATGTAGATGATTCTTTCTTGTGTATGTAAATGTACATTAGAAATATAAAATATTAAAGATGTGGATATCAACATATGATTTACATATATCAAACTCAGGATAATTGCAATGAGGAGGGTGATGAATAATACAACTTTTAGTTTTATGTTTGTTTAAGATTAAAAATGAAACCAAATTTTTAGTTCTATGTGATGGGAATATAGATGTTTAATATATTTTGTATCATTACACTTTTTAAAATCCTTTCCCCCAAACTAAAAAGATTATATATGTAAGACAACAGTGTCAAAGACTAAAGGACAGAAAAGGGAATAGATGAATGGGAAAATATAATTAATCCAGGACACAGTTAGTACAGAATGTATACAACGAAAGACTCTGTAGTTCAAACCATACAGTTACCAACTTCTTTCTCTATAATATGTTTGACTTTAGCCTGGTCTCACCATTCCCATTTCCCCTATCCTGTTTTCCAACCTCATTATCTTTGTTGTCTGGACAACTGTCCAGACGCTTAACTGACTGAACCATCCAGGTGTCCCAAGAAATGAACATCTTAATTTTAAATGATATTCAAGGTCTATTATGACCTGGTACATGACTTTCTTGATAAAAATACTACCATTGCGGGGCGCCTGGGTGGCTCAGTCATTAAGCATCTGCCTTCGGCTCAGGTCATGATCCCGGTGTCCGGGGATCGAGCCCCACACTGGGATCCCTGCTCAGTGGGAAGCCTGCTTCTCCCTCTCCCACTCCCCCTGCTTGTGTTCCCTCTCTTGCTGTCTCTCTGTCAAATAAATAAATAAAATCTTTAAAAAAAAAATACTATCATTGCTACCCAGATCTATCCTGTTTTTCTTTTCTCCTGTCTTATCTACTGTCTTCAAGGATAAAAGCCTTGCTCTATGTCTCTATACTATGCTAATCCATCCACCTTTTACATTTTAAGGTTCTATTCAAATGCCATCTCATCTGTAGAATCTTTCCCAGTTTTGAATAGTAGAAGTGCTATTTCCATCTTCTGCTTTTTTATAAAAGTTAGTCTAATTTTCTTGCTTATTAATTTCTGCTTCATAACATAATTAACATATATAACTTACCTTTATTCCAGCATGTGAGATCTTGGAGGATGGTGTGTGTGTACTTATTTATCACCTAAAATGCATAGCACAGTATGTGTACTCACTAAATAATCAAAAATATACATTAGTTAAATGTAAGAAATGTTTCATTCAGCCAAATGTCATGCTTCTTCATAATGCCATTTCTCATGATAATCCAAGCAGCACTGTGAGTTCTGGTCATCAACAAAGTCCACTTGCAGCCTTTCACATGGTGCAACTTTGTACCTTTGTTGCTCATCAGTATCAGTAGAACCCTTTCTTACCAATCACTAAAAAATGCATCAATAGTGAAATTGAAGAAAGAAAATTGGCAACTGTCAACCCTTTTCTCTCAAAAGGCACTTGGACCAGCATAATCATTTATCCAGTGTCCCTAAAGACGACTGGACTCCATCCCATGAGTTGTGAGATGGTGCAACTTTTACTAAGACAAAAACACCCTATCTAGTCACATGTGATTTTAGAAAATAGACCCATTGTTTTCCAATACTTAAACTGATCCTTTAATCTCATCCAGTCTCCTTTGTAATAAAAAAATATTCAAGATAGCCATTTGAAATTAGACTTTAGATTATGAACAGAAAACAATAAAACTGCCTATAAGTTGTCTATTGTCTTTTTCACATATATTTATAAGTGTTTATTTTTTTCAAGAGTAATATAACCATAAGGGCTCAGGTTTACTCTCTGAGAAATAAAACAACATGTAACTAAACTCCCTCTTTTCCAGAATAGTGTTAGTAATGCATCCACGTTACACAGTTTTGACTTTTATAAGGCCCTATTTTGTGTATGACCAAGTTTTATCTCACAACAACACCATGAATTAGGTAAGGCAGTAATGACATAGACAAATTAGAAAGATCACAAAAAGAGAGTTTAACTGACTTATCTATATTCATTGGTTCTAACAGGGTTTAGAGAAAATACAGCCTCACACCTAAATGACAATCCTAACATCCACTCAATGTTTTACTCTATTTTCTTTTTGGTATGTCATCTTGTCACTAGACTGTAAACTCACTAAGAGTAGAGATCATTTTTATCTTCCCCAAAACACTATGTACATATGATGATTCATTGATTTATTAAGTGTAATACATATTATGTTAAGCATATATATTTCTCTCCTGTTATCTCCATTTGACTACGGAAAGTAAATGCTGCTTTAGTAGTTAACATAGAAATCTAGTATCCATCCTCCTGACATTCTGTCAAAAATATCACAGAAAGGAATTAAAAGAAAGGCTTATATAATTAATTGTTTTTTTGCAAATAAAAATATGTAAAATTACATAGAAATCTATATGTTATAAAATGGAAATCATCTTTATACCAAGGTATAGTTTTGGTATACACAAGATAGTTATGTTTTACATGCATACGTATTTCTGCGTTAAATTTGAATCACAATCTGCATATCACTTTGCAGCCTTCCTTTTTACTTGTTCACTTAATAATTCTTTTCACATGTCTTTAACTATAGCAATATACTAACAAAATATTTAAGGGTACCTTTTAGACTCTGGTTTCAGATTTATACTTTTTGACCAGTACTTAAGCATTCATTCTACTTGATTTAACAGATGAGTTTTCTGTTTCCTAGTAGGATGGTATACCATTTTGGGCAAGAATTGAAAGTCTGGGATACACAACAGAGAATAAATTTGTCAATATTTTTAAATAATTAAGGTGATCAAAATAAAGAGTTTTAAAAATTGTGAAACAAAAGAGATTTGAAAACATATATATGTAATTAGAAATTTAGAAGATTTTTTAACAGCTCACAGGAAAATTCGTGAACTGTAAAAACTGAAGAATTATCCAGCATACACCTCGAGAACCAGTGTTAAAAAATAGAAGGTTTATGAACCTTGTAAGAGTGAGATCTAATAAATGAGGGAAAAGTATTTTAGAAGTAATGGCTCAATATTTTCTGTTGAGAGACATATGCACTCAAAATCAACAAACACAGTGAATGCAAAAAATCAATGCACATCTAAGTATATCATTTTAAGACTAAATACCAAAGATAAAATATGTTAAGAGACTAGAGGCAAAAGATAAATTATCTAATAAGATTTGACTGTTCAGTTCACAATAACAAAAACAGAATTGAGAAGGCAGTGGAATAATTTTTTTCAAAATGCTAAGAGAAAAAGTCCATTGAAAAATATTTTCAAAAATCTCAAAAATTTTGACTGATACAAAGGTAGTTTTAATCATACCAGAATTTGGGAAAGTTTAGTAGTAATAAATCTCAATAAACAATCTTGAAAGCATGTTTTTCAAGGAGTAAGAAAATAGTATAAATGCAAATTCTGAATACAAGAAAAATTTGGCAAGTAAAGAAAGTGGTCATCACTTGGGTAAATCTAAACTTGTATTGACTACAAAATATAGCATAAGAATGACTAATAATTAAAATAAAAATGAGAGAAAAACTAGAACTATGATATTTGATTAAAATACCATGTAAGCCAGAAAAAGAATGATCAGAGACCACTTTCTATAGTCCTTGAATTATTTTAAAAAGATATGTGTTAATAAAGTTTATCCTGTATTAAATCATGGATGGAATTACAATACCAAAGAAAACCATTAAAAGAATAGAAACAGAATGTGTACCTAACAAATGAATGTGGGAGCAATATTATATAAGAAAATATTTTGGTTAATCATACCTCAAAAAGTAGTCTTTTTAAAAAAAATATACTTTCAAAAAGGTGAAAGAAAGCATGAAATTGTGATTAAAAATCACACTTGAGGTTATATCCATGATAGAATAGCTGATATCAAACTAACCTTCCCACAGAAGACAATTATACCACGTGAATGTTGGAAGAATGATAAGTAATAGAGACCAATTTATATATGTATATATATATACATATATATATATTAAACAAATGTATTACACGTATACATATAAATGTTTATAGACATGTTTATAGATACGTCTTATGTATTATATATGTATACTTTGTAAGCATTACATATCATACATACATACATATATAGAAATGTTTAAAAATTTCTAAGAAACAACCATGACAACCAGACTTGAGAGGCTAAGAATAGGGAGAACAACACATTGATGGGAGCCTTGAATTATCCTTGGGTTTTCCCCTTTGGAACATCTGAGTATTTGAGCTAAGGACGTAAAACCCAAATGAAAGGTTCACGGTGGTATCAACGATCTGAGGTAATAAAAAATTAGATTTCAGAGTTATCAAGCATTCAGTATTTGAGGAATTAAGAACCCTGAGAGAAAAAAAAATAGAAGTAAAAAATAAAACCCCTGAGAATTGATGTTGTTTCTCTTCAAGATATTGACTAACTTCCAAACCAAATGATAACTTTTTTAAAGTAGTAAAAGTTTAAAATCTCCAAATAGGTAATGGTCATAACAGAAATCCTAGTAATTATTACAAAATTCTTAAAGTTGAATGATAAAACTTTATGTATAAAAATTCATGAGATGCGGCAAAAATGGTACTTTGGAAAAAACACTAATTTAGGTGTTATTTAGGGGGAGAAAAAGAAATAATAGAGTTTAGAGGAGAGATTGATGAAACTGAAAATAAAGAAAAATAGAATTAACAAACTAGAAAACTGGTTCTCTGCAAAAACAAATTATAGCAGCAATGAGAATGAACCTCACAGACCTCCATCTAGCTGGAGCATAATTTACCAACAGTAACAGCTGCTGCTTTCTGAAATCCATTGCCTTGTCTGCACCAAGATCAGGTGTCCCACGGGCTTCTCCCAGTCAGTAACTAAGTATATCAGAGATCACAATGCAAGCCTGATCCTGGGACACCTGGGACTCCCCTCATGGCAGACTTAAGCTCAAGGACTCCCCAATGGCTTTGCCATATATTTTTTTTCAGACTGGATAGCAGTTTAGGGTGCTTTGACCCAGCCTTTCTCTTTCTCTTTATTTCTTGGGTTCATACTTGCACTGTGGTCTGACAGCATTCTCAGATCTTCACATACCTTCCCTATTTTCTCTTATGAAGGCATCTCCTTTCATAAAACCCTTGCACATTCAATTCCATTTTCCTATCTGCTTCTAGTAGAACCTGAGCTTATACATAAAAAATAGATATTCAAAAATTAATGAGAGAAAAGAAAGCAGAAATAAATATTGGTAGGATTCAAAATATAATAGTAGATATAGCACATTTTTAGAAGACAAGTAAATTGTGAACAGATTTGTACAAATAAAATTAAAATTCTGGAAAAAAAGTAACCATGTCCTAGGGAAATATAACTTAATACAACTGGCTGAAGGGTGGTAGAGGGAAAGCATGTTTAGCTATAAGGAGTTAAGAAGTTAAATGATTTTTGCTGAAATGATAGACAAAATCCAAATAATTGTACTGAGAGTCCTCTCAGACATTGAAGAACATGATAATCCCAGTGTTATAAAAAATACTCTGAAGATTTGAGGGTAGGGAGCCAGGGGGCACAAAATCTACCAGGCACATTTAAAGAGATCAATATTATCTTGATGACAATTCCACTGTAAATTTTAGCCTAAAATCTATTTTGAGTTAATTTTTGTGAAGAGTAGGAATTCTGTATCTAGATTCATTTTTTTGCTTGTAGATGTCCAGTTGTTCCAGTACTATTTGTTGAGAAGATTATCTCCTCAAGGTATTGCCTTTGTCTGTCAGTTGACTCTACTTAAATGGGTCTATTTCCAGGTTCTCCATTCTGTTCCACCGATCTCTTAATCTATTCTTATGCCAGTATCACAGTGCATTGATTACTGTCGTTTTATAGTAATTTTTGAAGTTCTCTGACTTGGTTGTTCTCAGTACTGTGTTTGCTATTCTGGGTCTTTAGCAAAACTAGAAAACTTCTAGAAGATAACCTAGGAGAAGATCTAGGTAACCTTTGGTATGGCAATGACTTTTTAGATACATAACCAAAGGCATGATCCATGAAAGAGAGAATTGATATGTGGACTTCATTAAAATTAAAAACTTCTACTCTGTGAAAGATACCATCAAGAGAAGCCACAGCCTGGAAAGAAATATTTGGAAAAGATATATATCCAATATAGGACTGTTAATCAAAATATACAAAGAACTGTTAAAGTTCAGCAATAAAAAATAAATCTGATTTAAAAATAGGCAAAAGACCTGAACAGCCCTCTCACCAAAAAATGTACAGATGGCAGATAAGCCTATGAAAAGATGTTCATCATATGTCGTCAAGCAAATGTAAATTAAATATACATCCTAAAATGCTCAAAATCCAGAATGCTGACAACACCAAATGCTGGTGAGAATGTGGAACAACAGGAACCCTCATTCATTGCTAAAGAGAACTGAAGAACTCTCAACACATAACAACTTGCTGTAAACCTTTGCACTAAAAAATAACTAAAATCTATCATGGCTTCTAACAGCACAAGGCTGTGTGTTTCTGTGATGACCTGAGCTCTCCATTAAATACCTGCCTGAAAAAGCTCAACATTACCAGGAGAATTTGCCGCTCCTTCTAGCCAACACCTGAGCACAGATACCTGAACTACCTTTCTTCGAGTGTTCCTAAAACTGACTTATAATTGTGAATATGTGGTTCTTAAAATTAGAAGAATCTTTAAGAACCTGAGACCCATTCCTTTGAAATGCAGTCATTAGGAAGGATAGGGCCTCTTTCTCCCAGTCTCTGTGGGAGGATAGAATCCTAACTTTGATAACTGACAACAACCACAACTGGCCTATTCTCACCTACACTTTGTAATTTTTCATTTATCTGACCCTGCTGAACTCCTACTCACCAAACCCACACCATTCTCCCTTTAAAACTCCCAGTCACGGGGTGCCTGGGTGGCTCAGTCAGTTAAGCATCCAGCTCTTGGTTTTGGCTCAGGTCATAATCTCAGGTCCAGCCCCACCTCAGGCTTGCATTCAGTGTGGAGTCTGCTTGAGACTCTCTCTCCCTCTCCCTCTGTCCCCTCTCCCTGCTCGTGCTCTCTCTCTCTCAGAAATAGATTGTTAAAAAAACAAAAACAAAAACAACAAGAACAAACTCCTAGTCACCTCTGCACAAATGGGAATGAGGTTCAGCTCTTTACCCACCATCACTACTTGCCAAATAAAATCTGTCTTCACCACTTTATCTAACATCTAGCTTTGTTTATCTTTGATAATGGTGGAAATGCAAAATGGTACAAAGACAGTGTGGCAATTTCTTACAACACCAGACTAACTTTTACCATGTGATCTAGCAATCATGCTACTTGGTATTTACCCAAGTAAGTTAAAAACTTAGGTCCACACAAAAACCAGCACATGAATGTGTATAGCAGCTTTATTATTGCTGAAACTTGGGAACAGCTAAGATGTCCTTCACCGAAAAGTGGATAAATAAACTGATACATGAAGATAATGGAATATTTTTCAGCACTAAAAAAATAAGCTACCAAGCCATGAAAAGACACGGAGGAATCTTAAATTTATATTACTAAGAGAAAGAAGCCAATCTGAAAAGCCTACATATTGTATGATTCCAACAATAAGACATTCTGTAAAATGTAACACTATAAAGACAGTAAAAAGATCAGCGGTTGCCTGTGGTTAGGGAAGAGGTAGGATTGAATAGGAGGAGCACAGAGGATTTTTAGGGCAGTGAAACTGTTCTGTATGATGCTATAATGGTGGATACATGCCATTATGCATTTGTCCAAACCCATAGAATCTACAACACCATTTATCTGTATGAAAAGTCGCCAAGACTAGTTATGAAAAAATTGAAATTCATCTGGTTGGGTTTGCCATATTTCATTATATCATGATTTTTAATCTTTCTCAGAATTGTTCTCAATGGGCAATAGTTAAACTAACCCAGAACAAATTAATTTTAAAATGTCAAAATAAATAAAAATATAGTAAGACATAAATTATTTTAAGTTTTCTAAAGTAAGTCATAGTATGTTTGTGTACACCAAAATATAAAGGAAATGAAACAGAACTAAACATATGATTGGACTATATTCCCTCTTTATCCCTCTCCAGGCAATTGAACTTAAGCATTTTTTAAAAATAGTTCTATCATTGATATTTCCCTAAACAGTGTGCTGCTTAAAGTTAAGGCAGCATAATTTTCATTTAATACAAGTGTCCCTTAACACCTTATATAATTCACTTAAAAATATGTTTTACTCAAGTTTAGAGGCACCATAAATGTATATTACAGCATCTTACTCAGCTACTGGCATGAATAGATTGAAAGAGCTGTGGGAAAGCCCTACTATTAGATTTGAGCCTTCAACAAGGCTTTTTACTAAGTGCTCTGCTTCAAGCCTGGATACATGTTAAAAAAGATTCAGCGTGTATTTGGCCAGTCAAGGTTATCTTCCATTTAAAGTGTTAGGTTGTATAAAGTATTTGTTTATAGCAGTTACCACTCTGGCCGACTAAATGCCCCTCTAATGTAATCTATTTAAATTTAGTATTTTGTTTCTTTAATAGGATTGTTATTACCTACCTTTTTCTCACAATATTCTGTGAGAAATTATATGGTAATCACTTCTAGACCTAGTGCAAAGATAGTAAAGGTACTTAAAAAAACATACATCAAAATGTGGAAAGGTAGTGTTCTTCCAAATTTAATCCATTAAGTCATTCACATTCTTTCACCTGGTGGTCTCTGAAGTTCACGAAACGTATTTTTTGAAATTACATTATAGATAAACGAGAAACAATAACTGTTTATGTAAAATTCTCTTCAAACACCTGAGCCATCTGACAGATCTTTTTTTTTTACATCTAGCTGATCTTGTACCTATGGATTCAGCTTCCCTCTAAATCATATTGTCTTGAGGACCACAGAATTGTTAAAACCACCAATAGATTTCTTTCTTTTTTTTTTTTTTTTTAAAGATTTTATTTATTTATTTGACAGAGAGAAACACAGCAAGAGAGGGAACACAAGCAGGGGGAGTGGGAGAGGGAGAAGCAGGCTCCCCACTGAGCAGAGAGCCCGATGTGGGGCTCGATCCCAGGACCCCGGGATCATGACCTGAGCCGAAGGCAGACGCTTAACGACTGAGCCACCCAGGCGCCCCGAAACCACCAATAGATTTCTTAAAATTTACTTGACCAGAGGACAAAATCAAAATGAAGGACATAAGTGAAGTCAGAGAAACAGAGATATCAAGGCCTTCCCTTTGTTTCCCTGTGACAAACATGCCCTAAAACGAGAGATCCAATATCGTTCTACACGTTGACCCACACTGCCGTGCCGCCTTGAGGGCAGCCACACAACATTCAGAACCATTGAGGATATGCTGCCAAAAGTACAGAAGGCCTTGGCAGTGAAGAGCAACATTTTGAGGATTTGTACTATGCCCACTGCAGTGACAGCTGCTGAGACGGATTTCAGTCTTTTATGTCGCCCGTTAGCCACGCATCTCCATCCTTGGCACCTCTTTCAAGAATAGCAAATGTCAGCTGTCCCCTCGGGCCTCCCAGACAATGCGGGGGAGAGCTTTCCACCCCTAAAATAAATAAATAAGAAATAAACAACAGTGACAGGAAGTAAAATCTAAGCTGAGATGGGGGCTGACCAACTAAGAAACGTTTCTATTTGTACTTCCAGCTAACACATCAGTACTCTTGGCTCACACTTTATCCAAAACATCATGCCACTCCTAATCTTTCCTGAAAATACAAACAAAACTGAAAAAAAAAAAATTCTAATAGCCTGGATCATTGTTATCTGAGGGCTTGGAGGGAATTCAGTACGCTTCTTAAAGAGTGCCAGAAAATATCAATATCCTATAAATCTCAGTAGAAATGCACTGGTTCCTATCCAAAACTTGTTGGTTTCATAAAACAGTTTTTAAAATACTATGCTATTATTTAATAATTAAAATCCAGTTAATGGGGGGAAAAACAGCTTTTTGAAAAAAAAATAGGAGCTTGTGGAGCTCATGTATATATAGGTTCTTTCTTACTCAACGTAAACGTGGCACTGATAAAAATAGGGGATGGCATCATGTTTAGTTAAACCTTAAAATACTTATCTATTATTATAAGACCTCCATAAATATTTAATAAGCTTCCTGGTTCTCCTTTTATAAATATTGTTTTTCATACTTTTTATCTTTTTGATTTAAGATAGACTCATAAATACATTAGCATAACATTGAAAAGAATCTATTTTTACTCAACTCCTACAGTCTGTCAGTAAAAAAGGGAAAATTAAACTTCCTCATTGGTTTTAAGTTCTACATTGGAAATGCGTGCTCTTTTAATTATTTTGATAAAATTTCATAATGCACATTGAAATATTTATTCAAATTAACATGTGAACTGATAAGCATTTTGAAGCTTTCCTATCTCTGATTATATAAGATTTTGGTAGAATGCCTATCATTAAATGCCAGTCTTAAATTGACTGAAGAAAAGGAGAATATGATTTTCACTTTTTCTAATTCTTGGTTGTATTTCAGTGTCTACTTAATATATTAAAGGAATATGTGAAATGTGGAGATGCATCTAAACAAATGAGCCAGTGGCCTAGTAATATGAACAGCCCCTTAAGGAATGTCTGTTTTCCTCATTTAATATATTTTAAACTTCATTCTAACTTAAGATTTAGTCAGGAAAATGAGAACGTATCAAGATTCTTGTTGCACACATGGGATTAAAGTTAGACTGCACATTTAAAAATTTGTATAATATCTGAGTCTTAACAAATGTGTGCTTTTCACTATTTTCTACAAGATTGTTCTTCTTTCTTATTGTTTTATTTTCCTAGAAATTACTCAGTTCTTTCATTTCAAAGGAGCCAAGCATTTATTCATCCAATACCCAGTTCATTCTTCAAGAAATTTATTCGTCTCATATGTAAGGCCCCCTCTCTTTCCTTCAGAGTTAAAAGCTTGCCTGTTTCTCAATTTGGTTTTACAAAAGCTATCATACTACATTTGGAAAGTAAAGGATTCTTCACTTAAGCCCTTTTATTCCCATCAGTGATGTTTTATAGACATTCAAATAATTCCTCCTTTATCCTATGTCCATTCTCCGCCCCCCCCCCCGCAACCAAGCCTCCTCTCAGAATAGTAACATTTCTAAAACTTGTATTCTTTAAATTTGCAAGCATATAAGCTTCAAAAGTTGAAGCAATTGGTTTAAAGTGTCTCTAATATTACAAATGTAAAAGTAATATTCACATATTTGGTATAATAAGAAATGCCAACTGTCAGATGGTGCTCTGGCTGAACATCATACAAACCTTACCTATGAATGTTCCATTCATGGTTTTAAGACACTTGAGCCACAGGCTTAGCATCCTGCCTTCAAGGAAGTTTATGTGACCTTCTTTAAACATCATTTGGGATGTATTTTTATAATCAGTTTCTCCTTAGCAAAAATATTTTGAAAATGAAGCAGTCAGTATGGGATTGACTTGAGTTTACTAAATCCATATAGTTTTGAATTCCGATTCCTTCCCCCCGCCACCTCCGAATGATAGATTAAGACCAAAAGTCCTATTTTGTTAATAGCTCAAATCTTACCCTTTGACAACTGGGAAGCAAGGTTTTGTTTTGTTTGTTTTGTTTTTGGTACACAACATTTTTGTTTTTTCACACTGTACCTGACTTTTGCTCCAGAGCTTCATTGTCAGAGTGATGACACCTGTATATCTGAGGAAAGTGATTTATCACCTCCGGAATGCATCTGTACATAAAACAACAACAACACAAAAAAGACTACTCTCTACGTTCTTGGTTGAGAATGTCAAAATAATTTTACTTTCTATGGTTTTCCAATACTTCCGTATTTATTTTTTTAAGTAATTTAACAAGTATTTACTTAGCTATTTACTTACTTACTTACTTACTTACTTACCTACTACATAACAGACATATTACACGCATTATCTGAAAATTTATAACTATCCTGCTTTATGCATTCAAGGACACTGAAACTCAGATGACCTAAGATATTTGCCCTAGAACACAAGCTAGTAATAGAAAAACAAGGCTTTGAATTCATACCTGTTTTAAAGAGCGTATTTTTTCTCTACCTTTCCACTTTGCTTTCTGCTTTATTATATTTTTAAACCTAAGTTTATGGAGACAGGACTGGAATTCAAGGTAGATAATTGTAGAGACTTCATCCATATCAGCAGTAATTAAGATTTAAAAAGACATAGGTTCATGCTTTAGTATTTATTAAATATAAAATAAAGACTTCAAAATGCAGTTAAAATGTAGTTTATGAAAAGTTTCTATTTTAATATCAGAGGTAGAGAAAATATTTTACCATAAAATTCTGGAAGTAGAATGAAGTATTTTGTGGTAAATCCTGGGCTAGTTAAGCTGTATTTATCTGTTTGATTGTGGCAAATCTGAGGTCTGGCTTTAGTTTTTTGTAAGAGGAGTTACTTCCTAAAAAGGGAATTTTTGGAAGATAGTGGGTTTTCTTCAGTTGAGAAATAGATGTGAATAATCAGCCTTTATTTTTTTTCCTCAGAAAGAATAACTTGAGACTGAAGTGTTTTACTGGTATTTTCTCTTGTATTGGAACCCCAAGAGAAAATGGGGTTACTTAATTAACCCGAGCATTTCATGTGTTTCACAGAAGTTTCTTTGTCTTACATATAATTTCTTGGATATTATTTTCTGAGCTCTTGGGGCAATCTACGTCAACAAATGCGTGTGTGTGTGTGTGTGTGTGTGTGTTCGCCTTTGCGTGCGCACTCGTGTGTGTGTCTGTGTATTTCGTAATGGACTTTGGGTCTTATTTTTTGGTATATCATGGAATTATACTCAGTTATAAGATGTTTCAGACAAGAAACCTTACACTGTGGTACATACTAAAATCAGGTCAATAAAGAATACTTGATTCAAGAGGAAATTATTTGCAGCATTCTATGGAATAACTGTTAGATCTCAACAATACTCAGACTCTTATCAAGAATATTCAGTGGCGGGTGCCTGGGTGGCTCAGTCGGTTAAGCGGCTGCCTTCGGCTCAGGTCATGATCCCAGGGTCCTGGGATCGAGCCCAGCATCGGGCTCCCTGCTCAGTGGGGAGCCTGCTTCTCCCTCTCCTCCCCGCTCAGTGTTCTCACTCACTATCTCTGTCTCTCGCTCTCAAATTTAAAAAAAAAAAAAAAGAATATTCAGTGGCAAAGATAGACTCAGAAAAGATTAGTAATATACATTTTTGGAGGAAGAAAGCATAGATAAAAGCATATGTCTGTCACATTGACAAGTAATTCTGTATCAGCCCCCTTATGGGGAACTTATGAGAGCATCAGTCCATGAAATCCTATCAAGACAAGGCAAATTACCACATATGATAGATTCCATCATGCCAGATCAGCAGGTAATAGACAAAATAGACAAAGTTGGTAACCAACAGGGGGACATATGATAGATTCTTGACCTCCTTATAAGCTTCCTCTGATGATCATTAACAGTTCCCTTGGACTGGAATACATATCCACAATCAGTATAGGAATTTTAGCTACAATTAGTTGACTCAAGGAAATAGTCCAGATCAAGAGTAAAGAACACTAAGACAAAGTAACTGTATTTCCAAGCTATAATTTTAAGCATATCATGAGACTTTTTATTCTTAATACTATTCAAAAAAAGTTTGAGACATTCAGTCTTCTGTGCAAATATATATATGGATGCAAATATATATATATGTATGTACATATATATATATATGAAAAGTTCTTTTCCTTAGGTATATGTTTCAAGGAAATTTGAGTTTGTGATAAATAATAAATCACACATTGACTTTGATGTGAATACATGAAAACAAAGATTATTCTGTATCTAAATAAAATTTGAAATTTAATGCGTTAGAAAATAAAGCTAAAATTTGAAATTTTGGGAATAGGTTTTCATTTCTCATCCCAGTATGCTAAATGTATCTTGTAAATAATTTATTTGTGGCTTTTCATTTAAGGATGTGTCTTACATTTCAAAAATCATGAGCTTTTGTTTGAAATGTCATCACCACCACATGGATTACTGCAACTCAGTTCACAAGCCATGATCGTTCCATTTGTTCAAGGATATAGAAAGAAGACAGCTTG
Source organism: Phoca vitulina (assembly GCF_004348235.1). Classification (NCBI taxonomy): domain Eukaryota; kingdom Metazoa; phylum Chordata; class Mammalia; order Carnivora; family Phocidae; genus Phoca; species Phoca vitulina. The sequence goes on from NW_022589709.1 coordinate 44,434,710, forward strand.
ATTTTGTAAAGCTAGACTGCTGAGCAGTAAAATAGCTATGCTTTAGCTCATGATTGTATCTAAATGGAATCAGAAGTTAGAGAATCAAACTATTTCCAAAAGGACGACCTCAAAAATGTTCACTTCCGGGCACCCTTAGAATACCATGTGAAGCCATTCCTATAAAAGGCCTGGTTTATATCCTTAGGAGCTTTATTGTTGATTGTCCCTTCCTATTGCATATGATGATTTAAGGAACTTGCAACATGTTCATTAAGCTGCATGTGTGGTACATCTCAAAGGTTAATGTAGTAAGATTAAAGGCAGTCTGGGAATAAAATTAAATCAAAGAGTTTTAAGACCTTTGACTTTACAATCTCACATTATAGCATTGGAAAATCAAAGCTGCTATCGCCCATGTTTTGGCATACTTGCATATTTAATAGGAACATTTTCCCCTATTACATATCACAGTAACTATTATTCATCAGCGAGTCTCATTTAACATTACTTTGCTTACTTGTGATTTATTAACTACAGAAAAAACATTGATATATTTAGAACGTTTCAAGGAACATTTGAGGTTAACTCAGTTTACATTGATTACATCTTCCTACTCTAAGCAATTAAAGATCCATAGTAGGAGTGGATCCAGTGAAATCTAGAATGAACTTAGTTTATATAGAAATAAAAGTATGCAGAAGGGTGGTAGAAGAAATCAAAGTCCTAGATTAAACATGTCACATCTTCAAATTAGCAGGAATTGAGAATCTTTTTAAGTATAAAAATCCTATCTATATATATAATAGAGTACATGGAAGAATTACCTGGAAAAAAAAAATGACCTGACCAGCATTTGGTATTTTTGGTATTTTAAATTTTAGTCATTCATAGGTATGTAGTGGTATGTCATTGCTATTTTAATTTACAATACCATAATGACCTATGATGTGGACCATCTTTTCATCTGCTTATTGCCATCCATTTGATTACCTTCTTTCCTGTGTAATCTTGAGGAAGTCAGTGACCTACTCTGGATCATGAAAAGTTGGACAAGCAAAGTAGTTCCTATATAAAAAAGTGAGAGTCCAAGAAATTCATGAAGATAATAAAGGATGTTTAAAATTATTTACATATATAAAAGTGAAATTGTAAATTGTAAATCTTTACATGATTGGGATTACTAAGCCCAGAATGTGGGGAAAATTGATTGCAGTCAGTAATTGAAATTTATTAGACCAATTCTTTGAAAACATGGGGCCCAGTATTTTTTTTCACTATACCTTGTGTATGATATTATCCACATGTCCCTTGCTCATTTCTATAACTGGATCCATCTCTGACTTTTCCCCTCCTTTTCTCATATTAGAACCTTATATTCCATTGTCTTTTTGCATACTCTCAAAATTCTTGGTTACTGGAAATGAGTATTATGGTCACACAGTTTACCTTTTTGTATATAAAAAAGAAAGATAAACATTTCCATTTTCTACAGTAAAAATAGTCCACATTGGAGCAGCTGATGATGCTGCCACATGCTGGGAAAAATATTTCACTGACAGACTCTGTCATCCGGATTATTGCAAATGACAGTGAGGCAATTGGTCTGGTAAGTTTCCAAATATATTTCTGACAAAGCCAATCATGTGAATATGTCAAATCAGTTGTGCAACTATTTTAACTTAGATCCCAATCCTAAAATACATTTCTACTGTTAGGATTTTGTAGTGTGTACGAACATAGTGTACAAGGGTTCTGAATAAAGATTCATGGAACTGTTAGGAAAGCTTATTCACAATAATGTGCTATTACTTATTGATGAACTTTGGTCAATTTCCCTTCTGCCAACTATTAGTGAAATTGCTTTTTAGTGAAATTTATTACCCAAATCACTTTTTTTGTTTCAGTTTAATTTCTGATTCTGTGTCACAGTATTAATGTTTGGTCCCTTTAAGGGATGTTTTCTCAATTTTTTGTCCTGATTGACTGGATTGAGATTAGGTTCACTTCCCACTATAGTGTTTTTCCAGACAATGCAGACATGGGAGTTGTTGACAAGATAATGGTATATTCAAGGTGGTAAACAGTACCTCTTGGAGTCAGGAAGGGGTAAATATAACAACTGATTTATTCTTGTACCTATAAAATATGTTAATTAAAGATACATGGTGTAGCTGTATAAGTAGAGAAAATAAAACTTAACAGAACTAAGTTTGAAGTACAGGGAACCACAGAACTGAACAGTAGAAAAATAGGTCTGTAAGCTTTTGAAATAAATAAACCCTAAAGACCTATTTTTTAACAGGATGTTGAAAATTTAATGCATAAGACACAAATCAAGTAAATCACTGAACTCCAATTCCAAGTGGATATAAGGTCAGTTTGTCTAATAGTTGTGTATCCACATGCTATAACCTAGCTTTAGCCACCTACCTTAGAAAATACACTTTATATGTTTTATATTTCAGTGGGTTTTTTCCTCTTAAAAAGGAATAACTCCTCTCCTCTTTATTCTGAGAGCTCTCCCTAAATTTTCTTCTACTTAATCCATAATTATTCCTTTCTTCCACAGGGGCATGTTCTGATCTCTATTTGAACACCTTTCATAGTGTATCATGGTATGTGCCTTTCTCTCTCATTTGGCTGTCAATTTCTCAAGAGCCAGTCCCTATCCTATTTATATTTACATTCCATTCTTTTCGACTAACACCTAACATAAGTCTGATAGAAAAAAATCCTCCATGGGGCGCCTGGGTGGCTCAGTCGTTAAGTGTCTGCCTTCGGCTCAGGTCATGATCCCAGGGTCCTGGGATCGAGCCCCGCATCGGGCTCTCTGCTCAGCAGGAAGCCTGCTTCTCCCTCTCCCACTCGCCCTGCTTGTGTTCCTGTTCTCGCTGTGTCTCTCTGTGTCAGATGAATAAATAAAATCTTAAAAAAAAAAAAATCCTCCAGTAATTTAGTTCCATTCCTTCTGTAAGGGGAGAAAATTGTGAACCTTTATCTTTCATAAGAATAGCCTATATATATATTTTAAATTTTCTATCATGTATAAACACAGACAAATGAGTGGGTAGAGTCAGAAGTCACTGTGACTTTCATCTCTTGGCCTCAGCCTTTACAGAAATTTTGACTATGTTATATAATATACAGTGAAACCATTTAGAAAATATCCATGGTATGATTTCCAACCACAACCTTTGACTCAAGGCAACATGCCAAAGACCTGCTTTGAATTAAGAGTGAGTCAACTCAGTACTCTACTATTAGGGAACGAATTTTTAGGATCTGAGCAGAAAGACTTCTCAGAAATTCTAATTCCTTACTAAGTGGAAAAAAATAAAGAGAAAAATATTTTAAATAAATTAAAGTGTTGTGAGAGGAGATGAATAAAGCATTGACTAACCTTCTCATTCTCCCAGCAAGATTTCTGTGAGTCCCAAACCTATTTTGGAAAAGCTAAATTGTTCTGGTGACTTAGCATAAGCAAATGAAAACAGTATAATTAATATGTCTTGGTTTAGAAAACAATATTATTAATTTGATACAGTTTAAGACTAAAAATGCTACTATGCTAGTCGGGACTTGTTTTAGGGAAGTTCAAATGGGTACTGGAAAATAAGCTGTGGAAAGAGTAAAAAGCAGAAAGTTTCCAACTCTTCTGCTTGCCACCTTCAATACTGAGATGATTTAACTGAACAATTAATTGTGGCAATGTCCCAAGTTTTACTGGAAATAAATCTTATGTGGCTAAGTTCTGTATTTTTCTTTATTTTCATAGTTTGTATTGTCTTAAGTGTTGCCTGCAAAAAAAAATAAATAAATAAAAAGATGGTAATAACATTATAAAACAATGATTTTGACCACTGAGCCATTCGTATATTTAGCATTATAGCCTTCATATCCTCTAGAAAACAATCAACATATAAACTAAGAAATATTTCCTTATCTTTTCCCCTGTGTCTTCTGAGTAGAAATCTTATCAGTTGTTAAGTCTTAAGTTCTCACAAAAAGTTTTCTAAGTCCTATACAGCTGTTACTGAGAGACATGATAGAAACCCCTTAGAATAATAACTGGGTGAGATGAAAATATTTACAACTCCATTTGTCTACAGAAGAGACTGCCACTCTATCTATGAGAAGGATCAGGTGTTGGCTCGAATTTCCTGCATGCTAACTGACTCCAGAGAGGAAGAGCTAAGATGATCAGATCCCTCTTAGCCTCCTGGGTATACAAAGAGGACACAGTAATATGAAGGAGAGAGGGTGGCATGGGGCAGGAGGGGCAGGAAGGAAGGTACAAAATGATTAATATGCCCTTCCCCCAAACCACAGCATCTTTTGCTATTGGGCATTTTGGTTTTGTTCTATTAATATATCCTTTGGAGAGGGGCAAAAAAATTTAATGCTTGCTATACTCATGATTATTTAGCCACCATGGCTTAAAACAGATGAAAAGAAATTGTAAGCTGATTCATTAAAGCTGATTCATCAAATGACTGTTCTAGTTCTCTATTGTTGTGTATCAAACTATTCTAAAACTTAGTGGGTTAAAACAACTATAATCATTTTTTTTTCCTCATGAAATCTGCAATTTGGGCAGGGCTCAGTGGGGAAAGGTCATCTCTGATCCATTCAGCATTAGCCAGGGTTGCTTAACTGAGAAGCAAGAGATCCACTTCCAAGATGATTGACAAACATGGTTGCCAAGTTGGTGTAGGATGTTGCTGAGAATTCAGCTTGGACTGAGGGATGGGGGTCTCACTTATTCTCATATGGGTCATGATCTGTGGTCTGGGCTTTTCCACAGTATCCTATTTGGATTTCAAGGTCAACCATCCTAAGAGAGAGTCGACAGAAGCTCTGTCACTTTCTCTGACCTAATCTCAGAAGTCTGAATAGTCACTACCTGGCCTACTTGAGTAGTTGAGGTAATTCTAAAGACTCTTCCAATTTCAGGAAGAGGGGAGATAGAATCCAGTAACAAGATTCTGGAAGAGTCTCTGGAATGGGAAATATTGTTAAGGTTATTTTTTAGAAAATGAAGTCTGATCTAGAACCACTAGGAAGGATGTAAGGGATGGAGATTAGAATTTAAATAACCATGGTACCCGATTAAGCAGTCTGGGTCCCCAAGTCCAGTGGTGGACCTGAAGTCTGGAATGGAAGATGAAATTGAAGTACACGAATGTAGATACAAACTAAAATTCAGAAGGATGAACTGGAACTCACATCAGTCTCTCTCCAGAACTTGCATCTTTCTCTCACTGCTGCCAGGCCTCCAAATTTGATAATGCAGGTGAAATGCAGAAATGGTGATAAACTTTGCCAAAGACCAGTACCCAAACTGGTCCAAGAATTAGCAAAACTGATTAGCTTTGTTAAACAATCACCAATCAGAGTTTTTCTTTTTCTTTTTTTCTTTTTTTTCCTTAGCTGAGTTAAGCCAACTCACATTGTTATACATGGTCATTTATATCATATTTTCTTTTGTTTCTCTCCTTTGTCTCCCCAGGATCTAAGTTGAAGTATTAGCCTTATTATTCCAGTTAATATCTATATATTCTCCCCTTTCTTCCTCCAATTCTAACAAATTTGGCATATGCACGTTGGCAGAATATACAGTATTGCTAGCTATAATTTACTCTTAAGTAAACAGGTAAAAATATATTTAATGCTCACCATCCCTTTTTATGTCAATGTATACTCATTTTTTGTTTGCCTTAAGTTTGTTGGTTCTTCAATAAGTAATTACAGGAATATCTTTGCATGTTCTATTCAGTTTATGGAAGCTTACTCATTGAAAATTCCTTTTGACTCGATAAAAAAATGGATGGCTCACATTTCCTTTCATTAATTATCATAAATGTTATTTCAGTAACTTCTAGTATAAAGTGTAGTTGCTGAAAAATACAACAATCTTAAGTTCTTTTAGTTATAAATGATATACTCTTTATACTTGAATACCCTAATGATTTTTTCTTTTTTCTTTTTTTTTTTTTTTCAAAATCTCATAGTTTGTCTTGTCATTCTCTGTTGATTTTAGCACTGCCTTCTGAGTATGTAGCCTCAAGTTGTCTTTTATGTCAGGAAGTTTTTCTGGAGTTCTAGTTACTTTTGTTATGTTTCATAGTTTGAGTGTTGGTTTTCTTCTTCAGTATCAATCTCTCTGTCTCTCTCTCTATATATAT
>NW_022589709.1:44441276-44575193 GCF_004348235.1 Phoca vitulina
ATTTTTAAAATTTTCATACCTTCAATCTTTTTCAATAGCATCCATTTATTCACTGTTTCTTCTAATTTAACTTTAATTTATGAAATGAATTATTTTATTTTGACTGTTTCCTTTATCAAATCTTTTCCTCTAATTTATTTCTGAATTATGTTGTTCTTTAACAGCATCTATCATTTTTTTAAGTTTTTATTTTAATCACCCTGTTTTTTTCTCTTTGCTCGTTTGTTTTATTTCTTAAATTCCACATATGAGTGAAATCATATGGCATTTGTCTCTCTGACTGATTTATTTCACTCAGCATTATATTCTCTAGCTCCATTTATGTTGTTGTAAATGGCAAAATTAATTCTTTTTTTATGGCTGAATAATATTCCATTGTATATATACATATCATCTCTTCTTTATACATAAACTAATCAATGGACACTTGGGTTGCTTCCATATCTTGGCTACTGTGAATAATACTGCTATAAGCATAGGCGAGCATGTGCCCCTTTGGATTAGTATTGTATTCATTGGGTAAATACCCAGTAGTGTGATTTCTGGACTGTAGGGTAGTTCTATTTTTAACTTCTTGGGAACCTCCATAATGTTTTCCACAGTGGCTGCATCAGTTTGAATTCCCACCAACAGTTCATGGGGGTTCCTTTTTCTACACAACCTCACTGGCATCTGTTGTTTCTTTTGTTGATTTTAACCAGTTTGACAGGTGTGAGGTGATATCTCCTTTAGTTTTGATTCATATTTCCCTGATGATAAGTGATGTTGAGCATCATTTCATGTGTCTGTTGGCCATCTGTATGTCATTTTGGAGAAATGTCTGTTTGTGTCACCTGCCCATTATTTCATTGGGTTATTTGGGTTTTGGGTGTTGAATTTTGTAAGCTCTTTATATATTTTGGATCCTAACCCTTTTATCAGGTATGTCATTTGCAAATATCTTGGCCCATTCTATAGGTTGCCTTTTAGTTTCCTTGTTCCCTTTGGTTTGCAGAATGTTTTTATTTTGATCAAGTCCCAATAGTTTATTTCTGCTTTTGATTCCCTTGCCTCAGTGGAACTATCTAGAAAAAAGTTGCTGTCAGAAAATTACTACCTGTGCTCTATTCTAGGATTTTTATGGTTTCCTGTCTCACATTTAGGTCTTTAATCCATTTTGAATTTATTTTTGTGTATGGTGTAAGACAGTGGTCTAGTTTCATTCTTTTGTACATCGCTGTCCAGTTTTAAGAAACTGTCTTCTTTCCCACTGGATATTCTTTCCTGCTTTGTTGAAGATTAATTGGTCACATAGTTGTGGGTTCATTTCCCGGTTTTCTATTCTGTTCCATGGATCTGTGTATTTACTTTTTGCCAGAACCATACTGTTTTGATCACTACAGCTTTGTAATATAACTTGAAGTCCAGAATTGTGATGCTTCCAGCTTTGTTTTTCTTTTTCAAGATTGCCTTGGTTATTCAGGGTCTTTTGTGGTTTCATACAAATTTTAGGATTGTTTGTTCTCATTCTGGGAAAAATATTGTTGTTATTTTTATAGGAATTGTATTAAATGTGTAGATTGCTTTGAGTAGTATAGACATTTTAACAATATTTGTTCTTCCAATCCATGAGCATGGAATGTTTTTTCATTTCTTTGTGTCTTCTTCAACTTCTTGCATCAGTGTTTCATAGTTTTCAGAGTATGGGCCTTTCACCTCTTTGGTTAGGTTCATTCATAAGTATCTTATTATTTTTGGTGCAATTTAAGTGGAATTGTTTTCTTAATTTCTTTCTGCTATTTCATTATTGGTGTATAGAAATGCAACAGATTTTTGTAAATTGATTTTTTATCCTGCCACTTCAATGAATTTGTTTATCAGTTATAGCCATTTTTTTTGGTGGAGGCTTTCTGGTTTTCTGTATATTGCATCATGTCATCTGCAAATGGTGGAAGTTTTATTTCTTCCTTGCCAATTTGGATGCCTTTTATTTCTTGTCTGATTGCTGTGGCTGGGCCTTCAAGTACTATATTGAATAAAAATGGTGAGAGTGGACATCCTTGTCTTATTCCTGACCTTAGGGGAAAGGCTCTCAGTTTATCCCCATTGAGGATGATGTTAACTGTGGGTTTTTCATATATGACCTTTATTATGTTGACATATGTTCCCTCTATCCTGACTTTGTTGAGGGTTTTTATCATGAATGGATGTTGTACCTTGTCACATGCTTTTTCTGCATCTATTGAAATGATCATATGGTTCTTATTCTTTCTCTTATTAATGTGATGTATCACATTGATTGATTTGTGAATATTGAAGCACTCTTGCAACCCTGGAATAAATCCCACTTGATTATGGTGGGTGATTTTTTAAAGTGTATTGTTGAATTCACTTTGCTAGTATTTTGTTGAGGATTATTGCATCTATGTTCATCAGAGATACTGGCCTGTAGTTCTTTTTTTGTGGTATCTTTATTAGGTTTTGGCATCAGGGTGATGCTAACCTCATAGAATGAATTTGGAAGTTTTCCTTCCCTTTCTATTTTTTTAAATAGTTTGAAAAGAATAGGTATTAACTCTTCTTTAAATGTTTGTTGGAATTTGCCTGTGAAGCCATCTGGTCCATGGACTTTTGTTTTTTGGGAGATTTTTTGATTACTGATTTAATTTCTTTGCTGGTTATCAGTCTGTTAAAGTTTTCTATTTCTTCCTGTTCCAGTTTTGGTAGTTGAAGGTTCTAGGAATATCCATTTCTTTTAGATTGTCCAATTTGTTGGGGTAAATTTTTTCATAATATTCTCTTAAAATTGTTTGTATTTCTGTGGTGGTTGCTATTACTCCTCTCTCATTTGTGATTTTATTAGGGTCCTTTTCTCTCTCTCTCTCTCTCGTAAGTTTGGCTAGATGTTTAGCAATTTTATTGATACGTTTTAAAAAACAGTTCCTGGTTTCCATGATCTGTTCTATTATTTCTTTTATTTTTATATCATTTATATCTGCTCTAATATTTACTATTTCCTTCCTGGTGCTGGTTTTAGGTTTTGTATGTTATTTTTCTAGCTCCTTTAGGTATCAGGTTAGGTTGTTTGAAATTGTTCTTGCTTCTTGAGGTAGGCCTGTATTGCTATAAACTTCCCTCTTAGAACCACTTTAGCTGCTTCCCAAAGGTTTTGAACTATTGAGTTTTCATTTTCATTTGTTTTTTTCTTCTTTGATTTCCTGGTTGGCCCATTCATTGTTTAGTAGCATGTAATATAACCTCCATGTATTTGTGGTCTTTCCAGATTTTTTCTCATGATTGACTTCTAGTTTCATAGTGTTGTAGTCAGGAAAGATGCATGATATGACTTCAGTCCTTTTTAATTTTTTGAGACTTATTTTGTGGCCTGTATGTGATCTATCTGGACAATATCCCATGTGCACTTGAAAAGAATGTGGATTCTGTTGCTTTAGGATCAAATGTTCTGAATATATATGTTAAGTCTATCTGGTCCAATGTGTCATTCAAAGCCAATGTTTCTTTGTCAATTTTCTGTTTGGATGATCTGTTCATTGATGTAAAGGGGGTGTTAAAGTCCCCTAGTATTATTGATTAGTCCCTTTATGTTTGTTATTAACTATTCCATGTATCTAGGTGCTCCCATGTTGGGTGCATTAATATTTACAATTGTTATATCTTCTTGTTGGATTGGACTGCCACCTTTATTATGATATAATGTCCTTATTTTCCTCATGTTACAGTCTTTATTTTAAAATCTAGTTTGTTCAATATAGGTATTGCTACTCTCACTTTCTTTTGACATCACCCATTTGCGTGATAGAGGGTTCTCTGTTCCCTCACTTTCAATCTGCAGATGTCTTTAGATCTAAAATGAGTCTCCTGTAGGCAGTATATAAATGGGTCTTGTTTTTGTTTGTTTGTTTGTAATCCATTCTGTCACCCTGTGTCTTTTTTTTTTTTTTTTTTTTTTTTTTTTTTTTTATTATTTATTCATTCGAGACACAGAGATACAGAGAGAGAATATGAGCAGGGGGAGAAGAACCCTGTGTCTTTTGATGGGAGCATTTAGTCCATTTACATTCAAAGTAATTATTGATAGATATCTATTTATTGCCATTTTATTACCTGTTTTGTGGTTGTTTCTGGAGATTTTCTCTTATCCTTTCTTGTCTTTCTCTCTTTCATGGTTTGCTGGGGTTTTTTAGTGATATATTTGGATTTCTTTCTCCTTAGTCTTTGCATATTTATTAGTGGTTTTTGATTTGTGGTTACCATTAGGTTTGTATATAACATCTTCTGCATGTAGCAGTCTATGTGAAGTTGATGGTCATTTAAATTTGAACCCATTCTTTACTCCTTTCCTCTCCAACTTTTGGGAATATCATGTCACATTTTACATCCTTTTATTTCACGTGTTCCTTGACTGATTTTTACAGAAATATTCATTTTTACTGCTTTTATGTTTCCTACCTCCATACTGTCATTTTTTGTCTGTGCTTTTCACTTAGAGTCACCTTTAATATTTCTTGCAGGGCTGGTTTAGTGGTCATGAATTCCTTTAGTTTTTGTATGTCTGGGAAACTTTTTCTCTGTCTTCTGTTCTGAATGATAGTCTTGCTGGATAGAATATTCTTGGCTACAGCTTTTTCCCATTTAGCACTTTAAATATATCATGCTACTCCTTTCTAGTTAGAAAATTTCTGCTGAGAAATCAGCTTATAGCCTTATGAAGTTTCCTTTGTATGTAACTGTCTTCTTTTTTTATTGTTGCTTTTAATATATTTTCTTTATCACTATATTTTGCCATTTTAATTGATTTAATATGTCTTAGTGTGGGTCTGCTTTTGTTGATTTTGATGGGCATTCTCTCTGCCTCCTGCATCTTGATATCTGGACCTGGATATCTGTTTTCTTCCCCAGATTAGAGAATTTTTAAGAGAAGTTATTTCTTCAAGTAAATTCTCTATCCTCTTTTCTCTTCTTCTGGGACTCCCATAATACAAATGTTATTATGTTTGAAGTTGTCACTGAATTCTGTAAGTGTATTCTCATCTTATATAATACTTTTTTTCCCTCTCTCCTTAAGCTTGATTACTTTCCATTACTCTATCTTCTAGGTCATTAATTTGTTTTTCTGCTTCTTCCAGCCTGCTGTTAATCCCACTAAGCATGTTTCTCATTTCATTTACTGATCCCTTTATCTCTGCTATGTTATTCCTTTATCTCTGTGTTAATGGTCTCACTGATGTTCTCTGCTCTCTTAAGTACAGTTAGTATCTTTATGATCATTGCTTTAAATTCTCCTTCAGGCATGTTACTTATATATCTGTTTTCATTACATCTCTGGCCGTGGCCTTGTCTTATTCTTTCATTTGGGACACAGTCCTCTGTCTTCTCATTTTATCTAAGTCTCTGTAAGAAAGTCAGCGATGTCTCCTGTACTTGAGGGTAATGACTTTATAAAGAAGAGATCCTGTAGTGCCCTGCTATGTAGCGTCCCTTGTTCCCCAGGGCCTGATGCTTCCAGAAGTGTCTCCACTGTGTGCTGTGTGCACTCTGCTATTGGTTCCTGGCCACTATATCCTTCAGGCAAGTCATCAACAGAGGCTCTCGTTGCTTGTTGTGGGCAGTGATTGGTCCCTGGTCTGAATGTGGCACATTTTAACTAGGTGTGTTCTGGTCTGCTTGTGAAATGAGATCAGTTGCCACTGTAGCCACTGGAACCAAGGCCTCCCCAAACTCCTGGGTCAGGAAACATGGTATTGGCAGGGGTTTGGGCTGGTCTTCTGGGGAAAGAGGCCTGCAGTGCTGGGACTGAGGCAAGCATGAGTGGGAAGGGCAGTTCTTCAGGGCTGCCAGAGATCAGGGATTGGTATAAGGAAGTTAGGTAGTGAGTGTTGGCAGTGCATTCTTTCCCACAGGTGGCCTTGTGTTTATGCTGAGGGGCAGGGGAGAAAAGTGGCATCTGCCATTTCCTTTGTTCCTGGAGTGGTCTCTCCATGACCACTGCTTCTCTGGGACATACTTCAAGATGAGCAACTAACCTTCCCACTGTATGCCCCAGGCACTCTTTAGATTGCTGTTTTCCAGCTATATGTCTGTGGGCTGTTTGCCCTGAATTCTCTCCAAGAGCAGTCCCAATGACCTCTAGGCTCTATTTGAGCTAAGCTCCTGCTAACCTTTAAAACTTCAGGCTGTAAGCCCCACTGGTTGCAAGAGTTCACAAAATTCAGCCCTTCTCATTTTCAAAGCCAATGCTATGGGGATTTCTTTTCCCCAAGCACTCCCCTGTGTGCTAGTCTGTCTCTCACCCTTCTGTGCAACCACAGCTCCCTTCCCACCACAGTGGCCTTGATTTGTTTCTCTCCCAAGCCTTTCTTTCCTATCTTCCATGTGTTCTCTTCTCTACTTTCAGTTGTAGAGTTTGTTTTGCCATTCGTCAGATCGATTTCTGGGGTATTTAGGACAATTTGATAGTTATCTAGTTGTTTTTGTGGGAATAGGTGAGTCTGGGGTCCTCCAACTCAATTGTCATCTTCCTTCTTCTTAGCATCTGTCATTTTTAAATTAGTTTTTGATCATTTTCAAATGGTAGGCTATGGTTTTCATCTCTTCTGTAAGTAGATGATAAGATGAGCAGATGAGTAGATTATTCAGTTGACTTTTACTGTTGATTGGAATATTGTTCTCTTTCTCATCATTAATTCTATATGAAATTTGAAACTTCTCTGTTGGTTATTTATTACGTGAAATTAATTTTCTATACTTTTAAGGTGTTTGAGTTGCTCAGAAGAGCTTTGCTTTTTGTAGGGGGAGAAATAAAATTAAATACAATACACAATCCTCTATAAGATCCAGGGACAGAAAAGGATATTAGTTGAGGTATTAGTGATATTTGAGTAGTGTCTCTAGTTTATTTAATGTTATTAATATCATGTTCTTGATAATTGTATTATAGTTATGTATGTTCTAAAAATTAGTTAAAACTGGATGAAGAATATAAATGAATTCTGAAATATTTTGTCAAGTTTTTTTCATTTTATTTTTTTTTAGTTGAGATATAATTGACATATAACATTGTATTAGTTTTAGGTTACAACATAATGATTTGATAAATGTATATAATGCAAAATTATTATCAAAATAAGTTCAGTTAATACCCATCACCAGACATAATTGCAAATGTTTGTATGTGTGCGATAAGAACTTTTAAGCTGTATTTTTTGTAGCAGCTTTCAAATATACAATAGAGTATTGTTAACTTTGGTCATCATGCTGTATATTATATCCTCAGGACTTATTTGTAAGTGGAAACTTGTACCATTTGGCCAACTTCACTTACTTTTCTCATCTCTCCATCCCCAGTTTCTGACAACCATCAGTCTGTTCTCTGTATCTGTGAATTCTGTTTGTTTTGTCAAGATTCCACATTCAAGTGATATCATGCAAAGTTTGTCTTTCTCTGTCTGACTTCCTTCACTAAACATGGTGCCCCAATAAAGTCCATCCATGCTGTTGCAGGATGGGAAGATTTCCTTCCTTTTACGGTTGAATAATACTCCATTATATGTATACACCACATGCTGTTTACCCATTCATCCCATTGATGGATACTTAGATTATTTCCATTTCTTGGCTGTTGTCAATAAGGTGCAATGTACATGGGAGTGCAAGTATCTCCTGAAGATAGGGGGGTGATTACATTTCCCTGGGATAAATACCTAGAAGTAGAATTGCTAGATTATGTAACCATTCTATTTTCAGTTTTTTTGGGGAACCTCAATACTGCTTTCCACAGTGACTGCAACAATTTACATTCCCACCAACAGCGCACAATGGTTTCTTTTTAGCCACTCTCACCAAGCATTTGTTACTTCTTGTCTTTTTGATAATGGTCATTCTAATTTGTGTCAGATAACATCTCATTGTGGTTTTGATTTGCATTTTTCTCATAATTAGTGATAATTAGTGAGCATCTTTTCATGTACCTGTTAGCCATTTGTATGTCTAGAAAAATGTCTATTCAGTTCCTCTGCCCGTTTTTAATTGGATTTTTTTTTGCTTTTGAGTTGAGTTCTTTATATATTTTAAATATTAACCCCATATCAGATATGATTTGCAAACATTTTCTCCAGTTTACTGCATTGCCTTTTTACCTTGTTAATGGTTTCCTTTGTCCCACAAAAGGTTTCTTAGTTTGATATAGTTTCACCTTTTTATTTTTGCTTTTGTGGTCTTTTGTGTCAAATAAAAAAAAAAAAAAAAAACATTGGCAAGATCAATGTCAAGGAACTTATTGCACGTTTTCTTCTAGGAGTTTTAGGGTTTCAGGTCTTGCATTCAAATCTTTAATCCATTTTGAGTTGGTTTTGTGTATGGTGTAAGACACGAGTCCAGTTTTACTCCTTTGCATGTGGCTGTCTAGTTTTTCAAGCACCATTTACTGAAAAGGTTATTCTTTAGTCACTGTGTATTTTTGGTTCCTTTGTCATAAATAAATTGACCATTTAAGCATGGTTTTATTCCTGGGCTCTCTGTTCTGTTCCATGGATCTATGTATCTGTTTTTATGCCAATGCCATGTGGCTTTGATTACTATAATTTTGTAATATAGTTTGTAATTAAGAAGTACAATGCCTGTAGCTTTGTTCTTCTTTGTCAAGTTTTCTTTGGCTGTTCAGGGTCTTTTGTGTTTTCATATAAGTCTTAGGATTGCTTTATTACTCTGAAAGATGCCATTGGAATTTTGATAGGGATTGTATTAAATCTGTGTATTGCTTTACATATTATGGACATTTTAACAACATTAATTCTTCCAGTCTATGAGCTCTAAATGTTTTTCCATTTATTTGTGTTGTATTCAATTTCTTTCATACATGTCTTATAGCTTTCAAAATACAGGTCTTTTACCTCCTTGTATGAGTTATTCCTAGGGATTTTATTCTTAGCTACTTCTCTGTAAGTCTAAAATTACTTCATATAAAAAATGGGAGATTTTATTTATTTACTTTCAAGTAATCATGATGTTGCCCGGTTGATACTGGTGCTGAGTAAATGCATTGGGTAGCCTTCTATAATGACTCTCAATGATCCTTGCCTTCTGATATTTACACCTTTGTGGAATCCCCTCCCTCGGGTGTATGCTGGATCCTGTGGTTTGTTTCTCATATGTAGAATATGGCAAAAGTGATATAATTTCACCTGAAATTCAGTTCTAGAAGACTTTGGCTTTCATCTTTCTGGTATTTTTTTTCACTCTTCTCACATGCTTGCTGTGATGAAGAGGACCACTAGCAAGGAACCGAGGTTGACCTCTGGCTAACAACCAAGAAATTGAGGATTTCAGTCAAAAGCCTGTGTAAGAATAAAATCCTGCCAACAGATACTGAGTGGTCTTGGAAGGGGCCCTGATCTATTTGAACCTTGAGACGAAAGCAGCCCTAGACAAAATCTTGATTGCAGCCTCCTGAGATACTGAATCAAAGAGGTCATGCCTGATTCCAGACCCATAGAAAGTGTGAGATCATAAATATGTGTGATTTTAAGCTGCTTAATTTTGGTGTAATTTGTTATACATCAACATATAGTTAAATACAGTTAGAATAAAAAGAAACAAGATAGGAATCTGAAGACTAGAACCTAAATGTGAAGTATTTACAGTGGAGGGATGAAAATCAATAGAAGACTCACAGAGAAAAAAGGCAGTGTTACCATGGGTGAAATTTCAGAATTATCTGAGGAAACCCTGAGGAGACAAAGTTCTACTCTCTCCACACACCCATAGCTTAAAACTGACTCAACCAGTCTTCAAAGAAATTACTATATATTATGTACACTTTTAATACTTAAAAAAATCTTTCTGGGGTTATAGTTTGAGTCAGAGTCATGTCCTGTTTTTACTGTAAATAAAAGAAGTGTATTGGGAGATCACACAGGGTTGGATTTTGAATACTAGTTCTGTAGTGTAAACATTTTGAATATGATTACCACAGCAAACTGAAGAAGATGAGGGAAAAGAATTTTTTTCTTTTTTTATCTTAAGTTATTATGCTTCTTAAATTCAAGTACCTTTATTTTTAACAATTAGGGTTCATTCTCCTTTTTCAATTTTGGACTTCCTCTACTATGTCTAGATTGTTAGGATTCTTTGCCTTTTACCTCAAAAAACAATCACCTCTACCAGGTTAATTACATTTCTACCTTAATATGTGGAATCTATTTACACTCTTTTGATTTTTCATTAAATAATGGATAAACATAGTCATGGTCAGGGGAACAAAAAAAAAAGTCATCAGTAAAAATACCAACCCCACCCAAAAAAATCTGAAACAATTTTCACTTTCCCATGTAATATCCAACTTTGCTGATCATCAGTTTTTCTCTATTTGTGGACAAAATATAATCCTAACCTGGTTTGATAATTTTACACACACACACACACACACACACACTCTCTCTCTCTCTCTCTCTCTCTCTCTCGGATACTAGGAAAATGATGGGAGATACATGGCTCTATTGGAACAAAACCCTCACCACTTTAGAAAATCTCATCGAGGATAGCATTTATATAGGTGGATATATAAAGGATAATATACTTTACTCACCTCTTACTATAATCCTTCCTGCACTTTTTTACCCAAGCCATAAATTCACTTTCAATCTTCTTATAGGCACTCTATCCAGCATCAAATGTAACTCTCAAGGATGTTTAATGTTGCCCTTCAACTCTAAAATGTACTTTAAAATTGAGCTATAGCAAAGAATATCTCCTGCTTTTTAAGCATTCATTTAAACAATTAGGCTTCTTCTGAATTGAATCCGTTTTCATAGTTTTTAGATAAGAAGTCACACTTCTTCAATCACTGTGTGCTTTTTGTATACTAATTATCCATTGAAAACCAAAAACGTTGCCATTATTTATTCATCCAAATCTAGCAAAAAATTCATATTGGTTCATATTTTCTCATCTGTTTTATATTATTTTGTACCTCACCACATATTGGTTTTATTTCTAGAAAAGGCCTCTGCTGATTCCATTATCCTCATTATCTCAAGAAGAAATCCCAGCACAATGTGGTCCAATCCACTAGCCACATCTGAGTGAATTAGGTGTAGGCATATGATTCATTGTGGGGAAAGGAGTATATTCCATATGAATTTGAACTTGGTACTCACAAAATCAAGTTAGTTTCTCTCAGGGATTCAGGACTTCAGTGTGAAAAGCAGCAATATAATGGAGCCTCTGGAATCAGACCAACTCAGTTTGATTCTTTTCTTTATCACATAATAGATGTAACCACATCGGTGTCTGTTTTCACATATATAAATTGGTGGTAATAAAAGTACTTATCTCTTGGGATTCCTGTAAGGAGTACATAGGGTAAAATATATGTAGAGTACCTGGAACTTAGTACGTACTCAATAAATAATGGTTGTTATTGCTGTTATTTTTATTCTGTTGTTGCTTGGGAATATTATAGACCAAAAATTAGAGCAAGCCTACCTGCATTTAGAGAACATGAATCAAGAAATAACTAAATTTATGGCACTGGAGTCCTTGTCTTCTCTAGTCTTAAATGTCTAGTAAATTCCTCTCCTTAATTTCCATGAGCCGCTCTGTCAATCTCATAATAAGACATCTTTGTGTGCTTAAGATTATTTGAAATCGTTCCTATCAAGCAGAAGAGACATGCCTAATATGAGAAACCTACATATACCCACAATATTATCTACATTATTAATTCACTTTTCATAGAAAAATAGGAAATAGTCTGTGACTTCTTAGAAAATTTTATCATATTTAAGGAAGATAAAACTGTAAAACTATAAGTAACAATTGTTCATAGCATCGGTTGCTTTCCCTTAGATAATAAATGTGCACTTTATATTTAGACAATAGAGTTACTTATCATTCTATCTATCCACCTTCAAATTTTATCGACCCTGTCTCAGTGGAGCAGCTAATGAATGGACACTTGTGATGGTGAGAAATTATTTGGCAGCCTACATGATTGTAATAAACACATCATTTTAAACCTGTACCATCTGTCCTTTGTTGTAATTATAGTTGTAAGATGAGTATAATTATGAATTATATCACAAAATAAGACACAGTCATTTAAATGTTTTACATTTTTAATCAGTGGTTTTCAACTAGTATTATTTTGTTCATTTTTTAAATAAGTAAACAGGCACATACACATGAAAAATATCTTCAGTTTCTCACAAAAAAGGATGCTTGAACATATCGAGACATTTAAATAATAGAATATATAGAGTGACTTATACTATATAAAGAGAGAGATTTTTGTGAAATTTTCAAAATATGTTGATAGTAAAGAATAAACTTGTTACTAAATGACTCATATATATAAGAAACCTACATTTACCCAGAATATTATCTATATTATGTAGATATATGTGCGTTACAGTGTGTGTGTTTATATTCCTCCAGAAGTTGATCCTGAGAAAAGAATTTGAGTCTATGTGGTAAATTTAAGGGTGTATTACTTACCTGTTTGTGATAAATCAACTAAAACCATAGTATCTTAAAACAAACCTTATCTCACACAGTTTCTGAGAGTTGGGAGTACAGAAATGGTTTAATTGAGCAGTAGTGAATCAGGATCTGTCCTGAGGTTGCAATAAAGATGCTAGCCTATCATCTGATGCCTAAACTAAGAGGCTTTGCTTCTATCAGGGCTCACACACATAGCTATTGGCAGGAGCCCTTAGTTCCTTGCTGGCTGTCAACTGAACATACCATCACTTCTGTTACATTCTCTTTATTAGACTCATGTGATTAATTCCAGCTCACACTTGAGGGGTGAGGGATTAGGTTCTACCTCTTGAAAGCAGTACCAAAACCTGGGTTATTTATTTTAAAACTACCAAATCAATTTAATCTTAGGAAGGTTTGGTATATGAATTGGAAAATGAAACATGGAATGGAAAGTATTCAAAACAGTATATGCTAATGTGCAGGTTAATAATTAATGGTACAACTGGGCTCAGTTCCTCCTGGGAACCTCTAGGCAATGGTGTGAAACATGCCTGTGTTAGTTTGAGTGCTCTGAGAAGCAGATACCAAACTGAAATTAGATGAGCAACAAATTGGGGAAATTCTTGTGAAAGAATTAAAAAAAAGGAAGAAAGAGTAGGTACGGAGAGCATATAGAATACAATGCAGGCATGATATCTGTGAATGGAGAGGGGAGTGGAAAGTGGTTTTGATAGGAAGAGTCTAAAATAGCAGTGCAGTTCTAAAAGTTTCAATCAGGCCAGTTGGGGGAATTGCCCATTAGAGGTGTCCCAGCTACTGTGAAAAGGGCTGACATTAGTAATCCACTGTGCTTGGTCATTCACTGAGAGCAGCCGTGGGGAAGCGTAAGTACAGCACAAATGCCGTATTGGGTCCAGAAAGGTGGTGGTAATAAATGCTAGTTAGCTATGATCCCTGCAGAATAAGATCTGAACAGAGTATTTTCTACAGTCCACACACTGTACTGCATACATCTAATTTTCAATGTAGCTTTAAAGAATAACTCCAGTACTGTTGGTATAGCCCTTTCTTCTTGAGGGGAAACTTGGAAGCCCACCACTACGTTGGTTTTGGAGTCATGAATCCTACCCATCGTCTTTTCCACTCCATTCTGAAAATCTCCTCACCCTCAGCTATCACCTTGGCAGGTTTTGATGACTGACCCTGAGGGTGTAAGCCCTTGACAGTCATGGCGTCTTGGGCCTTTGTTGTTAGAAATGCCCATTCACAGTTACAATAGTCATGAGCGTACAGAGGAGCACATAAATATCAGCAGGTTCCATAAATATTTCTATCTACCACAGTTGTATAAAAGCAACTCCACCACCTTCTGCTTAAGAGGGTCAGTTACTCTGGCCAGGATGATGACTCCCTTTTTTCACCTGGAGTCCAAAGTACCCTTGTCCCAAGAGAGGTGATTGTAGCTTGTTAATGATTTCCTTACCTTGCCAATGGCATCTTTGCTCTTTGAATGATCATTTGGCCAGTCCTAAAACTTACCTCTTATTTTCTCTAACTACTCAAGGCACTACCTCTGTTGGTTTAGATTTCTTAAAAAATAGTCAAAAAGATTGGATAGAAAAGATATTTATTGGGGAAGCACCTGTGAAGAATATAGGAGAGGAAGAGGAGTTAAACAGTCTTCAGACCATAGTGCAGGTCTATGAAAAAAAGAGGGGAAGGAAAGAGGATTGGGCAGGAAGAGACTCAGTGAGCTTTGGCAGGCTCATGGCAAATTCTCCAGCCTTTGTTGTTCTTTGGGGGAGTCCCAGGGCTCATAGGAGTGGGCCACCACAATATCTTAGAGTCATCCCACCTGAATTTCAAAGAAGCTAAATTTGTCATCTTTTAATTTTTATCATCATTGGACAAGGACTGCTCCCTGGGGAAGAAAGTTCTCAGGCAGAGCCTCATGGATGCTTTCAAGAAGATATCATGAACATGTTTCGGTGAGGCTCTAGGGTACATTTGGGGTGAACCAATGGAATTTCTTACAAATATGCATATATTCATATATTTTTAGGAAACAGAAAATCTGAAAACTAAAACGTTAACAACGATAATATTTGGATGGTTAGATTTTGGGTTAATGTTTACCTTTTCAGTGTTTTTTGGCCTCTCTGATAATCTAATGTAGTAACAGAACTTAGTTAACATGCTACAGAGCAGAATGGAAACTGCTTATGATATATTTTTGGAAGTCAGGACATTAGAGAGGGCATAGATTATATCTATGGAAATATATTTAAGCAAACACAGAAGGAGGAACAGATACAATAGTTATATTTATTATTACAGATATTTTTATTTTCACAAGTGGGAAATTTATTGGCACAGGTAAAGAATCTGTTTTTAATAACTTGCACATTTTAGCAAATCTCAGGTACGTATCTTAGAATTTCTGATTACAACTTTACTTTTATGTTTTACCAAATTAAAACACAATTTGGGACTCAATTTGTCCTGTGAGATGTTAGAAAATTGAATTTGCTTTAAATTGTAATTTGGAGAAAATCATTTAAAAAAAGAATCTGGTTGAAATAAAGTAATGCTGACATTACTACAAAAATTCTGTATTAAACTGCAACTGGGAATTAGCATTTCAGTGGCCACAGAAGAAAAACACCAGTCTGGTGTAGTACAGAGATAACCCCCCTGTGGAACATCATTGAAGGTTCTATTCCCATCGTAGTCAAACTTCTCTGCAGGAGGATCAGATAGTTAAGGCCCTTCCTTCTCTCCTGCAAGGCAGCTCCTTTTCTGTTGGCAAAAAGGGGAAAAACTTTTCTACTTCATGATGCTAAAAGTAAGATTGAATGAAAATCATTTCAAGTTTAGGTGGAAGTCAATTTACATCAAAGGACAAAGATCTGGCTGCCAAAACTAAATCTCCAAAAAAAGAATTTTGAACATATTTGACCTTTTCTTTCCAACTTGAGTTTGTTTTGGGTTCTGAATTGACTAGAAGTAGGTTGGATACTCTTTGAGCTCTGGTAGTTCTACATTCTGTTCTAACCCCAACCCACCTTCAATTTGACTCCACCTTCCTTCCATCATTATTCTTCAAATGAACTCTTTTTATCTTCCTCTCTAAGGGAGGAAAGAAATAAACATAAAAGGACCTGCATTGTAACTGCTACTCCATAGGTTTCATTTTTATAAATTCAGTTTGCTTTTGTTTTTAAACATTTTTTCTTAAATTTCTCTTGTTTTGATGCTCTAACATCACGTTTAGAGAATTTTCCATTTTGTTTTTATACTTCGTTTTTTGTCACATTGTCTACTGACATGTATTTATTCTGATGGGTGGTAGTTTTAAGTTGTTTTTGTTGTTGTCGTCTGTATTGTGTTTATAACTGATTTAATATTCCACTACTGAGTTCTGCAGCTTTCTGAGAATTTCCAAACATAACCTAGGAGATCCCTCAGTACTCAGCAATAGAACCCTAAAAAAATTTTTAAGTGTATGCTGGATCATCTAGATACCTAAGACCAAAAACCCCTCTATTTGAGTGCTACATTTTTGTTTATTATATGATTGTGTTGGCAATAGTACTATTTTGTCACAAGCTAATGGGGGAAAAAACAGACTGGACACAATAACACAATTCATACTAAGAGAACAGTAAATGGTGTCACTGTTCTACACATAAAAATCTTAGTATACTTTGAAATTGAAAATTTTATGACAGTTGGAAGAGCCTATGCCTAAGACACAACAATTCACATCATGAAAGGCAATTTAGTTTCAGCAAAACAACGTATTTGTCAAACAAAATTGATATTGTTAATTTGAATTTTATTGTTTTTATAGTTTATTTTTAATTTGTAAAATTGTTTGACTTTACGATTTGGCCAGAGCTATAAGCATAAGGGACTTCTACTTGGGTTTATTTTTCTATGATTTTAAATACCATTATAATTAAGATATCTTATGTCATCACCATGAATTCATGATTTTTTTTCTTTTAAAAGTGATAACTTTATTTTTTCAAGGAGGAGAAACAATGAATTAAAATGTAGCTGAAAGTGAAAAATTCTGAAAACCCAAAGTGGAAATTAAATAACCTAATAACGCACACATGCAGATTTCAGATGTTTCTTTGTACTCCCTATATAAAATCTGTAGACCCAGATTTCTTGACTCTGTGCTTCTCTCTGATCCATCTCAGAGATTCTGGAGAGTGTATACTAGCTAACTAGCTATTCTTATAATACTACCATTTTTTTTCTTCCAATTAATGACTGCACTTCTACTTTTATCCCTTTATTTCTAACATGTTTGGAGAGTACTTCCCAGAAACCATTTCATATTTTTTTAGGCACTTGTTGTGTTGCCACTGTCTCTTTTGATAAAAATTGTCGGTGATGAAGATAGTCATACCTTGAAGATAGTCATACTTTAAAGATATTCATGTTCACTGTATCTATTTCCTGTTATGGCTCAAGGATATAAGGTTGTTTCATGACTCATAGAAACATTTTACAGTATAATTGGCCCTCACATATTCTCTGGAAAATAAAAAAGGATTATTCTTATTAAAAAAATTGACACATTACAGAATTATTATTTTAATATTGCATACTGGATATGTATCCTCTTTGGAGGAAATGATACTTTAAAATGGTAGCATTTTTATATTAGCAGAACATGATAAGAATGACATGGAGTGAGTAGAGTAATATAAAAGAGTGTGATCATTGTAAACCCATTAGGTTAAGTCAGGGGGAAAAATGCTATTGATTTTCTCAAAATAGTTCCATCTTCATGAGCTCACCTTGTTGAATTTCTCTTGATTAAGTATAGGACATACAGCTCTCCTGAAAATCTTCAGCATTATTTGTTCTGTAAATCATATGATTCAACAACATAAAATAGAAATAGAAAAACTGCATCATTACCTAACCCACTCACTGATGAATAATGCTTTTGTTCTCATAATCAATTTGGGGTCTAGGGAAAAATTAAAACCAATGAAGAAAGTTCAGTAACAAGAACCTTATTTATTTGAAAGCATTCAGTACATATCTGAACATAAAATCTTCCCCATGTTAAAAATCTAGAAAAGAACTAAATCATTTATTAAAAAATGCAATTATAAAAATAAAAAATATAAAACTTTTTAACTATTAGATAAAGGCAATAAATATTGGTACAAAGAAAAAGCAAAGATTTAAGTATTTCTCTGAAAATTATTTTTCTTGTTTCACTCCAGAGACATAAGAATAAAAGTAAATGACTATTTAGTTCCAATAAGGTAAATCTTTACATGCTGTCTGTCTGATAATGAAAGCTCAATAAATTGTTCTTGGCTGCTTGAATTAAAATAGGATAATTGATATTTATAATGATAATCCATCAAGCACTCCAAGAGTTTAAACTGTAGTTCTCATTACGCAGTTTGACCTTTCATCCCTATAATTTTAATTCTAAATGGATTTTGTTTTATATTTAATATGTGGGAAATCATTAATATATAGCAAGTACACAGACATGTACTGAAATAATTGACTAACAAAAAAGTCCTATTTCTAATACGTCTGATAAATTTACCTTATAAGAGTCTTACTATATTTGTGGATCTGGGGAGGTAGATGGCAAATAACACTGCTTTACTAAGAAAATTAATGTTCCAGAAAATTTTTCCAAATAAGACCTTCTCCAGAACTTGTACAAAGCTAGAATTTCTCCAATTCAGTCAGTATATCTCAAGCTTTCACTACTCATAGTGCATTGTTTTTTGTGTTAAAGGGTTATAAATGTGAATTAGGCAATGAAGTCTTACTCCCTCCCAGAAGACTGTTGTTTAATGGGTACAACTGACTATCTAGATGTGACTTGGTAGAACCCAGGAATTTTACCTACTGCCCATCTTCCCATGTTACACTTGGCACCTACTGCCTCATCACTGTCCCAGAGACCTTCTTTATAAGTAGACTTAAACTGGTTTGAATTATTGTACTCTAATAGGACTACAGGAAGTTAGCAATTAATAATTGTTTGTTTATGTTAAAAGCTTATGTTACCAAAAACCTAAAAAGAGAACAAAAAGACAGAGTCAAATGATCAATACATCAAGTACATGGTATAAGGCAGATATTCAACTAATATTATTAGAATGGTTACTAGAATTAATAGCTAATATTACCATTAGTTCGTTACACTCTAATGAGAGCCATACACAACACCCCTGGCCATCAGAAGTCATCACCGGCTGTAGAAGCACAGAGTTCATGCCCTATTACTTCTGTCTTGGAAATGCTGAAAATAGACATTACTTCTACATTGTTCCACAGAAAACTACCATTGTCTGTTACAAAATAAACCATAGAACTAAGGAATTCTGATACATAATAAGTGGCAGATAAACATGAGAAATGCCAGATTTCATTTCTTAATTTTGGGGGAATGTGGAAAACATCCATTTCATTTACTAAATAAGTTGATATCTGCAGGTTAGATATCTTGACACTTTTTTCTTCAGGTTAGTGAAAGAAACATTGTTTCTTTATATATTCACCAGCAGAAGTAGTAGAAAATGTAAAAGATAAGGACATTCCAATATCATATGTTCTTTAAGGAAATAAAAATCAGATAAGAGTCAGATTCTGTGATGCCATGCTATTTTAGAAAATTCAGACATTTGCCATTAGTCTGTGCTACATCTGCAAATTTTCTTATCAGTGATATGAAGGTTACTGTAAGGCCTTTGGCAAAAAGTCACATTTTTCTGTCTCTGGGAAACTGATCCACATCTTAAAAGAAATGCTGGCTCTGCCAATATCAGTATTCGACATGTGTCCCTTTTTTTCTTTCACAATATTTTTAAGATAACTATTTGTTGATTTTATGCCTCAATTTTCTCAAATACATTATTTTCCTCTACATTACCACCATGTTCTAAGTAACATTTGTCTTCAAATAATAACAAGTTAAAAATGAGTTACAAGGGGCACCTGGGTGGCTCAGTTGTTAAGCGTCTGCCTTCGGCTCAGGTCATGATCTTGGGGTCCTGGGATTGAGCCCCACATCGGGCTCCCCGCTCAGCGAGGAGTCTGCTTCTCCCTCTCCCTCTGCTGCTCCCCCTGCTCGTGTTCGCTCTCTCTTGCTCTCTCACATAAATAATAAAAAAAAAAAAATTAAAAAAAGAATGAGTTACAATACAAAGGAATGAAACCAGTGCAAAATGAGACAGACAGAGTAAATGAGATTCTTTTCCCATTTCTCTGCCGCTGTTTCAGACACGAGCAAAGACACAACTATTTTGAAAAGCTACTGTAGGGGCACCTGGGTGGCTCAGTTGGTTAAGCGACTGCCTTCGGCTCAGGTCATGATCCTGGAGTCCCGGGATCGAGTCCCACATCGGGGTCCCTGCTCAGCAAGGAGTCTGCTTCTCCCTCTGACCCTCCTCTCTCTCATGCTCTCTGTCTCTCATTCTCTCTCTCTCAAATAAATAAAATCTTTAAAAAAAAAAAAAAAGAAAAGCTACTGTAATGATATCAGCTTTCCAGTAATGAATACTTGATAAATCTGTAATATTTTAAATCCTCTTCCATCTAATGGAATTACCGGCATATCCTTTTCTAGTGATGACTATATAACAAATATACTTTAGCTGACAACTTAACACATTCATGAAATACAGGCTGCTGAGCATGGAGAAAATGGCACAACAAAAGCATATTGAAAGGCTCTCTCTCAGAGTCAGAAGAGGCTGAGATGAATCAGGGCCACAGAAGCCTAATGCTTTGGATCACTGCTGGAAATGTGCAATGACCACAGGAAACATGATTCTCAAAGAGCAGTGCGAGGCATGCAACACATGGATGATCATCCTTCGATATATATCTCCTACCTAGCCACAAAAATGGGTGCACGTGCAATTAGAGTTTGGAAGTTCCATGGTTCTTTTGCAATGAAAGTATCAGTCTTTTCTATTTAAAATTAATGTACAGTAGATACTAAACATATGTAGTCAAATCATCACGACCATAAGTCACCCATAATTTAAACAATTTTTTTAAGGTTTTATTTATTTGTCAGAGAGAGAGAGAGAGCACAAGCAGGGGGAGTGGCAGACAGAGGGAGAGGGAGAAGCAGGCTCCCCGCTGAGCAGGGAGCCTGATGTGGGGCTCGATCCCAGGACCCCGGGATCATGACCTGAGCTGAAGGCAGACGCTTAACCGACTGAGCCACCAGGCACCCATTATTTAAAAATAACTTTTTTTTTTAAGGATTTCTTCCTTTTAATATAAACATAAGTAGGGAACATGGCTGATCTCTTTTTGGGAAAACAAAGGCAGAGAGGAGGGAGGGGAAAGAGAAGGAAAGAAAGAAGAAAGCAGTGAAGCGAGGGAGGGAGAGGAATCAAAAGAGAAAATTCATTTTCGAAAGCCTCGTTTCTCCTGAGCCTGTAAGCCTCACATATAATGCACTTGTATTTCAGAAGCAGAATAAAATGAATGTAGATTACTCACAAACTTCACCTGATTCAAGCACTCAATATTCAGTCACTAAAGTGAATGCTAAAAACAGCAATGCTCAGGAAATTAATTAACCTTCTATCAAGTTCCCTATCCTGGGGGAAGCAAAGCCAGGGATATGTCTGTATTTTGATTTACTACCACTAAAAAGCAAATTTTATTATTAAGAAGAAACTTTTTAAAGGGCAATATAAAAATAAAATAGGTATATGTTCTATCTTCATCCCAAGTGCTGTATGATGATTTTCCTTTGTTTTCATCTGGAGAGAAGAGTCATTTCAAATTTTCCTAAAGTTGGAGAGTCTAATAGGAAATAAATGACAATTAAAGGAAAAAGCTCAAATTATTTTCTTTAGTGTTTACCATATTCTTCACATCAAAGGCTTTTCTTGCTTTGAAACTGAGCCTCAAGTCTAGAACACAGTAATAAGTATAATTTTTATCCACTGCATACTTTCTACAATTTGCCTCTAACCCTATTACTCTGCCATTGATTTAGCCACATGGTCACACAACCTTTCAGGAAACAGTTTCACTTCACTGTATGAATCATAAATCGATCTGCTTCTTTTTGCCCTGCCAACTTGCCTTTGCCTCATTACCTGTTTATGAGTCTTTTTTCCTCCAGTTTTACCCATCTGTAAAGATGATAGAAATTAAATCATGACAAAATAGAAAAAATACTTTTTCCTTAACTTAGACCGCAGGGAAGTGTATTTTTGTTTTGTCTTGTTTTCCTGTGAGTTTTTAGAATATGCTAAGCATTTTATTCTCACATTCCTACCTGAGCTAGGTACTTTATTGGTCCACTTCTATAGCTAGGAAAACAGACTAAAAGTGATGATGCAGATATTCTTTTTTGCTCATTTCCTGATGTATGGAGCTGCCTTTAAAGCCTATGTGACAACAGGATTTTTGCTCAGAGAGCCATGCCTGTGCTTCCTGCAGCGTTTGAGTCACGGATCGAATGCAGGTAAATGTGTGTCAAATGCAGGGATCGTATCCTCTTTCCCTTTGCCCATGTTCCACGGTACTTTACTTACGCTGTGCAGGAACATTCAGATGGATGTAAGATGAAGTGAATAACTCTAATACACCTCCTTTGTACACTTAGCAGCTTTTAGAGAAGCTCGGTTGCCATTCTCAAATGTCTTCAGAAAATTGCCTTTTTAGATTTTCATCACACATGTTGTAGTATCTCTTAGAGTTCATGTCCCTTGCAGAGAACTTGTTTCAATGCAGGTTTTACAAATGAAGATGTAAGCCTCAAACAATAGCAGCAAATGACTTAGAGCAATATTTGATATGTTACATCTCCTTACTTAGGAAATGATAACAGATTTTTACTTCACACTTTGTTGTATAAATTTGAGTCCTAATTTAAATGATCTTAAAAATATTAAAGACCACATTTCTACAAACTAGGTGTTTATGCATAGCCATAAAGGGTTAATTGAGCATAGACAGCACACACTTGAGATTCCAAATTGAATAATTTGATTTGTAAACAGGTACTTAGTGTACAAGAAGCCATTACACATGCAATTATCTGTCTTCAATTAATTGTGTGCATCTCTAAGGAGCAACCTAAGAATGTTTGTTTCAATTTCACTGGCTGTAAGGCCTGATATCTATAAACATTTATTTTACTTATGCTATAGCTTTGAACTTTAGAAAAGTACATTGCTAACAGCAATTATTATGTGCCTGTGAGGAAACATTGGGGCTGGAGTAAGCATACCTAGGTTTAAGTCCCCCTCTTCTAATCAGTCCCTCTCCCCGCTCACAAACACATGTGCCTAGAAAGAAATCAAGTTCTGGCTTCTCACTAGGATGGCAAGCCATGTGTTAAGAAATCTATATTTGTAAATATGGAGTTGCCCTCAGTTTAAAAATTCTTCATACCGAATGCATTCTCCATCTAACTGCAGGAATAGCAGAGTCCTTGTTAAGGTTGTTTGATCACCTGCATTATTACTCCTATAATGAATTGGATATTGATTGTGTCAAGACTAGAACAGGGTGCGTAGGTGGCTCAGTCGGTTAAGTGTCGGCCTTCAGTTCAGGTCACGATCCTGGGGTCCTGGGATCGAGTCCCACATCGGGCTCCCTGCTCAGCGGCGGGCCTGCTTCTCCCTCCTCCTCTCCCTCTGCTGTGCCCCCTGCTTGTGCTCTCTCTTTCTGTCAAATAAATAAATAAAATCTTAAAAAAAAAAAAACTAGAACAAAGGGAAGACACAATATGACTCTTCTAAGAATGCTTCAAAGCATCATTTTAGGGAGAACTCCCCTCTCTCCTATCCTTTCAGCCATGAAAAGACATTTCTCACTTAACTGCTAAGAGAATCATTATTTTCTGTGTTTCTGTTTGCTTAGAAATTTAGTTCCACTAATGTATGACTGATTGATCCTCCTCCTCCTTGTTCTCCTCATCTTCTTCCATTTCTACCTCCTCCTCCTCCCGCTTCCTTGCAACCCCCCAAAGCTGGAAATTAAAATTTCCAAACAGGAAGAAGGAAAGACTCCCTATGGACTCTATAGCCCTCCTAGGCAGACCCCAGACCTTACCTATCTTTCTACCCCCAGCCTTTAAATGAGTGATTGGCACAATCATAATAAGGAATCATTGCTAAATGAATGTGTATTTTCCCCTTTAAACATCAAAATGGTGATGCCATTCTGGAAATCTTCCTGAAGTTGCCAATCTTGGTGTGCTGCCCATCAATCTACTATTTTCCTATATTTTCATCTATTGTATAAAATTCAATGGATGAAATTCACTTTTGACATTGGGTTATAACAAAATAGGCATAGTCCTTATCACATATTGAAGACAAAACTGCTATAAAAACTATAGCAAAGATATGCACAGAAGGCTCTGTAATACTCAGACAAATCACTGTTAGGTCAAACTCTTATAACGATGATTTTACTGGTATGCTGAGGAAAACCATTCATTCACTCAACAAATGTTTCTTGAACACCTGCCATGCTGCAGGCATGGTTCTAGGTGCTGGGATATCAAGAGGGAAAAAGCAGAAATTCTAGCCCTCACAAAGCTTAAATTCTAGTGAGACAGAAAATAACCCATATAAACATGTAAAATATATATTCTAGAAGATGGTAAGTGCTAAAGAGAAGAAAAAAGGAAGGAAGCAAGGAAGTAGGATGTGAAGCATCAGAGAGGAGTTGCTATTTTAGATACAGTGCCCAGGAAAGGCCTCCCTGAGGTGAGTTTTGAATAAAGACCTGATGAAAGGAAGAGAGAGCCATGGAGATGTGGCAGGGACTATCATTTTAGGTAAAGGAAACGACATGTAGAGGTCCAAATGTGGGAATAGCCAAGCTTGCTAAAAAATCAGCGAGGAATCACTGTGGTTGGATAAGTGTGACAGAGAGGGAGAGTAATAGAATATGATGCCAGAAAGGAAAGGAGTCGGAGCAAGGTAGATTATGGTGGTCTCAGGAGTTTATTCTACGCCAGTTGGGAAGCCAGTAAAGGGTTTTGAGTAGAGATTCAGTGAGGTAACGTTGGCCATTGTGTTGAGAATTGACTGCAGGAAGGAAAAGGGCAGTAGAGCAGACAGTTAGGAGGCTATTGATTTTCCAGGCAGAAAAAGATAATGGCTTTGACTAAACTGAGGTCAGTAGGTGTAGGCTCACTCCTATGGACTGAGCTGAATCCCTTGGAAATTCATATGTTGAATCCCTGACCCCTAGTACTTCAGAATGTGATTCTGTTTGCAGATAGGACCTTTAAAGAGGCAATTAAGTTAAAATAAGGCCATTAAGGTGGATTTTAATACAACGTGATTGGTATCCTTATAAGAAAAGGAGATTAGGGCATGCAAAGAGACACCAGGGATGTACACACAGAGAAGAGGCCATGTGAGGACACAGCAAGAAGGCAAACCAAGGAGAGAGACCTCTGAAGAAGCCAAACCCACTGGTGCCTTGGTCTCAGACTTCCAGCCTCCACAACAGGGAGAAAACAAATGTTTGTTTGTTGAGGCCACTCTATGGTATTTTGTTATCGCTATCTGAGCAGATGAACACAGTCACTAAGGATGGAGATGATTGGTCAAATTCTAGATGTATCTGAAATAGATTCTATAAGATTTTCTGATGAAGCTAGTGTGAGGTGTGAACAAAAGGAGAAGAAGCAAGAATGACACCTTGGATTTTAGTCCAGCAGCTGGTAGAATTGAACTTTTCATTGACTGACCTCGGAAAGACTCCAAGAAGATTGGGTTTGTAGGGGATCTCAGTTTGGATTCTGTTCAAACACAAGGATTTGAGTGCAACCATGAATTTGGGAAGTTGATGGAACGTAGGTAGGGAAGTGTGGAGGTGAAATAAGGGAAGCCTGCCCATACGGATGCTCTCTGTCAGCCATCTGACCAGCGAGTGTCTGAGGCTTACTGCTGTGTGAAAACTCTGAGAAAGAGCTCCATAGATAGCTTCAGATTGTCCCATGTTGGCAGTGAGAGAGCCGAGATGCTTGTCCACTCCCAGTTGCTGGCCGGATGGTTGTTAATTCCACAACACTTTGAGCCTCAGAGTGGGTTTCTAAATGTTGGGGAAAGAGTCTGTAGGCACAGCGATGCAAACACTGGCAGTTGGAAATGGAAGGCAGCCAGAGCTTTTAAATGAGTGAGTTGAAGCAAGTTTGAGTGAATGGAGGCACATGGAGGAGGCAATGATAGAAATTACTTCAAGGAGTAAGAAGTTGCTCCTGTGGACCACGTGAAATCTGAGTTCTATTAGACATCCAATTCAAAATGTCGGTCTGGCTTTCATCCATAACTGCTAAGAGGGCAAGTGCAAGCATTGCCACCATGGTACAGAGAGTGGCAGCTTTAATCCAAGGAGTAGATAAAAGAAAGTAGAGAAAAGTAGTCTCCTTGTGAGGTAACTGAATTTGAGTCATAACGCATAGTGTTTAACTTAAGGTAAATGGAAGTATTTATTCCACCATTTACCAAAAATTAAAGTATCATTTTCTGCAGTAAGATCAAAAAAACAAATTCTGTCATCATAATTCAAGATGCAGAATGATAGTCATTGTCCTCTCTCAACTGTCAGGATTTAAAAATTATAGCCTATAATTTCAAAAGGATTTTGTTAAGAATTTGTTTATTTTTAAAATACTTTTTAAATTTATTTGAGAGAGAGAGAGTGTGCGTGTGTGCACAGAGGTGCAAGCGTGGAGGAGGGTCAGAGGGAGAGAGAGAAGCAGACTCCCCGCTTAGCAGGGAGCCCCAGAGGGCTCAATCCTGAGATCCCGAGATCATGACCTGAGCAGAAAGCAGATACTTAACTGACTGAGCCACCAAGGTGCCCCTGTTTATTATTTTATTAGAAGGTCACTTGTTTAAAAATGGATTGATTTTAATGACTCAAGTCAAATTGCATGTAAATCTCCACCATCAATACTCATAAAAGCTTGACAAGAAAAGAAAATCTGAAACATTATATGGATAATTCTATTAAATCTAAATCTTGCTCCAGATGGGCTCAGAAGACTTCATATCACCTAGTTTATTATGTCCACAGAATTATTTCATAAACATCATCAGGGTAAAATTTTGCTTTTAAATATAGTCTTCCTACTTATTCATTGAAAACAAAACTTTCCTAGAATTAGAGAGAGATTTCTGGAACACGTTATTCACAAATACCTAAAATGCAATATGTTTAAATATTAAACCCAATATATCCCAGAGAAAACCTGTTCTTTCCTATGGATTACATATTTATAATGCTTATTACCATCCACTCAGTTTTCCAAACAAGAATACATCCTCCTAATCAGTCTCCTTACTTGAGCCTATCACTCCACCTACAGTCTACTCTATACATCAGAATGATGTTTTTAAACAGAAAGTGGCTAATGTTGGACTCCTTTATTATAACTGTATAATGGTTTTTCATGACTTCAGAATAAAATCCAAACTTACTAGCCCAGTTTACAAAACTCCACATAATCTGGTTCCTGACTGCCTCTCTGATATTCTGACATCATTTCATATCACAGTACCCCATCACCTGTGCTCAGATACACTGATCTTTTTATTATTTTAACCCATCTAACTCATTTCAAAATTTTAGATAAGGGTGTTGTAAAGAATAAGGAGAACTTAACCAAGTAAAGTGTAGGAATGTGAGATCAAAAAGCATTTTGGTGTATGTGGTTGTAATGAACCCAGCCGTGGGGTGTGCTGGGGACCATGAGCAGTTCAAATCTGCTGCAGCATAAATAGCGAATGATGAGAAGGAAGGCTGGAAGGGTAGCAGGAATGAGATTATGAAAGGTCTTCTGGGCTTTACTAAGGACCTTGGATTTTAAATTCTTGGCAAGGATATGTGATCAAGACTCATTGCAAAATGACAAAAAGCTGTATGTCTTCCTAGGGGGAGAGGGTGACACCATTTAGCAACATTTTAACATTTTGCATACAGTTTCATGGGGTCCCCATCCCTGAACAGTATTCTTGGACCAGGGTTAAAAATCCTTGCTAGAGTCCTTTGGAATCATTGAATTATGTTAATCAAGTGGCATTTTAAATAATGTATCATGTTGGATTTGGTCAATATAATGGATGTGAGAAAGGCAATATTGGAGATGGGAAGAATGGTTAGGAAGTTATTCAAAACATTCAGAAGTGATGATAGAAGAAATGATGGATTATAGAGACATATAATTTATCAGATGATGTCCACAGGAAAGGGTGATGGATTATATATGAAGAATGATGGGGGAATAAGGAGTAAATGTCTGTCCCCAGGTTTCTGGTCTGGTTCCTTACACACCACTGCCATTTTGATTTCCTCTGGTCACCTTTAACTCCTATGTGTAATGCCACCTATGTAATAATCATGTGTGGTTTTACTTTATATTCTTACTACTCAGTTTGAAATTTGAGTGGAGAAATTTTCTAAGCACTTAACAAATACAGTCAATCCTCATTATTCGCAGTAGTTATATTCTATAAATTCACTGCAAACACTAAATCAGCTAATACTGAAGGATTGTTCCTAGGGGAAAAACAGGGTTAGGGCTCTACAAACCACATGTTTCAATAGACCAATACATAACCTTATTTTATGTGTGTTTCTATTTAAAGACACCTTATTTAATATATTTTGTTTCTCAATACTGAATTCACTATTTTTTTTAAAGATTTTATTTATTTATTTGACAGAGAGACACAGCGAGAGAGGGAACACAAGCAGGGGGAGTGGGAGAGGGAGAAGCAGGCCTCCTGCTGAGAAGGGTGCCCAATGCGGGGCTCGATCCCAGGACCCTGGGATCATGACCTGAGCCGAAGGCAGACGCTTAATGACTGAGCCACCCAGGTGCCCCAATACTGAATTCACTGTTAAGAGCACTATATCGCATGCTGGAACAAAGCTAATCTAACATGTTTTTGTTTTTTTTTTTTTTTCCATAGGCACACCACAGCCTTCTAGAGTTTAGGAACACTAGCTGGCACTTCAGTACTACACTTGAGGGGGGAGGGTGGCATTTTAAACAGCAAAATCATCAATAACAAGCACAAAAATGCACAAAACATAACACTAAATAGACTGCAAAAAGGACATTTGTTTATATATGAGAGCTGAATCATGATGGCAGAGCGTAGCCTTGTTTAACCTTAGCTGGGAAAATACGCTTTTGGAGGACTCAAATTTTTCAGCACTCTGTCCATGTTTGCAAATGACCACAAAGGCGCCACAAGCATTGATTTTGGTGTTACTAATACAGAATCTGAAAATGAGGATCAAATATATTTTGTTCTGTATTTGAATATTTTAAAATACCCAGAAAAGAACAAAATACATCAATCCAACGTACTCAGCACCCAGACTCACCACTTGTCAAGACCTTGCCATGTTCCTTTACTGGTCACTTTTTCTTCCCTATTGTTCTTTGCTGAAATGTTTTAGGAGTTAATTCCAAATACCAAGTTATTTCAGTCCCTACATATTTCTAAAAAAATAAGGACATTTTATCTTATAATCTCAATGCCATGATCACACCTTACAAAATTAGCATTCTTTTGAATCTCCTAATAAAGATTATAAATATTTCTGTTATTTAAAAAAGGATAAACTATGGGTGCCTGGGTGGTTCAATCGCATCTGCCTTTGGCTCAGGTCTTGATCCCGGGGTCCTGGGATCGAGCCCCATGTGGGTCTTCCTGCTCAGCGGGGAGTCTGCTTCTCCCTCTCCCTCTTCCTCTGCTGCTCCCCCTGCTTGTGCTCTCTCTCTGTCAAATAAATGAATAGAATCTTTAAAAAAAAAAAGGACAAGCTATACACCAGTGTTTATAGCAACATTATTCACAATAGCCAAAAGGTAAAAACAACCCAAATGTCTATCAGTGGATGAATGATGAACAGAATGTGTTTTACACATAACATTGGAATATTAGTCAGCCTTAAGAAGGGTGAAATTCTGATACATGCTGTAACGTGGATGAATCTTGAAGAGAACTATACTAAGTGATACAAGCGAAACACAAAAGGATAAATATTGTATGATTCCACTTATATGAGGTACCTAGAATATTGAAATTCATAGAGACAGTAACCTAGTGGTTAGCAGAGTCTGGTGGGAGGGAAGAATCAGAAGTTATTATTTAATGAGTAGAGAGTTTCAGTTTGAAATGTTGAAAAAGTTCCAGAAATGGAGAGTAGTGATGGTTGCACAAAAATGTGAATGTACTTAATGCCACTGAATGGTACACTTAAAAATAGTTAAAATGGTAAATTTTGTGATAGTTTATCATAATAAAAAAGTTTATCTGACAGCACAATGACAGTTAAAAAAAAATACTCCCATAAGGATCTAAAAAAGGCTAAAATAATTTTCCTTTGCCAAATCTCACATTTTTGCTTTGTCTGTTGATGCTTCCTGGTGTCATCTGACATGTCTTCTATCCCAATGCTAATTAAAATATGGATGCCAATCAGCAGTATGGATTTCTAGATAGCTGAGAGCCTGAGAGCTTATTATAAATGCAGAATCTTGGGCTA
The DNA here is from genome assembly GCF_004348235.1 of Phoca vitulina. NCBI lineage: Eukaryota > Metazoa > Chordata > Mammalia > Carnivora > Phocidae > Phoca > Phoca vitulina. Next base: position 44,471,322 of record NW_022589709.1, read on the forward strand.
TTCCCTAGACCACAATTAGAATCCTCATTTTAACAAGATCCTTAGGTGATTTTTATACACATTCAAGTTTGAAAAGCTCTTGTCTCTCACCTGAATTCCCTTATGTAAATGGAAGTTATCTCCATAGGCTTGATCATATTCAAATTCTGCTAACTTGGTTCTTAACCTTGATGGCACACTAGCATCACCTGGGAGAATTAACCACCCCACTTTCCCAAGGATCAGTCTCACCTCCAGAGATAGATGTGAGTGGTCTGAAGTGTGGATTGGGCATTCTTTATTGCTGCTGTTGATATTTTCTCAAAGCTCCTCAGGAAGCTCTCATGTACAGCCAAGTTTGAGAACAACTGTCCTGTTAGGGGCACACAATGTCAGGTTTCCCCACAGCTAGTGATGTGAAGGATTCTGATGAGACAGCATATCCCTCCTTTGCAATGATCACCAATCACCTTTGATGGGTATCTTTTGAATTCAGTTGATTTTAGGACATTACATCAGAACTCTATGATGCCAATAACCAAACTGTTTTATTAGGTATCCCTTAGTGCCTTGCAGGGATTTTTTTCTCCAAAAACATTTACCTTCATACGCAATTATTTGAAAAATCAAATTGAACATTTAAAACAAAGCTTCAAACACATAACTTGAATTTTTGAAAGAAACTTAGAAGTGTTTGCTAATTTCAACTGAACCTTATCAGAAATAAAATACCCATACATTAATGTAAAAAAAGTTTTTAAACAGTTTAACAATGATTTATATAACATGTAAGTTCCAGTGCTTGAGTAAATGGGCTCTAAACAGATAAGATTATTGTGACCCTATAAATAGTAAAGCCATGAAACAGATATAAATGCTAAATACATAAAAAACAACTTAGAAAAGAGTACAAAGTTTAAAATATATAGATGAAACTTAATCCGAGAAAATTAAAATACGTTTTTAATGTACATGGTAAAATTTTGCATTATTTACAACAATCTGACTTCAAAAACAAATCTTTTACTTAACTTGACAAGTTAAAAATTGAGGTAAAATGTTCACCTTCATCTCTGAGCTCTATGCTGTCATTTTCTTGAGTGGAAGAGAAGCCAAGGAAGACTTGGCAAAATCTTAAAACATTTTGGAGGTTTATTGTTGGAGAACAGATCCCTATCTGTACTACTACTTTCTGCCTGTGACTTAGTGAATAATGACCTAATGATAGCCCGTTTTATTGTATCTCTTTATCTATTACAAATTGCTTTCCACTGAATATATAACTTGAGCCTCACAGTAATTTATGGATTAGGTAGGGACAGTATTGTTGTCCGTAAAGAAATTGCAGTTTAAATGTTTGACTTGCCCAAGGTAACAAAGCTTATACATTTTGAGATTCGTACCACTTGTAGATCAAGAGATTTGCAATGTGATGGGCATGTAGATGAATGGAGCCAGGCTTATTGTTGGGAGAACTGTGTTTGTACCTTTTTTTTAAATTCATAGACGAGCTGGGAATAGCTCTTGCTAATGCTCTCCGGGATCTCTTTATAAAGGTTCCACACAGGGGAAACACTCACAATACAAACTAAAGGAAAGGAAAGAAACATAAAACAACCCATGAATGGAAGGTTAGAAATAGATGTAGAGCCATATTATTCTTTAGGAACAAAGAAATATAAAAAGAAAGCAGAATGAGCGTGGGTTATAGACTTATACATGGTAATAAGCAATACAATTTAATAAGACCATAAATAAAAACAGCAAGACCTGTGGATGCAATTATCTGTGTCTTAGAACTCTAAAACATTACCTATTCTGATGAAATACAGCTCTCTTTATTTTAATTGAATGAACCTGCCTAGTTGGAAACATTTCTCTGACAGTTATTTTGTTGAAGTCTCAATATTTTTGAGTTAACTAAAAGATGTGCCCTAGGAAGAAGAAACAATGAGACAAGGACAGGAGGGAATTGGGAAAGTGTGGTGATCAAGAAGGAGACCAAATTAAATGTACTGTCTGAGTGTATTAACAAGTATTAAGCTGAGTGGGAAAATATGTATGTACATAATTTTTATTTTTATATATTTGAATTCATTTTAGAAAGGAATGTAATTATAACAAATTCTGTCTGTTTGATTACTCTGGGTGGACAGAGATTCAGTCTGAAAGCTGCCTGCCTGTCTCCTTATATTTCTTTTATAAATTCCTTTCTGGAAGTCTTGGGGCAACAGTTCAATTGACAGACCTGATCTTTATCTCCAGCCTTCAGTCAAGAACTAAATACAATTTAGTAAGTTTAAAGTGATAGCTAAAGTAGGCTCAATTGGACTTAAATTATCAGTGTGCACATGAGTAAGCAAGTATTCGTCATATAGGAAGACCTCTATGAGGAGCATTAAGGAAGAGAACTGAATACAGTAGTCCCCCCTTATCCACAATATCACTTCAGCAGATTCAGTTAGGGCCAACTGGTCATCAGAAGCAGATGATCCTTCTCTTGACATATTGTCACTCTGCATCACAGTGCCTATGTCGGTCACCTCCCTTCATCTCCTCACCATCATTATGAGAAAAAGGGCAAGTACAATGCAGTAAGATATTTTGAGAAAAACAACATTCACATAATTATTACTTTATCAATATATTGTTATATTTGTTGTATTCTACATATTGTTATAGTCTAGTTTGTATATTATTATAATTGTTCTATTTTTACTTGTTAATATCTTAACCTAATTTATAAAATAAACTTTATCATGGGTATGTATGTATAGGAAAAAAACATAGTATGTATAGGGTGAGATACAATCTGCACTTTAAGTCATCCACTGGGGTAGGTCTTTGAATGTATCCCCCGTGGATCGGGAGAGACTCCTGCACTACAGATGTCTCAGGTTCAGTGGAAACCAACTACAGCAAAGCGACACTGGGTTCCATTGAGCTGGAAAGTATTAATTAGCTATTATTAGAATATATGAGCTAAGATAACCTAGTAACTTAGGACCTTATTAAAACCCTATGACATCATATTTTTAATAAGTAGTTAGGTAAAACCTAAATAGCTTTTGGAAGATTTTTCACTACAGTTTTTAAAAAGGAAGATGGAAGATATACATTTAGATCCTGGTAGCATTTCTGCTATTTACTAGTTATGTAGCATTTAGAGATTCCTTTAAATTATGTGGCCCTGTTTCCACCTATGTATAATAAGGTTGGATTAGAACCATATGATGTATTCACTTCTTTCTGGCTATTAAAAATACAAAAATCAGCTATTGCACAGTTAGATCTGTATTGGAGAGGTGAAAGTACACCTCATTGTATTAGAAGCAAATCAATATTGGCAGAATATTTTCTGAAAAACATGTTAGTCCATTGGTGATTTAAGAATTTCTAATGGATTCTTTCTCTGGTTATGTACTGGCATTTAAAATATAATGTCCTAAAGTTACTATATTTGCCGAGCACTCTTCATTAAATTATTTATCCATTTAACCAATACTTATGGAGCAATGTCTATGTTTCAAGTACTGTGCCATGCATTGGGCATATAACAATGCTTCTTCCTGCCTGGGATGTAGAGACTACTGCAAGAATTGGAGAGTAAGCAAGGAAAAAAATACAAAAATGCAGTTACACGTGGTGAAAACTAATAGAAGAACAAGGTGCTCTGAGAGGTAATAATGGTGAATCTACTTTTGATTTGGAGAAGAGGGAGGGCCTACCTGGAAATGAGAAGAGGCTTTCCAGCAGCCTAACTGCAGGAGTGAAAGAAGGCCTGAGATGAGGTGAGAAAGAGCTTGCTATGTTTGAGGAAGTGAAAGGACATTGTGGAGTAAGTGTGCTGAAGAGGAAGGCAGCCTAAGAGAAGAATAAGAAGCAGATGAACAGGCTGTGTAATGTCAAGTTTTAAACTTCCTAAGGGGTTTTAGGCTACTACTTAAGGACCAGTGAAGGCCATTACAGGCTTTGAAGTTGTAAATAGTGGGAAGAGATTTACACTTTACAAGATCACCGTGAAAGTTAGTCAAAGATTAAATCGTAGGGAGGTCAACAGCAAAGGTTGGAGACTAGTATAGAGCAAGACATCAGGAACAAGAAGTTGGTGGCAGTGGGAGAGAAGATGGAAGGAAACTTGACTAATATGTAGGAGGTGATCATGCATTTACAGTGAAACCAACCTCCCCAGTTGTGGAATTTTATTTAGTTTTGGATTGGATTTCTTTTGTTTTTATTGATTGGAATTATTCAGTTAATGGGCCAAGCATGAAGAAAATAGAGAGCATGCAAGAATATGATTATCATAAATCATGAAATGTAGGTGTGGTGAGGAGAGCAATGAAGGAAGGAATTGACAGAAAGCAGTGGGATTCAGGGGCTGGCAGTCTCAAAATGTTATAGAATTATATATAACATAGGGAAAAGGCATTCTTTAGCATGTGAACAAAAGGGATAAAATAACGTGCTCAGAAAGTAGAGTATTTCAGTGAGAGATTTTAGAGATGGTGCATCATTCGCACTGTGGATGTCACCAAGTGGTGAATGGCATTAAAAGAAACTAGAAGACTGGAGCATGACTGCATCAGTAGGTGAATGAATGGACCATGGCACTTACATCATGTATATCAGTCTTTGTAGCTCAGCTGTGTGCCTTACTGATAATTGGGCAATTTATAGAAATGTCTGTTACTCAACAGGCTTAGGGCTTTTTAAATAACATTGAGGTGTGTTTTATATTAATTTTATATCAACATCATATTACTAAAAAGCTGTCAAAATCAGTATAAATGAGTGTTAATACAGAATGAATCTCAGGATTTTAATAGCATCTTTCCAACAACTTTTTTAAATTGAACACATTGTTAGCAATGTACTGGCTTGTCATTTTTTTAAAAATATCATTTGCCTGATTATTTAAAAGACATAACTTACGATATTTGAAAATATGGTGAGATGAAATAATGTTTGTGAGAAACATCCGTCATTCAGATAATTAATTTCAGAAGGGAATGAAGCCCCATTCCATAATCAAAATATGCTGGTCTATAAATTTATATGCCCAAAAGTTAGTGCATTCAAAATTCTTCTGCCCATCAGTCACCACCTCTTAAATATAAATAATATGTAACAATTATCTTTGACCACATTTTAGAATCTACATACATGCAGACCTTTAAGTTTTCAGTGTATATGTATGTATATTTATGTGCTATGTTTTATAAGAAATATATACAGTATAATACCTGTGACTTGGTTATTTAAGGATCATCATCAAAAAATGTAAAAAAAAACTATGTTTAATGTGAGACTTAGATTTAAATTAAAATTATTTTAAAATCAAGATAGAAAAAAAATTTTGAGTGTCTTCCATGGGCTAGGTTTCCTGTTACCAATAAGTAAAACTAGGTATTATCCTCAAGGAACCCAGAGTCTGTTACAGATTTTTTTCCCTTAATTTTTAAAATCTCCTTTATTCACTTGACATTTTTAAATTTACAAGAATATAATATTGTGATGTTTACATTGAATCAATGACCTGCCTTTTCATTTTAAACCTAGAAGGAGTAGACAAGTTTTACTTAATATAAAATTTTCTTTAGAATGGTATATTCTCATGAAATCAATAAATTGTTTTTCAAATTCATTTTCAAACACAGTACTCTAATATTATTAAGATTGTCCACACTAAGTAAAAATTACACATCAGTCCTCTGAGAAAGCAACCCTAGCATCTTTTTATTAGCAGCAAACTGCCATACTAATCTTAGAACAAGAAGAGCGGGGACACTGCTTAAAGGTATGAATGTTGCCGTCCCTCATTGTCCTCTCCCTATAACCAAACTATCCATCAAGTATTAACTTCAGTCTAATATCTCAAACATCTCAGTCTTCCTGGGTAACTCCAGGTCATTCATAGAGATCCTTGTTCTGAACTCATAGCTCTTTCTTGACTCACTAAGCATAAAATACCATGGATCATGTCTTATGTTTGTTATTTAACTTCTCATGGCTTACAATATATTTCTATAATTAGATCACAGATTTTATAAGGACATATACCAGGTATTATAGTTTCCTTGATGATAATTTTTCTTTAGTAAGACTTTATTTTTTAAAAAGAAATTTAATGTTCACAAGAAAATTGAGGGGAGGTTACAGAGACTTCCTATATACTCCCTGTTCCCACACATGCATAGACTCTCCAATTATCAACATTCCCCACCAGAGTGGTACAGTAATTACAACTGAAGTACTTACATTGACATATCATAATTACTCAAAATCCATAGTTTACATTTGGATTCGGTCTTGGTTTTGTACATTCTATAAGTTTGGGAAAATGTATAATGTTATATAGCCATCATTATAATTTTATACAGAGTATTTTCACTGCCCTAAAATCCTTTGGGCTCTGACTATTCATCCCTCCCTCCAACCACTAGCAACTAGTAATCTTTTTATTGTCTCCATAGTTTTGCTTTTCCCAGAAGGTCATATAGTTGGAATTATACAGTAACTTTTTCAAATTAGCTTCTTTCGCTTACTAATATGCATTCAAATTTTCTCTATGTCTTTTTGTGGCTTGATTCATATATATTTTTTAGTCCTGAATAATATTCCATTGTCTGGAGGTAACACACTATCCACTTACCTACTAAAGGACATCTTGGTTGCTTCTAAGTTTTGGCAGCTATAAGTAAATCTGCTTTAAACGTCTGAGGGCGTTTTTTTTTTTTTTTTTTTTTTTTTTCAGACATAAGTTTTCAACTCTTGTGGGTAAATACCAAGGAGTGCAAATTGTTGGATGGTATATTAAGGGTATACTTACTTTTGTAAGAAACCACCAAACTGTCCTCCTCCAAAGTGACTGTACAATTTCGCATTCTCACAATAATGAATGAGAGTTCTTATTGCTTCGTATCCTCACCAGCATTTGGTGATGTTAGTGTTCCAGAATTTGGCCACTCTAATAGGTGTGTAGTGATGTCTTTCTTCTTTTAATTTGCAATGCCCTAATGACATACGATGTGGAGCACCATTTCATATGCTTCTTTGCCATCCATACATCTTTTTGCTGGGGTGTCTGTTCAAGTTTCTTGTCCATTTTGAAATCAGGTTGGTTTCTTTCTTACTATTGAATTTAAAAGTTCTTTGTATATTTTCAAAATGTTTATCATGTGTTTTTTGCAAATTTGTTTTCATAGTCTGACTATGCATTCTCATTCTATTGAAAATGCCTTTTGCAGATCAGAAGTTTTTAATTTTAATGAAGTCCAGATTATCAATTATTTCTTCATGAATTGTGTCTTTGATGTTATATTTTAAAAGTCTTGCACATACCCAAGGTCTTCTAGGATTTTTCTTATGGTATCTTCTAGGAGGTGTTTTTGTTTTTGTTTTTCTGCATTTTACATTTTGGTCTATGATCCATTTAAAGTTGATTTTTGTGAAGGATGTAAGGTCTGTGTCTAGATTTATCTTTTTTGTATGTGGGTATCCATTTGTTCCAGCACCATTTGTGGAAAAGACCATCTTGGCTTCATTGTATTGCCTTTGTTTGTTTGTCAAAGATCAGTTGGCTATATTTATTGGAGTCTATTTCTGCGTTCTCTGTTCTGTTCCGTTAATCCATTTCTCTATTCTTTCACCAATACCACACCATCTTGATTGAGGCAGCTTAATAAGTAAGTGTTAAAGTCAATTATTGTCAGTCCTCTGATTTTGTACTTTTCTTTCAAAATTTTCTTGGCAATTTTGGGTCTTTTACCTCTCCAATAAACTTTAGGATCGGTTTGTTGATAGTCATAAAATAACTTGCTAGAATTTTAATTGGAATTACTTGAATTTATAGATCAAGTTGGGAAGAACTGGTTTCTTACCAATATTGAGGCTTCATATCTGTGAACATGAAATAGCTCTTTATTTATTTAGTTATTTTTTTTTTATTTCATTTATCAGAGTTTTGTAGCTTCCCTCATATAGATTTTATACATATTTCATTATATTTAAATCTGAGTATTTCATTTTGGGAAGTTGATAATATAAATTATATTGTGTTTTTAATTTCAAATTCTGCCTCTTCATTACTGTTATATAGGAAAGCAATTGACTTCTGTGTATTAACCCTGTATCCCTTGTATCCTGCAATCTTGTTCTAATTGCTTACTATTTCCAGGTTTGTTTGTTTTGTTTTGGTTTGGTTTTTTGTCAGTTCTTCTAGGTTTTCTGTGTAGATGATCATGTTATCTGTAAAAAAAAAAAAAAAAAGTGTTATTTCTGTCTTTCCAATCTGTATACTTTTTCCTTTTGTTTTCTTTTTGTTGGTTTTTTGTTTTGTTTTGTTTTGTTGCCTTACTGCATTAGCAAGAACTTCCAGTATGATGTAGAATGGGAGGGCTGAGGGAGTGATTTTTGGCTTGTACCTGATTTAATGGGAAAGCTTGGAATGTCTCATCATGAACTATGATGTGATCTGTAGGTTTTTGTTAGATATTCCTTATGAAGTTGAGAAAGTTTCTCTCTAGTCCTAGTTCACTGAGAGTTTTTATTATGCTTGGATGTTGGATTTTGTCAAATGTTTTTCTACATTTATTTATATGATCATGAGATTTTTCTTTTTTAGTTGGTTGATGGATTGTGATAGATTAGATTCTCGAATGTTAAACCAGCCTTCCATACCTGGAATGGATTCTACTTGGTCATGGTGTTTAGTTCCTTTTATATATTTTTGGATTTGACTTGCTAATATTTTGTTGAGGATTTTTGTGTCTCTGTGAATGAAAGATATTGATCTGTAATTTTCTTTTGATGTGTTTGCCTGGTTTTGGTGTTAGGGCAAGTCTGGCCTCATAGAAGGAGCTAGGAAATATTCCCTCTGCATATATCTCTAAAAGTGATTGTAGAGAATTGGTATAATTTCTTTCTTAAACATTTGGTGGAATTCACCAGTGAACTCATCTAGACCTAGTACTTTCTACTTTAGAAGGTTATTAACTATTGATTAAATTTCTTTAATAGATACAGGCAAATTCAAGCTATTCTTATGTGAGTTTGGCAAATTAGGGTTTTCAGAAAATTGACCCATTTATCTAGATTGTTAAATTTATGACTATAAAGTTTGTAATTGTATTCCTTTATTATCCTTTTAATGTCCATGGGCTCTGTAGTAATGTCCCATCTCTTATTTCTGATGTTAGTAATTATATCCTCTTTTTTTCTTTTAGCCTGGTTATATATAGAAGCATATTGATTTTATTGATCTTTTCAAAGAACAAGCTTTTGGTGTTATTCATTTTCTCTATTGATTTCTTATTTTCAATTTCAATGATTTCTGCTGTAACTCTTATTTCTTTTTCTCTGTTTAGGTTGGATTTAACTTGCTCTTTTTTTTTTTTTTCTTAGTTTCCTAAGGTGAAAACTTAGATTATCATTTTTAGATTTTTATTCTTTTCTAATACATGTATTCAATGCTATAAATTTTCCCCTAAGCACAGTTTTCATAGCATCCAATAAATTTTTGTTTTCATTTTCATTTAAATCAAAATATTTAACAATTTTATTAAGATTTCTACGTTGATCCATGTGTTATTTAGAAGTATATTTTTAATCTCCATGTATTTTGGGACTTTTCTAGTTACCTTCTCTTGTTGAATTCTGGTGTAATTTCACTGTGGTCTCAGGGCAGACATTGCATGAGTTCTATTCTTTTCAATTTGTTAAGGTGTATTTTATCACCTATAATATGATATATCTTGGTGAATGTTCCATCTGAGCTTAAAAAGAACGTTAATTCTGCTTTTCTTGGATGAAGTAGTTTACGGATGTCAATTACATCCAGTTAATTTATGGTGTTGTTGGTTTCAACTATGTTCTTCCCGTCTTTTGGATCTGTCCATTTCTAACAGAGGAGTGTTGAAGTCTTCAACTGTGATAGTGGATTTATCTAGTTTTCCTTGTAGTTGTAACAGATTCTGCCTCACAGAATTTCACCCGCTATTGTTAGGCTCCCCCATGTTAAGAATTGTTATGACTTGGACAATTGAACCCTCTGTCATCATGTAATGCCCTCTTGTTCCTGACCTTTCCTTGCTTTGTCTGAAATTAATATAACTACTCCTATTTTCTTTTGATTGGTGTAGGTATCATATATTTTTGTCTATTTTATTTTAATCCATATGTGTGTTTGTATTTAAAATGGGTTTCTTGTGTACAACATATGACTTGGTATTGTTTTTTGATCCACTCTGACATCTTTGTCTTTTAACTTACGCACTTAGACCACTGACATTCAGAGTAATTCTTGGAATAGTTGGATTAATAGCCACCATGTGTGGGTTTTGTTGTTGTTGTTGTTGTCCTTGTTCTTTGTCCTGTCTTTGTCTTCCACTCATTTTCTGTGTTGTGGTTTTAATTGAGCACTTTATATTCCATTTTCTTTCCTCCCCTACTGGGTCTCTTATACATTTTTTTTTTTTTTAACTTTAGTGGTTCCCCTAGAGTTTGCAATAAGTTCTTTTCTTTTAAAAAGATTTATTTATTTATTTATTTATTTATTTATTTATTTATTTATTTTAGAGAGAGAGAGAGGGGTGCAAGTGAGGAGAGGGGCAGAGGAAGAGTGAGAGTATCCCTGAGCGGACTCCTGGCTGAGCATGGAGCCCAGGGCAGGGCTCCATCTCACAGCACCTGAGACCATGATCTCAGCCAAAATCAGGACTTGGACTCTCAACAGGCTGAGCCACCCAGGCACCCCAGTAATAAATTCTTAATAGCTAATCCTATTCCACTTTCAAATTACACTGCAACCCTTCACAGGTAATGTAATTTATAATAACAAAATAATGCTAATTATTTCCTCTTTTTTTTATATTCTTTCTGCCATTCATTTCATTTATATGTAAACATACATAAGCATGTATATATTTCAGTTATATATAAGCATGTATATTTAAGCATGAGGATGGCTAGAGTGGGCTGGAGTTGGGTATTTACCATCCCCCAGGTTATTTAGGCTCTGATAAAACAGTAGTAGTTTAGTAAAGTCTTTTTAACTTGTTTTCCCTGAGGCAGGCTTTAGAAAAATGGAGTGCTCTGGAGTATTTCAAAATGATTCCTTCCCCACCACTCCCCCACCCTCATGGCTAGCAGGAGGGGATTTTTCTCCAGGATTTACTGTGGGAACCTGGTTGAGCTTCTGGAGGTAAATTTCACAATATTTTGGCGAGCTCTTCTATGTCTAGGTCCCCCTGGAGTTTTAATTCTCAGTGTCCACATTGTGTCTCCAGCAATTCAGGAATTATAGTTCAGTTTTCTTCCCCAGACACTGGTTCCTAAGACTCTTTCTGCTAGTAAGTCTCTACTCTGGTAAGCTGTGACTCCTTGTATTCGCCTGTTTGTCTCTCTACTCTTGGGGGCCAGTGTTTTGCCCTGTATTCTTCCATCTCTTCCTTTTGCCCTTCTCTTCCTTCTTTCACTTAAAGAGGAGTTCTTATTTTTCAGTCTTTTCAGCTTTATTACTTGTTAACATGAAGTGGCAATTTCCAAACTCCTTTCTTGTTGAACTAGAAGCTGGAAGTTCATTATAATTTTATAGGGGCGCCTGGGTGGCTCAGTCCTTAAGTATCTGCCTTCGGCTCAGGTCATGATCCCAGGTCATGATCCCAGGGTCCTGGGATTGAGCCCTGCATAGAGCCCTGTGCCGGGCTCCCCACTAGGCGGGAAGCCTGCTTCTCCCTCTCCCAATCCTCCTGCTTGTGTTCCCTCTCTTGCTATATCTCTGTCAAATAAATAAATAAAATCTTTAAAAAAAATTTATAGAAATATTTGGGGGTGGGGGGGACTGAATAACTAGTGTGGAATAATGATGAAATCATAATTTCAGATTCTCTCCCCTTGTCCCACTGTAGTTCATCTTCTATCTTTCTACTCAACCAGATGGTAGAAAAAAGTGGCATATATAACAATTACAAGGCATAATTATAATGATAATTAACTTTTTGAATACTTTATGCATTTTGCTTATATTTTTAACATTTGGTCTTTACAGCAACTTATGGGGTAGGTCTTTTAATTCTTAGAGATGTGAAAATTGAGGCTTAGCTGGTTAATTATTTTGCCTAAGTACACACTGCTAATAAATGGTCAGCCTTCTAACCCTAACTCTATTCTTCTCCAATTACATCTACTAGGTTTACCAAATAATTTTCTCCTTTGATCAATAAATTTAAAATTAATCAAATTCTCATCTTGATGGATCATGTTGGAATGGCACTTTTTATCTCCGCCTCTGGGAGAAATTAGATTTTTTACAATGATTTTAATTTTTTTACCAGTTGCATTTAACCATAATAATTTTATCAAAACTATCTGAAATTTAAGTTTTACTTGAAATATTCTAACTCTATTTTAACAGTGGTGACTCTATTTTAAATCACACAGTTCTGTTACCATAATAAGAATTCAAGTTGGATTTCATTTTAAATGTACTATTAAAAAGTGTATTTTTTTATTTTTATTTTTTGAAGATTTTATTTATTCGTTTGAGATACAGAGAGAGAGCACACGTAGTGGGAGAGGCAGGGGGAGAGGCAGAGGGAGAGGGAGAAGCAGGCTTCCCACAGAGCAGGGAGCCCGGCATGGGGCTCCATCCCAGGACCCTGGGACCATGACCTGAGCCGAAGGCAGACACTTAACGACTGAGCCACCCAGGCGCCCTAAAAAGTGTATTTAAAATTTTTATAAACAATTGGATAACATTTCAGGAGACATTCCTACATCCTTCTTCTTCAAGTGTTACTATTTATCTTATCTGTCGTCAGTTATGGCAGGTATTGTTCTGCTGTTCCTTACTCTCTCCATCTTCCATAGGAATAGAATCCTTCAGTTTTTATCTTGAAGACCACATTGCCCCAATTCCTTTGCAGCTAGACATGTCCATGTACTATGGTCTGGACAATGAGTCATTAAAAACAAAGTGTTCTTGCTTTTGCAGTACAGTGACTTCCAGAAACCATTCTCAAGGGACAGCTAGCACACACCCATATTCTTGCCTTCTTGGTTCCTTCTACCCTGCTGCTTAAAATGCAGATGCTATTGTCTTTGACCTGAGGTTGAGGTCATACAACTGGGGTGTTTGAGTCCCTGACACTGTAGTGCAACCTACACACCCTAAGCGTGCTTATTTGACTTTTAACTGAGAGAGGAAAAAAAAAGTCGTTATTTACACTTCTCTTATGTTAGGTTTTTTAAGTTTTATTTCATTTTGTCACAGTTTAGCCTAACATAAACTGATATAAAACAAAAAGGCTTCCTCTGCTCTCACCATCTTCCTCATCCATATTAGCCCTGTTGTTTCTAATTAAAGACTATTGGGGTGCTTGGGTGGCTCAGGAGTTAGGCGTCTGCCTTCGGCTCCAGTCATGGTCCCAGGGTCCTGGGATCAAGACCCGCATCGGGCTCCCTGCTTAGCGGGAAGCCTGCTTCTCCCTCTCCCACTCCCCCTGCTTGTGTTCCCTCTCTCACTGTATCTCTCTCTGTCAAATAAATAAATGAAATCTTTAAAAAAAAAAAAAAGACTCTATGTATTCTTTCATTACCTTGTGGAATAACTTTACAAAATACACCATCAAACTACATTTTTTATTTTTAACTAGTGTAATCCTGGGAAAGTTCCTTTCTTTCTAAATTTTAGTTTTTTTGTGTAATCATTGAGCTTGGAGATACTTGCACTTGTCTTGTCTGGTGGCTTTCTTCCTATGGCAACCAAACTTAACCACTCTTGATCAAGAACTTTCTAAACAACATCAGGATACCTGAGAAAAAATGCCAAATAACTGTGGAATCACTCATGTTGTAAAATAATCTCTCAAAACTCCTTCAGATTTTAAGGGCTTCCTGTAAAATGTTGACCAAGCAACCTCTGCACAGCTGGACTGGTGGGTTAAATGAGGCTGTTTTTTGTTTTTTTTTTTTAAGATTTTATTTATTTATTTGAGAGAGAGTGAGAGAGAGAGAGCACAAGAAAGGGGGGAGGTGTAGATAGAGAGGAGAAACCGACTCCCCGCTGAACAGGGAGCCCGATACAGGACACAGGATGTGTTCCCAGGACCCTGGTATAATGACCTGAACCAAAGGCAGAAGCTTAACTGACTGAATCACCCAGGCGCCCCTAAATGAGGCTGTTTTAAAGGGTTGAATCTTAGTCTTACATCTACTTTGGGCTCAGGTATGCTATGTTCCTTTAGAATTTACAGGACATTTATTAGGCAGCAGGTCTCTACATTAAAAAAAAAAAAATAACAAAATGCTAAAAAATGATATCTTGATTATTAGCTTGGAGATATTATAAAGAAGGTGAAAATTAAGTTTAAAATCAAGACATCTTAACTTTTCCTTAAATATATGCAATGTTAACTGGTGAACGTAGACGCAGTGGCTTCACTGCAAGGAGACAGTTTTATGTGTCTTTAAATTCAAAACTCCCAATGAATTGAAGGGGAACGTCAGGAGAATGCATCTGTTTAGCTACTTGCAGTTTGGGGAATATTCTTTAGGCTGCATTAGCATCAAAATGGCAGTGCACAGACTGGAAGGATATTATAATGGTTCAAAAAGTCTCACCCTCCTTCACTTAAGAACATGAAGGCAGCACCAGAAGCCATCTGGGTTGGAAGCTGTTGGTTGTCTATGTTCTGATATTACTGGTGCTGACTGCAAAGAAGAAAGGGAAAAAAAGAAAGAAAAAAAAAGGAGTTTTCCTGTATATGTCCTCTGGCTGAAGGAAACACCAAACTTGACAAGTCAAAAGAGATAGCATTGAATTATAAGCATTCAAAGCCTACTTAATAAGTAACTGGGATTAGTGTTCTCTCTTCAATATATTGCCTTGAGTTCAGGGCTCCATTTGTGGAAGAGAAATGAAGAATAACAGAAGCTGCTCCGTAAATGATAAAGAAATAGAAAATACAAAAAAAAAGCCTGGAGCCCAAGGCAGGGAAGTTGGCTTAAGGCTCAATCATAACCTCCCTTTCATAACCAGTGAAATGTATAAAAGCCGTTTCTCAGTGTCTCTGTGTATAAAATGGACCAATGTTAAGCCAAGCTATATATTTATAATGAAAGGTAAATGTGCTGATAACATGATGGTACTGAGGCCTATGGCACTTTGCATAGCAGAGAAGCACCTTTAATTAAGAGCACTGTTTAATAAATTAGACTAATCTGGAATATTGGCGATCTGCAAATTCACTGTTCTCTTTCCAAGTCAGTCCATTTATTCAGTGGGGAGCAAAGACCCTTTATCTTGCTAATTACATAGTGATTCTTGGGGGTACTTTTCGAAGAATCTGACCTGCTTTCTATTAACCGTTTTTACAGTTTTCATAAGTATAATTGACATATATCACTTATAAGTTTAAGGTGACCAGAATAATGTTTTGACTCTCAAATACTGTGAAGTGATTACTGCAATAAATTTAATTAGCATGCTTCACTGTTAACCTTCTGATCCAGCTCCCAGTGTGCTTTGTTTTAACCAAAATATACTTCAGTCCAGAAAATTCTGGATCACTCTCAACAGAATAAAAGCACTGTCTTCCCACTTGGAGGTCAGGCTGCAGAATAATACAAATAATGAGTTATATTATTTTAAATAATAGTAACTGACATTTTAACAGAGATGGACAGTTTACGGTGTGTTCTCGTTTGCATTATCTTCTCTGATGATGGGCTGGCGCCGCCACTGTGTGTCTTACATTTAATAAGAATTCAGAAAGTATTTGCGGATTGATTAACCATGTTATCTTCTTGCTAATGCAAGCAGTGAAATGTTCAGTAACCCTGGTTACATTATTACCTGAGCTGTCTGGTCCATCGCGATCATTTCCACAGGGAAACTGCCTCTAAGTATAAACACTACAGCTTGACTGCAAAGGAGGGAAGATTTAGCCTGGCAATTAGACAAGGGTGTGGTTTTTCTGTGTGGTACGAAGGCAAAAACCGCTGCTTTGTTTACCTGGTGTACCAATTCTACAGCCACTTTGAAGCCATGGTTTGTCCCATTAATATCCTAGTCACAGTGATTTGTTCTTAGAACATTTTTCATCATGCTAAGCAATACTTAAGTGTGCTTTGGCATCAGATTGCTTTTGGGTTTTGTTCCATAATGTTTTCATTAAATGTGTATGGGAAAAGAGGAATGAGTCAGGGGATAGAAATTACCATTGGAAAATTGTAGCCAGGAAGGCTTCATAAATAATGCTTTGTTTTTGCTACTGATGTCAATCCAGCTAAGCTTTCAATGCCTATCTTTGTTATTCTGAATGCTGCAGTTGCTAGCACTGGAGCTTGATCTCTCTCACTCTCCCTTTTTGTAAGAAAACACAAATAGGATTGCAGATGAAACCATTACTGAAAATCAAAAATATGTTTGGCTACAAGAAGAGAAGATCTCTAGATATGAATAAATGTGAAGTGGAGCAAATTATAAGTTTATTTACTATTCCCATAATTAAAAACAAAAAGAGAAGAAAACAGAAATGTAAGCTAAGTGGAATGTTACTCTTAAAAAATGCAGTAAAATTAGTTAGTAGTCCTTGTATTCATATAGTTAAGAAATACTACTGACAACAAAAGGTCTTTAATATATCTTTTAGGGATGCATCCTTCCATACAAACAAACAAACAAACAAACAATAAAACACCCTCATAAGCAATATGGGGAAATACATTAAATAATATGTGCCTAGTTTTCAGCTACTTGCACTATGTCTTTTAATCATGGTACTGGGAAAACATTCAATAGGCTCCCATGACAGACACACCTAAGGTGGTCCTCCCAGTGAGTCATACCCTTGTATGATTCCTTCAACTAGAGCCCAGGCTTCTAGATAATAGGATGTGGCAAAATATATATAAAATATATATAAATAAAATATATGTAAAATATATATAAAATAAAAAAGATATAAATAAAATATATATAAAATAATAAATATATATATATATATATTTTTTTTTTTATATAAAACACTGTCTTAGCTGACTGGACCAAGCTACTCCTACTGGCCTTGAAGAAACAAGCAGCCATGTTAGGAACCGCATTGAAAGAAGAGCCATGGCGTCGGACTATGGGCAGCTTGTAGGACCTGAGGGAGTCAAAACCAACAGCCAATAAGAAACTGGAGTCCTTAGTCTTACAGATGCAAGGAAATTAATTTTACCAACAACCTGAATGAGCTTGAGAACAGATTCTTCACAAGTTGAGCCTCTAGATGAGAACGTATCTGGTAAAAATCTTGATTGTAGCTTTCGGAGATGGAGCAGAGGACCCAGCTAACCCATGCCTGACTCAACCTACAGAAACTGAGATAATAAATGTATTCATTTTTAAGCACCTAAATGTGTGGCAATTTGCTAAGGGCCAGTAGAAACTAAGTCATCATAGTTGACTGTATATCATATAAAACTATAGGCTTACATTAGATCTTCAGACATTCACCTTATAGCTAAAAGTTGATACCCTTTATTAACCTCTCTGTATTTCTGTATCCCTCCCCCCACCACCGCCCTTGCCAGCTCCTGAAAACCACTTTTCTACTCTCTCTTTTTCTGAAGTTTTTTTTTTTTATTATATTGAACTTATAAGTGACACCTTGCAGTATTTGTCTTTCTCTAGCTCATTTCACCTAGCATAATACCAAGATCCATCTATGTTGCCTCAAATGATAGAATTTCCTTCTTTCTCATGGATGAATACTGATTCCCATAGTGGCTGCACCAATTTACATTTCCACCAACAGTGCACAAAGGTTTCCTTTTCTCCACATTCTCTACAACCCTTAACTCTTTTTTATTTTAGCCACTCTATCAGGTGTAAGGTGATATCTCATTGTGGTTTTGATTTGCATTTCCCTGATTATTAGTGATTATCAACTTTTCATGTACCTGTTGGATGTGTGTATGTCATCTTTGGGAAAATGTCTATTCCATTCTGCCCATTCTTAATTGGATTTTATTTTCCTACCAAGTAATAAGGATTCTTTATATATTTTGGATATAACCCTTAAATGATTTGCAAATATTTTCCCTCATTTGGGTGGTTGTCTATTCATTTTGTTGATCATTTCTTTTACTCTGGAGAAGCTTTTTAGTTGGATGTAGTTTCACTTTTTCTTTTTTCTTTTTTTTTTTTTTCTTTTGTTGCCTTTGCTTTTGGTGTCAGATCTAAAAATCATTGCCAGGACCAATGTCAAGGAGCTTACCCCTGTGTTTTCTACTAGGAGGTTTATGATTGCAGGACTCACGTTAAAGTCTTTAATCCATTTTGAGTTGATTTTTGTGTATGGTATAAAATAGGAGTTCAGTTTCACTTCTTTGCATGTGGCTGTCCAGTTTTCTGAACATCATTTATTAAGAATCTGTCCTTTTCTTATTTTATATCTTTAGCTCCTTTGTCAGAAACGAATGGACCATATATGCCTGGGTTAATTGCTGGACTGTCTATTCTGTTTCATTAGCTCTATGTCTGTTTTCATACTAATATCCCACTGATTACTATAACTTGGTAATATAGTTTGAAATCAAGAAGTGAGATGTCTCCAGCTTCATTCTTTTTCTCCAAGATTGCTTTGGCTCTTCAGGGACTTTGGTGGTCCCGCGGGATTACAACATTTGGAGTACCTGTGTAGCTCTGCTCCTGCAAAGCAGGGAAATTTGGTGAATGGTCTTTCCAGAGCAAGTTGACTTCTACAGAATAAAATGAATGGTATCATCTTTGAGATTAAATATGATCAATTTAAAGACCTGGAATTACTTATTAGTTTCCAGCAAAATTAGACTAATGTATTAGCAGTTATATGTTAAACAATAGTGATATTGGTATTTTAAAACTATATATTATCTAAATTATTGCAAAGAGGAAAGTAATATGAACTACCAGTTTGAAAAGCCTGACTAAAATTAAAAGCTACAGAATCTTAAGACTAAATACAGATGCATAATAACTAAGAAAAAAGTAAATTTTCTTCGGTATGCATTGTATATGAAAGAATCGGAAAAACTCACTGAGCAAATACTCAGTTTCTGTAAAGGATAGGTATTAAGGATTTTGCTTTAAATTTTCATGAAACAGAATTTGGCTGGACATAGGGAGGAAAGCCATATTTGCTAAAAATTGTAGAACTGCTCAAGAGTTTGACGAATTACTGTCTATTGAATGAAAAAATGAATCAGTTACCATGTATCTTGGATGATACATGAATCCCCTTCAGCAGTTCCGGGGACCTGGAAGCTCCTTGGCTTCTTCACTGGAAGTTCTTCCTACAGAAGCTGGAGCATCAGTGGAGGCTGATTATGGAGCATGAGTCCCAGTGTTTCAGGTCTTGGCTGTGTCTGGAGGTCTGTGTTGCTTCCACCAAAGCAGTGCTTATGTCGTAGCCATCCCTGCTGCACGACCAAGGGCTGTAGTTGGACAGGTTCTCCTAGAGCTGGAGACTAGCCCCAGCTGTAGGTTCAGGGAGAACAGGTGGGAATAGGGTGCTCATCCTGGAAGCAGGAGACTCTCCTTGTTGACACGTACCTTGGATGAGCTGATACAGTAGGGCAGGGGCTGTGGTGCCCATGCCTAGAGACATCGGGCTTTTGTGGACCTTGGGTCTGCTGGACATAATAAACAGGAGCTGCTATCTCACTGCTTCAGCCCCTCATAAAGTAAAAAAATAAAATAAAACTTTTTGGTGACAGATTTCAAAACATACTTAGAGAAAATGATCTATCTCAAAGACTTGAAATTTTCAATTGCCTTTTTAATGAAGATGTTTCTTTTATGGAACTTTTGTGTTTATCTATTGAGAACACTCATGCCTTTGAATGACCTGGATGAGTTTCATTTTCACAGCCTCCTTATCCTCCTCACCATCTTGATTTCAGACTCTGTCTCATGTTTTCTTAGCTCTGTTATCTTGGATAAATTACCTACCCTATTTCTCTTTTCTCAAGTACTTCATCTGAAAATGGGGATAACATCTCATAGAAATGTCAGGATGAGACAGGGTCATAAATATATACTACTCAACTTTTTCATCCTTTTTCTCACATAAATATACAGTTTTAAATTATGATTGTGTTGGACTAAAAAGGTCCAAATTTTAAACCCTAAAACTTTCTGTGACAGGGACTCCAGTTTTCCTTCAGGAGTAAAAGTCTTACTGTACGAAAGTAAATGCAATAAAATATGAACTCTCACATATTTTTCACACTGACATCTTTTTAACTTTTCAAGAATTACCTATAAGCCTAAGGAAACTGCTCTTGACCTTTGCTTGTACCTTAAATTTGCAGGTAAACGTTTGAAAGGTCAATGGTCTTTTATTTTTCCACCTTTTTTATTTGGCCAGAGAACAATGTAAGGACCTAAAAGTGATAAAATATCAGAGCAGATTAAAGTGTCTGATATTGCTCTGATGTGCTGATGTTCCCAAAGTGAACTTATGAGGCACTGTATTTAGTTGAAAGGCTAACTACATCCTCTCTTCAAAGCACTCACTGTCCTGAACACCTTTCATTCTCTTAAACAGGACTTTGCATATCTTTTAGTAATATTTGAGTTCACTATACTTTGTTTAAATCTTTCCATTTCATCATAATGCTGGGATTGAGATGGCTAGACAGTACAAATTTTTTCTCCAAAAAGTATAAAGATAAGTAGACTGTCATCAACCAACTAAGTTATAAGGAATATAGGTGAAGTTAATGTCCTATGTCAGTGGAAAGTTTTACTTTATGGCTTCAGATAATGAAGATTAGCAAAGTACTTTTCCAAGATGTAATTCTGATTAGAGAAGATGAGTAAAAATTAGTGTTCGAATCACACTGGAGTTTCCTGAGAACAGCCATCCCAAAACTCTAATAAAACTCAGTTTGCACAGTGGCTCAGGAACTTTTCTATAACCTCACCCCATGAAGTTTGATTGATTTCTTGTGAGTTTTATCTGGCTGTGAAGATATGCCAACATAATTTCTGTAGCATAGAAGAAAGAAGAAGAATGCAATTTGGAAATATCTTTCATAAAATTTAGAAGTAATCTGTTTCTTACTCTTCAATATGGCCTCTCTAATATTGGAGCTTGGCATGAACCAGAAGCACAGATAGGGAATGACAGAGAATAAATTGCTCTTTGCATTGGACATGGCTATGATTTGGATAAGGAGGAAATGAAACATCCTGGAAGTACTTCAAGACTAGAATGACAAGGGCTAAAATGACAAGGCTAAATTCTGACTGGTGATACCACTTCCCCCAAATCAAAACTTGCTTCATTGTCAGAACCTTCATTCTATAAATTCATTTTTTTTTTATATTGAGCCCATCTGTTTTCCTGGCATTGATTTGGCCATTTTTTTTCCTGCAAAATAAGCATGCTAAAATTTGAAAAATGTTTTCAAGCTCCTTAAATCTTTTGTTCAGTACATCTTTCAATCCTTTATTCATTTCCTTATATGTGTTGTATATTCTTTGGTAGCTTTATTAGTTTCAAATTTGTCCTTTTATGTATCAACCTTATTTCCTAATTAAAGGGAATGTAAAACAGGGAAGGGGGAAGGAAAGAGGGACATAGACCTTGTGGTTAAGGAGATAGGCAAAGAAATGGAAGATAAGATCTCTCTTTTTTCATTTTGTATCTTATTTGTAATAAATATTTAATTCAGATTCTATTTGGAGGGGAATGGCAGTGAATAATAGAACTGCCATCAAACCCAAGGAAGTACAAAGAAAACATGAAAAAAATAAGAATAAGAGAAAATAAAAGGCAGATTGACAAAGAAGAAGGGAGGAGAGAGGAAAAAAAACTAGACAGTAAATTTAGTAACAACATCCAACATTTGTTCTGATCATTAAATGATCAAAACAGTCCTGCAAGTGCTGCATCTTTGATTTTGTAGATCAAGATACTGAGACTCAGAGGTTTAAATAACTATGTGGTGAAACCAGGATCTGCAAATACACCTGTCTGACCCCAATGTACTGGAATGCTGTCATTAATTACAATATATTGGCTCTTCCTGGTCTGTTACAGTTTCTGATTTTCTCAAGAATCTTTCCCTGATTTTCATGATAAATACGATTCATGATAAATAAAATTTGGTCAGAGTAAAGAACCACATAGCTTCCAGGAGTAACTGCCAAGGCACGTTAATGTATGGTTGACCTTTCATGCAACCCTGGATATAAGTTTATGTAGAGTAACAGTCTGGTTTTAAATTCTTAAGCTTTAAGTTTGATAAATATTAATAACCGCTCACACCTAAACATATGTCAGTAATTCTAGGAAAGAGAATTACATTTTAATGATCTGATAGATCTGAAAATTAAATTATATAAATATAAAGAGTTTATTATAATTAATATTAAGACAATTTAAATGTGATGGGCCTTTTTTAGGTATTCAGAAAACGTACTTGGTAAATCTTTAAACCACAGAACAAAATTAAAGCATGCAATTGGAAATAGATATTTCAGAAGTCCATAATAAATTCAGCTTTTGAGATTCACACAGCTGTCTCTATGTGTATTAAGCAATGAAGAACAGATTAGGCAAGAATTTAGATTTATCAATTAGGTGATAGTGAATCTCTAAAGATTTCATGGAAGGAGTTTTGATAAGCATCCAAGGTTTCTGGAAGTTAGAATTTTATCTCAAACCAAATAAATTTTTAGTCAAAAAATAGAGTGTCCTATGAGACTAAGCTCTTATATATGAATTGGGGTAAGTCTTACTGATAGTTGGGATGACAAATGTTTGTTTGTATTGGTAATCATTCATTTGCTCATTAACTACTAAGCACCTATAATGTGACTCGCATAAGGCTCAGGCAATGAAGACAGAAATATTAATAAGATATGGCTACTTCCTCCCAGATAGCATAAATCTTGTAAGAGATATGGCCATGTGAAAAACAATTACACTTCTGAGAAGTAAGTGCTAATAGAGGATATGAATAAGATCGAATTTAGAGGATGGAGATTTCTGCCAGGAGTTATGTTTGAGGAAAAAGCATTAGCCAGGAAATACTCTTCAGGAGAAATGGCATTTTAGCAGTTTTGAGTATATTAATTAGATAAAATAAGTTTTATCCAAATTCCTAACTCAAAGATCCTTGGTTGCTTGGTGGCAATTCTCAAAATAGATTCTTAAAAGTCCTAACTCCTATTTCCCCCAAGTACTGCAACTTGGTATTCTGGGAAGTACTTTAAAAGCTGTTTTATTGTTTGCTTTTTTTTTTTTTTTTTTTTTTTGATGAGGTGATCTAATGCTTGCTTTACTTTCCATGAAAAAGCCATTGTTTTCTTCAAATGAGATTTCCTTTTGTTAATAATCAAAACCTTAAATGATGGGGATTATTCATTCACTATAAATTGAACCTCTGAGACAAGAGGTACACAAAAGCCCTCAGAAAGCACACAAGGAATTTCTGACCCTATGATTTGCAAGCAGTTTTTCACTTTCCCAGGAAAGAAGCATGCTGACCTACCCTGGTATCTATTCAGCCCTACTTAGCTTTCCAAATATCCCTACTTCATTCTTTCCACTAAAAACTCATCGTGACTCCCTCAACCTCCATGCCTCCCTAGTCTACACTGTATTTTTGTCTCTTGAAGCTTATTTCAGATAAAAGATTAATGGATTTTTTCTGTAATGGCTCTCATAACTTTATGCAGTTTCTGCTTCATATACATTCAGCCAGACTGTCTGAGCTTGTAGGCGTGATTCTGGAGCCTTGAACTTCCAGAGATTTTTTTTTTTCGCTCCTTTTATTGATTGTAGATACATGCAAAGCAGTCTTTAGCATAGCTACAATTGCATCCCAGATTTTATTCTTCTGTAGAATTATGTCTTTTAGCTTTATTTTTATTTCATTTTTATTGCCACAGGGACACTATAACAAAGACACATTGAAGAATTTGTTCAAGCTGTAAAGAATAAGTTAAAGAAGTTCACTTTTTCAGCATATTAAATTGTCAGAAGAATAAACTGATTAGCAATTGTGGAATTTCAGAATGTGATTAAGCTCAATATCATTCTTTCCAACCTTTATTATATAAATACGGAAACTAAAGTTCAAAGATTCTCACTACCCAAATTTTCATCCAGTGTAACTTCTTTTTATTTTAAACTTGGTAATTCTGTTTAAAGCATAATTTTTACACTTTCATTGAATATGTTTAATTTTGTAATCCAAATTTTTATAATAGAGTTGGTATATTTTCCCCTGAAATTTTTTAAGGTTTTCAGTTATTGGCCAAAAAACAAAAGCAAAATCACAAAAAAACACTCCCAAAATACCTGATCTTAAAGAGCAAATAGAATTATTTTTTCCTTTTTATAATAAATTACTTGAGTGGGGTGCCTGGGTGGTTCACTCAGTTAAGTGTCTGCCTTTAGCTCAGGTCATGATCCCGGGATCCTGGGTGCTAGCCCAGCGTTGGGCTCCCTGCTCAGTGGGGAGTCTGCTTTTCCCACTCCCCCTGCTTGTGCTCTCTCTTTCTCTCCCCCTCTCTGTCAAATAATAAGTAAAATAAAACATAAATATGAATACCTTAAAAAAAGTAAATTGCTTGAATATTTTAATCTAATTTACAGATAGACAACTCATTAACAACAACCCCATAGGAAAAAAAATACATAAGCAAAATGTTAAAAGTTTGCAAATATCAATAGTCTGATAATTGAGGTGTCTCCTCATTAGTTTATTATTGCTTACCCAGGAAGAGTAAAGACTGTGTTCCTTTTGCCTATTCCAAAAAGGCATTTAAAGTAGTTTGCTAACAGACATGGAGAAAAGAACATGTATGAAAAGAGGAAAGCAGGATTCCAGGGAAGATGAAGAAGGGAAAAATTCAGCGAAGTCAGGATTAAGCAAGTTCATGTAATGCGTATCTTAACATGATTTACTGCTGTAGTGGAAAACAAGACCTCTGACCTTCCTTTTTTCCACTTTTTGTAACATTTATCCACTCACAGGTAAAATCACATCAGATTATAGTGAAATCGAACAAACAATATTCCCTGAGTGAGCCTTCTGCTACATTTATTTTTTTTTATTTTTTAAATTTAAATTCAATTAATTAACATATAGTGTATTATTAGTTTCAGAGGTAGAAGTCAGTGATTCATCAGTCTTATATAATACCCACTGCTCATTACATCACATACCCTCCTTCATGCCCATCACCCAGTTACCCCATCCCCCATTCCCTCCCCTCTAGGAACACTCAGTTTGTTTCCTATAGTTAAGAGTCTCTTATGGTTTGTTTTCCTCTCTGTTTTTGTCTTATTTTGTTTTTCCCTCTCTTCCCCTATGATCCTCTATTTTGTTTCTTAAATTCCACACATGAGTGAGATCATATGACAATTGTCTTTCTCTGACTGACTTATTTCATTTAGCATAATACCCTCAGTTCCATCCATGTCATTGCAAATGGTAAGATTTCATTTTTTTGATGACTGAGTAGTATTCCATTGTATATATATATATATATATATATACTGCATCTTTATCCATTCATCTATTGATGGACATCTTGGCTCTTTCCATAGTTTGGCTATTGTGGACATTGCTGCTGCTATAGACATTGGGGTGCAGGTGCCCCTTCAGATCACTACGTTTTTATCCTTTGGGTAAATACCTAGTAGTACAATTGCTGGGTCATAGGGTAGTTCTATTTTTAACTTTTTTTTTTTTTTTAAGATTTTATTTATTTGACAGAGAGAGACACAGTGAGAGAGGGAACACAAGCAGGGGGAGTGGGAGAGGGAGAAGCAGGCTTCCTGCTGAGCAGGGAGCCCGATGCGGGGCTTGATCCCAGGACCCTGGGATCATGACCCGAGCCAAAGGCAGACACTTAATGACTGAGCCACCCAGGCGCCCCTATTTTTAACTTTTTAAGGAACCTCCATACTATTTTCCAGAGTGGCTGTACCAGCTTGCATTCCCACTGCAGTGTAAGAAGGTTCCCCTTTCTCCACATCCTCGCCACCATCTGTTATTTCCTGACTTGTTAATTTTAGCCATTCTGACAGGTGTGAGGTGGTATCATAGTTATCATGGTTTTGATTGTATTTCCCTGGTGCCAAGTGATGTTGAGCATTTTTTTTTATGTCTGTTAGCCATTTGTATGTCTTCTTCTTTTTTTTTTTTTATTATTATGTTATGTTAATCACCATACATTACATCCTTAGTTTTTGGTGTAGTGTTCCATGATTCACTGTTTGCGTATAACACCCAGTGCTCCATGCAGAATGTGCCCTCTTTAATACCCATCACCAGGCTAACCCATCCTCCCACCCCCCTCCCCTCTAGAATCCTCAGTTTGTTTTTCAGAGTCCATCATCTCTCATGGTTCATCTCCCCTTCTGATTCCCCCCCTTCATTCTTTGGAGAAATGTCTGTTTATGTCCTCTGCCAATTTCTTGACTGGATTTTTAGGTCTTTCATCCATTTTGAGTTTATCTTTTTATGTGGTGTAAGAGAGTGGTCCAGTTTCATTCTTCTGTGTGTGGTTGTCCAATTTTCCCAACACCGTTTGTTGAAGACACTGTCTATTTTTCCATGGGATATTCTTTCCTGCTTTGTTGAAGATTAGTTGACCATAGAGTTGAGGGTCCATTTCTGGGCTCTCTATTCTGTTCCATTGATCTATGTGTCTGTTTTTGTGCCAGTACCATACTGTCCTGATGATTACAGCTTTGTAATACAACTTGAAGTCCGGCATTGTGATGCCACCAGCTTTGGTTTTCTTTTTCAATATTCCTCTGGCTACTCAGTATTCCTCTGGGGTCTTTTCTGGTTCCATACAACTTTTAGGATTATTTGTTCCAGCTCTGTGAAAAATGTAAATGGTATTCCAATAGGGATTGCACTGAATATGTAGATTGCTCTAGGAAGCATAGACATTTTAACAATATTTATTCTTCCAATCCATGAGCCTGGGATGTTTTTCCATTTCTTTGTGTCTTCCTCAGTTTCTTTTGTAAGTGTTCTATAGTTTTTAGAGTACAGATCCTTTACCTCTTTAGTTAAGTGTATTCCTAAGTATTTTATGGTTTTTGGTGCAGTTGTAAATAGGATCGATTCCTTAATTTCTCTTTGTTCTGTCTCATTGTTAGTGTATAGAAATGCTACTGATTTCTGTGCATTGATTTTATATGCTGCCACATTGCTGAATACCTGTATGAGGTCTAGCAATTTTGGGGTGGAGTCTTTTGGGTTTTCCGCATAAAGTAATATGTCATCTGTGAAGAGTGAGAGTTTGACTTCTTTGCCAATTTGAGTGCCTTTTATTTCTTTTTGTTTGAGAGAATCTTTAAGCCGACTCCCTGCTGAGTGTGGAGGCTGACATGGGGCTTTATTCCATGACTCATGAGATCATGACCTGAGCCATGTTTCATGGGAATTTCAAAGTAAGGTCACACACTGTATCATTTCCTTAGATATTTCACTGTGCATTTCTAATGAAGGGGGGAAAAGAAACCCTATTTACATACCACATGCCAATGTTAGAAGAAACACAATTAACAAGTTTATTAATCTCTTTATTCTTATACCAAACCCATATTCAAATTTCATCAAGTTGCCTTTTTACTATCAGTTTGTTCAAATCAAGATCCAAAAAAGTCTACTTATTTATTTGTTACTGCTCATCTCTTACATTGTAGAATATTCTCCCTCCCCGTCTTCAATGCCACTGATTAATTAAAGAAACTCAGTCATTTGTTGTATAGATCTTCAGAATGTTTCACATTCTGGATTTGGTATTTTTATGCCCTAATGCTGTTAACTTGTCAGTGTATATACTTTATGCTCTTGTGCTTGTGTGGTCTTGAAGCTTGATATTATTCAAGTTCACTTTTAAGGATAAGTATTTATAGGTAAATCTGTGTATTTTTTATGCATGATGGCATGAGATACATACGTACAGTTGTTCCACATTTAGAGATGCAAATACTAATCAGTGGATTCAGATGGTGACAGCCTTTTACCCATTATAGAGTTCCCATCAATTTTTTACTTACTGGGCTTAGTTTTCACTAATCATTAATGCATATACTGATTATTCAGTAAGGAGTAAAAATGGTGATTTTTCTAATTCTATCATTCACCTTTAATACTGGAAATTCTATAAAGAACTTTTCCTCATCGGCTAACTTATCTTGAAATAAAATAATTCTAGGAAGGTAGATTAAATGCTTATTTGCCTAAAAACCCAAATGGCAGAGATAAATGTGTTGGTGACCTCATTTGGTTGCTGATTTAGTTGATAGAGTCATATGGTATGATGTGCAGCCTAGGAAAGAATTTAAAAATATGTACACGTGTGAGTATTTATATTTAAATGTGAGTGTGTGTGTGTATGTATATATGTATAACCTTGGAAAAAATTATACCTGCATACACACTTTTTAACTAAAAAATTAGTTTTCAAAGTGTGAGTCATCCTTAGGAATCCATAAAGACTTAAATATCAAGCTTTTAAATTATAGGCCAGATCATTGCTCTTGTCTTACTGATCTGCTAGTATGAGGAAACAAGAGAAAACTGTCTCCTTTTCTGCATATTTTGTAGATTCTGCTCCTGCTATTAACTGTGCACCTCTTTCTGTACCTCAAGTTCACATGCCCCAAAGATGGCTGGATAGATTTCAGAGTTTTTGTGCTGGATCACTAGTCCAAGGTGATTGGATATATGGAGCTAACTTGACAATTCATGTGCTAGAAATTACTTATAAATAAACCATGCATACAATAACATGAATCAAAGTCAAAAAATGTCTTGCCAAGTGAATAAAAGCAGTCAGACAAAAAACAAAAAAAAAAGATTAACACTCTGTATAAACTTCTAGGAAAAGCAAACTAGTCCATAGTGACATAAAGTAGACCAATAGTTGTCTGGATGTGAGGGAAGGGATACAGGAGAGGAGGTTACAATGAGGTTTAAGGAAACTTGAGTTGGTGATGAATATGATTATTATCCTGATTGCTGATTACCTTCATGGTTTTCCAAGTTTATCCATATGTCAAAATTTATTGTATGCTTTAAAAACATGAAATTTATTGCATGTCATTTATATCTTAATAAAGTTGTTTTAATAATAGGTTATAAAAGTAAAGACCAATCTGAAGACTAGATTGTCACTCCAGTGACTTATAAGGTATTAAGTTTTACTGGAGTGATAGAAAACAAAGGTGAAGATTTGGAGCATAGGGTACTGCATTAGGAAACAGGTCTAAGGTTAGGGCTTCTGAAATTCTTTCACTGGGATACTTAGAGTACTACAAGAAATTTGCCTGTCTGACCATTTATTTTTTTATTTTTGCAAAGGTAATTTTATTTTAGAAAAAAGTATATTGTTTATATGTATATTTTATATATAAAAGTATATTATTTATATTATAATCAAGTCCAATATGAAAATAGTTTTCTACATTGCATATTATATGTCAGTTAATGACAAAGGAAGAGAACTGTAAAGCACAGAAAGTGTAAAAAGTGATTTTAAATAGAGGAAATGGGATGGACAGAGAAAGGGGTATTTGAGAGAAAGAGAAATATAGAAAGACAGGCAGAAAGAAAAAAATACAGGCATAGAAGAAAAGCCAAACAGGAAGCTTTAGTAGCTTTGGTTCATGCCACACATACTGTTCATCTATCCAAAAGTCCTAATTTCTAAGACATCAATAGACTTTCTGGCAGTTTAAAGTAGTTTCTTTTACAATAAGAAAATGGATATTTTCAGGGCACCTGGGTGGCTCAGTCGTTAAGCGGCTGCCTTCGGCTCAGGTCATGATCCCAGGGTCCTGGGATCGAGCCCCACATCGGGCTCCCTGCTCGGCGGGAAGCCTGCTTCTCCCTCTCCCACTCCCCCTGCTTGTGTTCCCTCTCTCGCTGTGTCTCTCTCTGTCAAATAAATAAATAAACTCTTTAAAAAAAAAAAAAAAGAAAATGGATATTTTCAATTATCCATTTTTATTTACTTTTAGCAGACTTCTAAAAGTTTTCATGTGAATGAAGGGCTGACTTGGACTTCTAAAATATATCTAAGAAAGGAACATTTTAAACAAATATGCGCTTTTTATCCGGTGATATATGCAGAGCAGTGTGTCAGCTTACAAGAACCCCAAATCATTATCTTGGCTGTGTTAGAAGACAAAGATCAACTCATTCACTCATCTTTTTGTAAGAAAACTGATCCTTTACTTAAAGAATTTAAAGATATTGCTTGTGGGGCACCTGGGTGGCTCAGTCAGTTAAGCATCTGCCTTCAGCTCAGGTCATGATCCCAGGGTCCTGGGATCGAGCCCCACATCGGGCTCCCTGCTCAGCGGGAAGCCTGCTTCTCCCTCTCCCACTCCCCCTGCTTGTGTTCCCTCTCTCGCTGTGTCTCTCTCTGTCAAATAAATAAATAAAATCTTAAAAAAGGATATTGCTTATAATCTTAAGGTATAAAAATCTACTTGTTATATGTAAATTTAAAAATTACCTGAAATTAGTAATATCATAAGACATTACTAACTAATGGTGAATGAGGCTCCACAAGCAGTTGGGTTGAACAAGGAATTTACAACATGATTCTGAGATTGAAGACTGTTTCTAGGCCTAGATATGCCTGACTTCTTAAAAGGAAATGATTGTGTAGAGATCTAAAATTATTTTCATTTATGTAAATTCTAAATTCAAAAGGTTACATGACATAGTAGAAAACTCAGGGGTATAATGGAAGTATTAAATTCAGAATAGAAGCCAAAAACATAATGCTCATTGTGCAAAAAGAATTGAATGTGTAGATGTGATCAGACATATAACAAAAGAACACATAAATCATGATGTCCAAAGATGTCTAAGGGCCAAACAAGATGGAGATGAGATATTATGTGGTTAGCAGGTATGGAGAAGCACCAACAAGGAGATCTTGCAGTTGAATCTATATCAGTATCAGAAAAAAACACTCATATGAGGTTTCAGTTTTGTTTGGATCTAATACAGACTTTGCAGATCGCAGTTCATGAGTCACTAGATAAAATAGTTGTGGGAGATCTTGGCATATTCTATAAAACAGAACAAGAAATTTAATAATATGGAGGTGGACAGGATGTTGAGTAAGGACTGTTCTTATACAAATTGATTAACATTCTTTAGTGTGGGCTTATTTCAATAATAAAGCATTTTTTTATGTAGTGCTTTGATGATGTTGCTGAACAGTGAATATTTACTGATCATTTTTTAGAAAGTTTCTTACACTAATGATATCTAAAATCCCTCTGTCATGTTACAGATGAGGAAAGTGTAAGATAATGGGCATAAGTAACTGAACTAAAATAACCTAATCAGTAGGAAATTCAGTTTTAAAACTTTTTGGTCGGGATTTGTGTTAATACCAGCAAGCATGTGTCAATCTTCTGGCAGTAGTAGACTTATAAATGAAGAAACCCTAAATGCAGGAACACCTCTGGCCTTCGTGTAAGGTACAGTGATTCCAAAATGATAGGAAAATTTAGGTGCCTTTGCTCTCGGGATGTGAGATAGGACTTTGTTGCTAGAATCCTATTAATTCCCACCCCCTTTTAGAATTTCTTGCAGGGCTCTTATACATATTGAATTTAATAGCAGTTAGAAATATCCAACCTTAAATGCAAGGCCTCCAGTATGAGGTGCTGGGGAAAAAGACTAATGCTATGTTCATCATGTTTTTTCAGTATTCCGTTTTTCTCTCTCAAAATCATATCCAAGTTGTGAAGCCATACATTTTTAATCCAGATTAATGCAGACAAGATAACTCTAACTTTGCTTTCAATTTCCAACAGAAGAAAACACCAGAGTGTCATGATTTAAACTCACATTTGCTCAATCTTACTCTATATAATATCCAAAGCTAAGTTGTTCTTAAAAACCTTTGTGATGCAGAGTATTTAGCAAAAGCATAAATGTAAGGCCTAAGTTATTGTGCCAGTGAATTCCAACTAGTAGTTCGATGGCTCTCTGTCCTTATCTTTAGTTTCCCCCAACAGTCATTCTTCCTAGAATTAGAGTATTCCTCTAAAGTTCCTTCCACTTGATGTAAAGTTGCTTTGAGGACTGAAATGATTATATTCTTACAGATGATTGCTTTGAAATTGATTCATTTTAGCTTACATTCGATTTTGCCATTATTTGACCTGGACCTGAATGTATTTAACAAACACTCAGTAGACAAATTCTTATGTAAGGCTATCTTAATTAACTTGATCTTCCAGCAAAATATTGCACAAATTGAAATTGCACTGAAATATGTAAGATACTTGAATTTTGAGTTGGTTATTCTAATGCTGTTTACTGGCAAAAATGGTTAAAGGGTTGTTCTTCTATCCGCCCCCCCAAAAAAGTCTAATGCCCTCAAAAGAATCCTTTTTCATTCATTAAATATTTTACCAGCATGCAAAACCAGTAATTCAATATATCAATGAAAAAGGAAGAAATGTGTATTTTTTTAGTTAGGGAATTAGCCTTCTTTAAAAAAAACCCAACAAAATATTTTATCTATGAATGAAACCTCAGAAAGATCAGACAAAATGGGGGGGGGGTTGGGGGAGAAGACTTTTCTCTCTTTTTCCTTGGGGCTAAAATTCTCCTTTCCACTATAAATGGGAAAGGAAACTTATCTCTCCATGTGGCTTGGGCTTCTCACAGGATGGCAGTTGAATTCCAAGAAGATGTGTCCCAAAAGCATCCCAGGAGTGAGCTTTCCAAGAGGCCTGAGCATAAACCTGCAATGTTCAATATGACCTCACATCAGAAGTCCCAGACATCATTCCCATTTTATTCTATTGGTCAGGAAAATCAATTGCAGTCCGAGTTCAAAGATAAGTAAATTAATTTCTACTTCAAAGTGGGAAAAGAAACAAAGTGTTTGTGGCCAACTTTAATCTTTCCCGCCAGGTTACACTTTTTAATTTTTAAAACAATGTAGGGTAATCCCAACATTTGAGTCGAGTCAGTTTTCTTTTATAATATTGTCTGCCATACAGCCCGTCCCAGGAATTTGGCTCCTTGATTTTTCCTACACAAGCGATATGCTAAAATGTCCCTTCAAAACTTAAAATAGACTCTTCAGTTCCCCCTTCTGCCAAATTCCTATTTAAGTCTTAGGATACAGTTTATATCCCTGCTTTTCCATTAATCTTTCCCCAGTTTTAGTCTAGATCACCCATATCCTCATTGTGTGTGTGTATACTAGTGAGGGGAACCCATTTGAGATTGAGACCTGGACTAGATAGGGCAACTGGGTGAGAAGCTGCAATCATCTCTTTCAGGGGCTGGCATCAGCCTTCCATCTGCTTATTCACAATCCCTTCTCCTTACATTAATATTGTAACACCCTAAGTGGCTGTGCATCTATCTTACTGTTAGGAACAACTTGACAACTTGATCCATTGCCATAATGCTTGTGGGTCAATACACACTGTCACTTTGATCTTTCTGCCCACTGATGGAATCACTTCTATTTTGCGGCTTATAGTGATGAGTCTCCACCGAGCCTCTCCCTTTCTACTTTACTGTTAGACTGAAACTTGATAGCAGTAGCACTGCCATCAGTGCTAGCTGCCAAAGGACAGTTTCTCCTGAGCAGCCCAGTGATGCTGGTACGACCGTCACCAGAGCATTTCTCACTTCTTTAGTGAAGGTGGTGTTTTCCAGCAACTTCAGAGGCACACAGTGAAATAATGGGTTCTCAGGACATATGCAATTCCCTCCTAACATTCCCAAGTCCCAGAGCCTCCTTACATGGAAGAAAAAAAGGATGAAAGGATACAAGAAAGGAAGGAGGAAAATACAGAGTAAATAAAATATAGAGTAATAAGAGCTATAAAGTGAACAAAAAACTATAACATGCAGGCATAATTTAATAGCAACCTTAGATTGGATTGAACTATCAGATAAGGGCGCTCTGATGAAATGATAATTAATCTGAGACTGAATGAAATAAAGGAGCCAATTATTTAAAATTAATAGAAAAAAAAATTTAAGAAAATTTTAACTTATATATGTAGCTCAGAACTTTCTTAATCTTCAGATTTCCATTTCCTTCTGTATTTCTCCACAATGACCTCAAATGTAACCTATAAAAATCTGAATCAGTAACACCCCTCACCCATATACTTGCTTGCTATATTAGTTTCCTCGGCGTGCCATAACAAATTACCACTAACTAGGTGGCTTAAAACAATAGAAATCTATTCTATCACAGTTTGGGAAGCTAGAAGTCCAAAATCAGTCTGTCAGAATTGGTTCCTTCTGGAGGCTTCTGAGAGATAACATGTTTCATCCTCTTACCTAGTTTCTGTGGTTGCCAGCAATCCTTGGCATTTCTTGGCTCATAGCAGCATCACCCAAATCTCTGTCTCCATCTCCACATAGTCTTATTTCCTCTGTGTGTGTCCCTGTGTGTCTTGTCCTCTTCTTTAAAGACACCAGTCACTGGATTCAGGTATGACCTCATCTTAACTTGATTACATCTGCAAAGAATATTTCCAAATAAGGTCACATTTACAGATTCCAGAGGTTAGGACTTGAACACTGTTCAACCCACTACACTTGCCATCGCCATCCTGTAGTCCCAATATTAGTGAGGGACACCTATCCTAGCCAATCTGTGTCCACGTTCAGTCACCAAGTATTGTCCGTTGAGCATTTTTAGTATTTCTTGAATGTACTCAATTCTATCCATATCTTGTTATACTACTTTAATTTAGACAATCATTACTTTTGGAGGCTTCTAAAAGGGGCCTTCCAAAATGTCTTTCTGCTTCCAATAAG
The DNA here is from genome assembly GCF_004348235.1 of Phoca vitulina. Lineage (NCBI taxonomy): Eukaryota > Metazoa > Chordata > Mammalia > Carnivora > Phocidae > Phoca > Phoca vitulina. The sequence goes on from NW_022589709.1 coordinate 44,506,149, forward strand.
GTCTTCTCACACTGAATCCATTCTTTCCAAATCCATTCTACAGCCAGACTATTTTAAAATCCAGAAAGATTCAAACATACTTGAATCATGTCAGTCTCCTGCTAAAAAACATTCAAGGCTTTTCTTTGCTATCGGTAAAAAAAAATATAAACAAGCAGAAGCAAATTAAACAAAAAATAGATAATAAAAATAGGATTTTAAATATATTTTAGAGCAAGAATTAGATTCTGCCTTTGAATTTAAGAACACCTTCATTCAACATCACTTCTTACCTACACCATGGTTTGGTGATTTTTTTTTACTCCCTGAATTTCATTTTTTTTACTTGTTACATGCAACTAAAATAACTAAGTGGAATTATAAGATTGTTATGAAGAATAAGGGCTTAGCACAATTCCTGGCACAAAAGGAAAGCCTAATACACAGAATTCCCATCAGCCACCGCCTCCATTTGCCACCTGTACTTCTCCAACCTTATCTCGTGCCAATCTTGTCTTCCTCTTTGCCTAGTGTGCTCATTCAGCAGAATGTCTTGCATTTCCTACATTGTACTATTTACTCTTTTGCTTCTTGGCCTTTGCACTTGACTTGAAAATCTGTTTAACCCCCCACCTTTAATGGTTTACTTTCTTTATACATCTTTAATCCTGTTGGACATAGGTATCAGCTCTGCCAGTAAGCTGAGTTTTACTTCTTAGTCTTAGAGCTTCTCCTTTGTGCATACTCCTGTCCCAGCATTTATCAATGACAGTGGCAGCTGTAATTTTGTCCATGCCTGTCTGCTTCAATATGCCATCAGCTCTGAGAGCAGGAACCACATCGTACACTTCTATCACCAGCACCTAGCACAGTGGTCCATACTTCTGGAATGGGTGAAAAGGTGAAATAATGTTTCTTCAAAGTAACTATTTATCCCTGGAATGAAGATAAATTTATATTACTAAAATTGAGTTTCATGAGAGCACTGACGTCATCTACTGAGTTTAATGCTGTGTCTTCCATATTAAAATAGAGGTTGACATCTAGTGAAAGCTCAGTAAATACTTGACTGTTGAATGGGTACAAGAACTGCTTCATTTAAATTAACAAAATATTGAAAGATATTTACCAGGAAATTTCACTCTGACTCTCAACAGTAAGCAAGTATAATCCAAACCCAGAAAGAAAGATGCATAGCTACATTGAGGAATAAGTGTCTATTACCTGGCGTAAGTAAAAGCACTGGTTTGGCATCCAGGGACTTGGATCCTATCTCTCTGAGGGTCTATATAGTTATGGACCAATTGCCTTGTTTTCTCTAGGTCTCAGTTTCCTTGTCTGAGAAGTGAAGGTCTTGGATTATCATTTCTAAGGTCTCTTCTAGGTCTAAATTATTTAATTTTTATATAAGCAAGTTTTATTTATATTTGAAGATCCCATGGCATTTTTCATGTAGATTTATTTTTTTAATTTATTTTTTAAAAGATTTTATTTGACAGAAAGAGAGAGCACAAGCAGGGGAAGCGGCAGGCAGAAGGATAGGGAGAAGCAGGCTTTCTGCCAAGCGGGGAGCCTGATGCAGGGCTTGATCCCAGGACCCTGGGATTATGATCTGAGCTGAAAGCAGAGCCTTAGCTGACCGAGCCACTCAGGCACCCCATTTCATGTAGACTTAAATGAAGAGAATTGACCTATATAGCCCTTATGTTAAAAATAAATCCTGCCCTGACAATTTGCAATAGAAATACTCTAAGTGCCCCAATTAGAGAAGAATGTTTCACCTGGAATGATGGAGTTTTGTGCATCCCCATGTTGCCTATCGATAAAACAAAGTACCAGGTATATTTTCTGTAGTTAAGCATTAAAACTAAATATGCTAATAAAATATTATTACTATACAATATGAATATTTCGGCACTGGGAAAGATGTGCAGGTTATTAGTTAAATCTTAACCTTTTACAGATAGACAAATAGAAGCACAGAGGTTAGTCATGGCTGTCCGAAGTTACTGGAGTTAAGGTAGCAATGTATGAGAATCCAGTCCTCCTAATTCTTCCAGCAGAGCTCTTTCTATTAAACTAAGCTTTTCCTATCTTCAGAACACTAATGATAATATGATTTAATTGAAAAATAGAAGCAATCGGAAACAAACATCCACACATAGCTATAGCCTCTACCCAGTTGCCAGAATCTGCTCCTGCATAGGCTGGGTTCTGCCTTCACCCTCTTACTTTGGATGGGCTCTCCCTGCTCTACTAAGGTCAGTTCCTTCACTTAGGCGTAAAATTTCATTCTCCTGGCCTACGCGAGGATATCATTTCTGTGTATCTTCTCTCTCCAAAAGCATGGTCAATTTTTCATACTACAGAGACTCATTCCCATTAGCACACAAGCATGCTGTTATTTTTCTCATGTGAGAACAGTTTGTTTTGGCCTCACTTTTCCTGAGTTCTAATATTCTGATTTTATTTACTGCAAAACTTCTTACAAGGATTGTCTCCATACTCTGCTTTGTCTTCAATTTTTCTTTGCTCTTTTACAAATTTACTACAACCAAGCTCAACTGTTGCTAAGGGAAACATTATTTGCCACGCTACCAAATCCAATGGTCAGTTCTCAGTTCTCATCGTACTTGTCCTATCAATAGTATTTGACAGAGTGTAACATTTTCTCTTCTCTGAAACACCTGTTTCATGTGCACCCATGACCACATATCCTCAGTGGTTTTCTTCCTACCTCTTCGGCCACTACTTCTCAGAATCCTTCATTGTCTTCTGTTCACATTTCCAAACTCTGATTATTGGTGTCCCAGGGCCTGGAGATGGAGGGGGCCATGTGACAAGGAATGAGAGAGCACCCTCTAGGAGTCCTGAGAGGCTGTTGGCTGAGAGACAGCAAGGAAATGCAGACTTTAATCCTACAATAGGAAGGAACTGAATTCTGCCAGTGATCTTAATAAAATTCCAAGCGGATTCTTTCTCTGAGTGCCCTGAGGAGAATGCAGGTAAATTGATACCTTGTGATGGTTAATTTTACTTGTCAACTTGTCTGATCTAAGATATGTCCAGATAGCTGGTAAAACATTTCTGGGTGTGTCTGTGAGGGTATTTCTGGAAGAGATTAGCATTTGATCGGGTGTACTTGTAAAGTTGGTGAATTGAGTAAAGCAGATGGCCTTCCCCAACATGGGTGAGGGATCATCCATTCCACTATGGGCCCCCAAGAGGACAAAAGGGAAAGGAAGAGCAAATTCACTCTTTTTGTTTGAGCTAGTATATCAGTCTTCTCCTGCCCTTGGATATCAGTGCTCCTGGTTCTTAGGCCTTCAATATAGGCAAGACTTAACAACCAATTTCTCCCTTGGTTCTCAAGCCTTTGGACCTGGATTATACCACCAGCTTTCCTGGTTTTTCTGGCTTCCAGGTGGCAGATTGTGGGACTGACTTCCTGGCTTCCATTATTGTGTGAACTAATTCCTGTAATGAATCTTCTGTGTGTGTATGTGTCTAATAGAATACAGCTATATCTATCCTATTGGCTCTGTTTCTCTGGAGAACCCTAATGTATACCCTAACTTTTGCCTCTGAGACCCCTAGGCAGAAAACCCAGGCAAACCATGCTTGAATTTTTGACTTAGAGAACTGTGAGCTAGATAGCTGTTATTTTAAGCCACAATGTTTGGGTTAATTTGTTGAAGAGCCATAGAAAACTAAATATAGCACATAATAAATATGTGTTGAATTAATAACATTTTATCACTACAATCTTTTCAAAATAATTAATATTTTTATTGTGTCATGAATGCTGTTATATTAAATGAAAGATTCAATTTCTTGATTTCCTGAAGTATGTTTTTTGTTTCTTATCAAATGTAGAGTGTTATTTTTCAGTGTCACAGCATTAAAGGAAGTTATTTAATAATTTAGAGATCTATTCAGTACAACATACCTTGTTTCGTTAAATTATATTTACATTTCATTACAATTTTTGTTAGTCAATAATGTGTTTGAATCTTGAAATTTAATGTATAAAGACAGGCTTAGATTTTAGACTTTTTCACAATCTGAGGTCAAATGTATTTTTTTTTTTTTTCACACCACTGGATACTAATGACAGCTGTTTCATTTATAGTTTGGGTGATCACAATTTGAAAATGATTGGGCATGGCAAATTAGAGCTCATATGCATACTAGGTTTTCACCTAGCAGCTACTTTCCAAATTCCCATCTATTCTGCACAGTCTAACAGGCAAGTGTTACATTTTAATCACACATTCTGACATAAGCTTTAACTTTCTCTGTTGAAAAATAAAATAGGTCTCTTCCCATCTGCATATTCTATCATAAGGACTTCATGATATCTTAGAGTTATTACATTAATTTGTTACGAAAACCATCATTCTTTGATAATTTTTTCAGTTTTCACCAAATCTACAAGTAACTTTTGGCTTATTACTCAGTTTTAGAAATGTTTCATGTTAATAGCTAAATGTAAATATCAGTTAGACAATTGACTTAAATACTCAATATCATATGAAAAAGCCAAGATAAAACATGATATGATGAAAATTGTTTTTTCATCATTTTCCAGAGAATTAAAAATGTATTATCATTGACTCAATTGTTCTTCTGGTTGTCAGCTGTTTGTATAAAAAATGTAATAGCACTTACTTAAAAAATAAAAACATTCATGCTAGAGATGCCATGCTGACACAGAGGCAGTGTGGATTGTACTTTTTTTTTTTTTTTTAAGATTTTATTTATTTATTTGACAGAGAGAGACACAGAGAGAGAGGGAACACAAGCAAGGGGAGTGGAAGAGGGAGAAGCAGGCCTCCCGCCAAGCAGGGAGCCCGATGTGGGGCTCGATCCCAGCACCCTGGGATCATGACCTGAGCCGAAGGCAGATGCTTAACGACTGAGCCACCCAGGCGCCCCTGGACTATATTTCTTAAACAGACATTACTCTTTTATTCAGTTAATGTTTCAGATAAACTACTGTTCATAGTTCTTATTTCTCTTGGTTAACTGCCTATGGAACAATGTAAATGTTTTTCTCTGGATAACAATTACTACCCACTGGTAAAAGAAATAAGAAACAAGAAACAAATAGTCCAGTCAGGAAATGGGCAGAGGACATGAATAGACATTTCTCCAAAGAAGACATGCAAATGGCCAAAAGACACATGAAAAAAATGCTCAACATACTTAGCATCAGAGAAATACAAATCAAAACCACAGTGAGATACCAGCTCACACCAGTCAGAATGGCTAAAATTAACAAATCAGGAAACAACAACTTGTGGCGAGGATGCGGAGAAAGGGGAACCCTCTTACAATGCTGGTGGGGAATCCACGCTTGTACAGCCACTCTGGAAAACAGTATGGAGGTTCCTCAAGAAGTTAAAAATAGAGTTACACTACGACCCAGCATTTGCACTACTAGATATTTAACCCAAAGGATACAAATGTAATGATCTGAAGGGGCACCTGCCCGCCAATGTTCATAGCAACAATGTCCACAATAGCCAAACTGTGGAAGGAGCCCAGATGTCCTTCAACAGATGAATGGATAAAGAAGACGTCATTCATATATGCAATGGAATATTACTCAGCCATCAGATAGAATGAATACGTACCATTTACATCGACGAGGATGGAACTGGAGGGTGTTTTACTGAGCGAAATAACTCAATCGAAGAAAGACTATTATCATATGGTTTCACTCATATGAGGAATATAAGAAACAGTGCAGAGGATCATAGGGGAAGGGAGGGAAAACTGAATGGGAAGTCATCAGAGAGAAAAACCTTGAGAGACTCTTAACTATAGAAAAAAACTGAGGGTTGCTGGAGGAGAGGTGGGTGGGGGGATGGGGTAATTGGGTGATGGCATGAAGGAGGGCACGTGATGTGATGAGCACTGGGTGCTGTATGCAACTGATGAACTACTGAACTCTACATCTGAAACTAATGATGTACTATATGTTGGCTAATTGAATTTAAATAAAAAATATTAAATAAAAAAAAAAGATTCTTTCCTCCTCCCCTCCCCTTGCTCATGCTCTCTCTCTGTCTCAAATAAATAAATATTTAAAAAATAAAAAAAAATAAATAAATTCCCCTGAAACAAACAGGCCCTTAAAGATGAGCAAAATGGCAATAAATATCGAAGTTGAGTAGTAGGTTATATTCTCACTTATTTTGTGTATGTTTGAAATGTTCTATAATCACAAGTAATAACAAGAGACTTTATTCTTTGTCACTATCTTTCATTTATCCCCTGGACTGAGCTGGGTGCTCAGTGAACTGTCTTGACCATGTGAGGAATCAAGCATTCCTTTTCTTTTCCCTGTCTTTCTCCCATTAGGCTGTATGGTCCCATGACTACATAAGCTCTTTCTCTGATGTTCATTTCTATTAAGTTTGTTAATGTTCTTTATTTTCTTTCTCAGACATAGATTCTACCATATATGTAATCTACCATTTTCTATGTCTCCAAATCTCTTTTTGTTAGTCAAACAAAAGCAGCAGCTTCAATTCATAAACAAATAACAATGAACTTTTTTAATTATCTTAGTTTTTGATTTGTGTTTCATGTATTAAGACTCTAATGAAATATGTGTGGATTGATTTATTATTGATAATTTTGGTATTAAATATCAATGAATATACTAATGATGAAATAATAAAATAATTAAATGTCACAGTGTATATGGAACACAACCACAGAATACAATAAATATCCTACTTTAAGTGAACCTATAAGTCAAAGACCAGATTCTAATTTTTGAAGTCATAAGAAGAAATTGCTGGAAGTATCTGGGATCATTCAATTCAGACAACAGAAGTGTAGGACTGCCATTAACTAAATAAAAGATAATGTACTAATTGTATATGAGTTCTCGTAGTCCTCTGTGTCCACCTACTTAAGTTTTCTGTTTTAATTTTCATAAGCAAACGTATTTAAAGATTCTTTGAGATTTTATTTCAGGTTGGGTTGAGGAATGGTTTTATAACTGAGGTGTTTATTATTGTGTTTTAAGGATAGTTATTTTCATCTAGAACAGTTTCACCTGTTTAGACTGTCAATAAGATATATGACCTTGTCTAGTATAAAGTCAGGATGGATATTTGTGTCTTCCTTGATCAAAAATGCTATTAAATCTTTAGAAGATGCCCTACTAAATCGTAGCTATTTTGTTACTTTAATTCACTGTGTGCATGAATATATCTTTTAAATGTATTTGAATATATAAGCATTCCTTTCCTGAAAATAGTCCTTTATAAAACAACTTTCATTTTCACAAAGCAACTTACTTCATTAGCAAAAGTAAAAGGAAATCAAATGAATTAAAGAACTATCAGGTTACCAATGGCATACTGACAGTATTGGATAAAATTCAAAGACTCTTTTTAACAACAAGGGGAAATATCCTTTCAAGGTTATAAATAACTGGAGAACACAATAATGTTTTTCTTTGCTCTATAAAAAAAAGTATAATGGATAAGCTTTTGGAGAGAAATAAGTATTTCTAATAGAACAGAGTATTGCCAGGAGTTACAATGGATCTGGTTGTGTTAGAGAAGCCCAATGCAGGTTTCTTCTATAGGAAAGAAATATCACAACTTGTGTAAGCACCAACACATAACCAATTCATAATAAATTCAAATCATGGAGGAACTTTAAGTAGTCTTCTGGGAAGAGCTATTAGAAATAGCTATGTTTTGAAAGGTTAATGATTCCATGAGAAATCAAAAATATTGATGTATTATTAGGTTAAATCATGTACTGCATTGGTATTCGGGCATGTTTGAATCACTAAATATTATAAGATAAATTATTTTTCACAGGTGATCCCAAAATCTATGCCTTAGTTTTGTTGTGATATTTATACTTTATCAAAAAAGAATATGTGAAATTTACTATCAAAATTCAAGCCGCATAGAATTAGTCATCTGGCAAAATCTATCTGACATACAGTTTCATTTAATTTGATTATCGAATATGTGTCACTTAATTTATAGTCTTCCCTGATGTTTTTAGAAAAATCATTAATAGCGTATTTCTAAGCACACTCCTTTACTGAAAAACCCTTATGTATAATTAGAAGTCTCTAAAATATATTTTTATTTTATTGTCTTTTAGCATTTATGATTACACATACAGTATTCAAACCTTGCATAGATTTATTTTGAAGAAAGAAATGAAATACAAAACAAAAAACAAAAACTTTCCATGAAGTGTACAAAAGAATGATAAAAGTAAATTAGAAGATAAAGTTAGTAAATAAAATTAGTAAATTACATAAATGTTAATCCATAAGCTTAATCTATTTCTAAGATTATAGTCTAGAGGCAATAAAAATTCAATGAAGTTGTACAAATAATAGGGAAATAAAGCTTTGCATACCAATGTCTTAATTCATGCCCATGTAAAAAAACAAAAATAGTAACATAAGGACGTTTCAAAAGGCTCCAAAAAAGAATGCAGTAAATACAAAATGAAAAAACGTCCTTACTACTATTTTTCTCCACTATCTCATATTTCTCATTTTCATATACCCTTCATATTTTCGTATGAAGTTTCATATAAGCTTTTTTACCCCCCAATGCCAATTTTACATATCTGGAAACTAAAGTTTAGAAAAACTAAATAATTCATCCAGGGCCTCAAAAGTTCTATGTGATATAGTGTGCTTTCATACCAATACCAGTGTTCTTAATCACTACTAGAATACCATTGTCTGTGGACGGGGAATTTATTCCCTCACTCTACTGTCTAATAATCTTTAGCAAGTTGTTGCTTCATATATCTTAGCCTTGGTTTCTTTATTTGTTAAATGGGAGAGTTGGATTAGATAAACTTTAATATTTCTTAGTGTTAAAAACATAACATTGTGAATCTTTCTCCCTTATTAGTATATAAGATGATTTAAATCATGCCATTGTCTCAATAGGGATTAAAACTGTATTTAATTGTTCATAGAATATCTGATTATTCTTCATAGCAGATTTCAGGTGCTGGAATGGACATTCATAATTATTCCACCTTTTTCCTATGTCTGCTCTCCTCTCCCTCATATATCTGGTGCTTGAGTTCTTAAGAGACTCACTTCATCTGTAGATAAGTCAAACAACTCTGATTTTTAGGGATACATTTTCTTATGTGGAATTAATTGTTTCTCAGTGGTATGTATTGATTTATTGTATATTTTAACCAATGGGTCCAGGAAAAGGGGGTTTAATTCCTATTATGTATCGTGGCCCTGAACATTTACTTTCTAGGCTGAACAGTCCTGTTTATGATATTTGGTACAACATACGTTCTAGACTTTCATTCTCTCAGTTGTTCTGCTTCTTTGAAGTGTTTTAGATTACCTAAAATCCTTTTGATGTATGGCTCCCAGAACTAAACACAATATGCTTAGCCAGTCAATAGTCTGTTTATTCTAAGTAATATAAATGGAATTTGATAGAGTGCATTAGATTAAAGGAAAAAAAAAATCAGACATTACTTTGAGGAGTTTAATATGATGGTGTTTACCTGCATTTCAATTTAAAACCACTTAAAAATTAGAATAGAGTCTAAGGTACAATATGCACAATAAATGAGTCATAGGTTCAACATTAGGATATTAAAATATTCAAAGATTTATGCTATGCTTCATAAAGAAATATTTTTCTATTAGCATGCTCTCATTTTTGTTCCTAATTATTAAAATGTTGATATTAGTTATTATAGACTTTTTACTATAAATTTAAAGCATTTAGACAGGATAATTAATTTACCCACCACTCTCTCTTATTTTTATTTGAAAAATATTTTTGAAAGAAATTGTATTATTAAACATACTGATTTTCACTTTATTCAATGTCAGAAATGTTTAAAATGATATACCTAGGAAATAGAATGGAGTTTAGACAAATCTGTATGATTTGAATTTACTAAAATAATTTGCTAATGGAAAGTTATGAACCAGGTGAGGGTTCAAAGGAAGATTTATATACAAACGATTAAATTTCTTCTGTATCATTGCAAGCATATATTTACTTCAAATTCATGCTTACTTATAACTCAGTACATTTTCTGATACTGCTCCATTTGTCAGCATTTTTCTCTCTGAAGAATATATTAGATACTGTTGTTTTAGTGGACTTTTATAACTGAACCACTACCTAAGAAATAAAAGCATTAAATAAAAAAAAAATTTTTAATGTCATTTTAATCATCTTAATTCTAGCACTCAATTTACTGTGTAATAGATTTCATCACATGTTTAAAAATGAGCTTTTAAAATGGGCAAAACTGTCTGGAAAAAACCTGAAAGCTGTCTGAAAAAAATAATCTATATCATGTGGCCAATTAAGAAATAACATGACATGATCAAGAATATTCATGCATTATTTTAGCTATTTTTTCTGAAAATTGAAAAATGTCATTATAAACTTTAAAAATTGAAAGAAATGTAATAAGATCCTAAAATGCATACATGTAAATAACACTGAGAAATTCTGTTAGAAAGAATTACACTCTTATAATTTTTATTTTTCTAATGCTTAGTATTATCACAAAACCTATTTTTTCTAACATATCTCCTTGCAAATCATCCATTCAATGTTCAAATTATTTAACATTCAGTTACTTCTCCATTTTAATAGAACTATGTTTCACACATACTTTGCCACTCCCTGATTATTTTTCAAGATAATTTTCTGGGTTAGCCTTTAGAGTTTTGCATGTATTTTCAAAACTAAACTATTATCTGTTATCCTTTGAGCTTACTTGAATGACCTCTAATGATGGAGATTTCTAGGGTGATACTCTCATCTTTTGTGTACTTAGAAGAACTTAATTTTTAGAAAATAGGCAGAGGTTAGAAAGGGCTATGTGCCAGACATAAAGTCAAGCTACATCAATCCATAGGAAGATACGAAGTTGTGCTCTCATATACAGTTTTTAAGAATGTGTGGGTGAGTGGCATTGGAATAAATACTTAGGTAATAAATATAATGATTGAACAATGAGTGACAATTTATTGGATAGATATAAATTCTGAAGTTCAGTGAGATATTTTGTAAAACAAAGTTGAAGCCATGGATGAAACTGGATGAAAATATGACTTTTTTTTTCACATTTAGCTACGGTGAATTAGCTTAAATCAGACTAACCTTTCTACAGAAAACCTTTCTACAAAAATGAACTAGAGAACTATAAAATATCTATATCTGTATATCTATATCTATATCTATATCTATATCTATATCTATATCTATATCTATATCTATCTATATATATAGAAACCTCTATTTCAAGAAGTTAGATATTGGCAACCAAACCTGAGGGGTCAAGATCCAAGAGAAAAGTATAATGACACAAACCCAACATTCCAAGCATTGTCCCTCACTCTATCATAGCCCCCTTCATACATCTGCCAATGTGATACCTTTCTGGTAAAGAAGTTAAGAAGATAAGCAGATTTTGAGAGTTAAATGGTGTTAAAGGACAAAAATTAGAATTTAGGATGTGCCATGAGGAAGGGCTTTGAAAAATGTTTGATTTTCAGCTAGAAACCCTGAAGGTCTATATCCTAGAAGTAATGGAATATATCAATATACAAGCCCACACAAAACCTGAAACCTTTTTAATAGGAATAAGGTCTAAGAATAGGCAAACTGAATTATAGATCTGTCTTCACAAAGATTTTAACTATGCCTTAAATTAGCTCAAGCATCATTTGGATTAAGATGATCTTTCTACATTGTAACTGCCTGCAAGAAACAAAATAATTCCTCTCCTGAGGGAGTAACCGTCAACCAGAGCCTCAAGTTATCTGTACAGATTTTAGATACAACATGCTATATTCAAGCAAAAATTATCAGACATACCACAGATGAGACTAAATGACACAACCAAGAGAACAAAAATGGACAAAGAAACAAGTCCATTGAAGATAGCGACATAAAGCTTAAAATAATTGTTATTAGTATATGCCAGATAATAGATAATAATTTCAGAAGAAAACTGAAATCTAGATTTTAAAAAATCAAATGAGAAATTTAGAACTGAAAACTACAATTAAGATCTAGATAAATGCACTTAATTGCTGTTTAAATGGAGCAAAATATATTAGTAAGCAGAAAATAGGTTAGAAATTTTTCAGACTGAAACCAGGAGAGGAAATAGAACAGAAAACAAAACAAAACAGAATAAGAGATATTTGGGGCACATCAGCAAAGTCTAATATATGTTAGAAGGAAAGAAGACAAAAGAAATGGGTAGAAGCAATATTTAAAGATATCATGACCAAAATGTTTCCAAAACCTGTCAGAAGATATCAAGTCAAAAATGAAATAATCTGTCCAAGCAGATTTTTTTTTTTTTAAAGCGAAACAAATAAAACCTATGTACATCATAGTCAAGATGGTGGGGGGAAAAAGAGAGAGGACACGTTAAAAGCAGCCAGTGAATGATTCCTAAATAAATAGCCTGAAAACAGTAAGACTGACTACAGATTTTTCAGTAGGAATGAAGGAAACCAGAAAAAATGGAAGGATGCCTTCAAAGCTTTAAAAGATAAAACTCCAAGCTATAACTCAAAACTTAGCATAAATATTCTTCAAAGGTGAAGGAAAAATACATTTTCATAAAAACAAAAACTGAGAGAATACTAAAGAAATTTTTTCAAGCAGAAAAATGCCCAGATGTAAACAATGAAATAAAGGTAGGAATAAAGAACAATGGAAAAGGTTAATGTTTGCATAAATACAAATGAATATTGAGTGTATAAAACAAAAAAGGGGGGCACCTGGGTGGCTCAGTTGCTTAAGTGTCTGCCTTCAGCTCAGGTCATGATCCCAGGGTCCTGGGATGGAGCCCCACATTGGGCTCCCTGCTCCGCGGGAAGCCTGCTTCTCTCTCTCCCACTCCCCTACTTGTGCTTTCTCTCTCTCTGTCAAATAAATAAGTAAATCTTAAAAAAAAAAAAAAAGGTATTATGTAATTTTTAAAATACATGCTGAATTAAAACACATATATTTGAAGAGGATAAAGGGGTAAGGCTCTTACAATATTTGGGAAGTAGCAAGGCATTAATTTGTGTATATATATTCTAATTCCTGGGATAATCACTAAAAGATTAGTAGTAGAATAAATAATTTACAGGCTAATAGAAAAAAAATAACAGTTTATGAATAATCCAGTGGAAGACAAGAAAATAAGGAAGAGTACTATATTATAGGTAGGGGGGAAAAAAGGGAGAAAAGGTAAAAACTTAAATGCAAATGTATAGTAAGTGAATTAAATTGACGTAGACTAAACATTCTTTTTTTTTAAGATTTTATTTATTTGAGAGATAGAGTGAGCAAGAGAGCGCACACAAGCAGGGGCAGAGGCAGAGGGAAAAGCAGGCTCCCTTGCTGAGCAAGGAGCCCAATGCAGGGCTTGAGCCCAGGACCCTGGGATCATGACATGAGCTGAAGGCAGATGCTTAACTGACTGAGCCACCCAGGCACCCCTAGACTAAACATTCTTAAAATGATATATATTGTTAGGATTACAAAAGAAAAGACAAGTACATGTTGCATCCAAGTTGTGTCTTGGAATGACAAAAAGTTTGAGAATTTTGAACTTAGACCTGGCCCTCCAGGTTATTATGAAATATTATTATTATTATATTAATTATTATATTAATTATATAATATTAATAATATTATATTAATATTAATATTATAATGGTAAGAAGATAAAACATTTTATATAACAGCTAGCTTGATCTGTGATTTTAAATATGGCTTATATATTAGTTATCAGTGTATCAAATTTCCTCAAACGCTGTGGCTTAAATATTAACAACGTTTTGTTACTTCTCCCATTAAGCCATTCCTTGGATACAGGCCAGATTTGGCTGATCTGTGTGTGGTCAGCTAGCTGGTTGGCTGGGGGCTGCCTAGCTTAGAATGGTCTCAACTGACATGATTCAGCTCTGTTCCATGAGGCTAGTCCATGGTGGTGGCAGAGTTAAAAGAAAAGGAACAGATGTAGGCAAGGTCTCTTGAAGCATGGTCTCAGAACTATCTCTGTATTATTTCCACTCACTCTGTTGGCAAAAATAATTCATAAGACCAGCATACAAGTCATGGGGACTCTCCTTCATCATGAGAAGAGCTACAAATTCAGATTGCATGGGTGAAGATAAAGAAAGGGGTAGAAAATTGAGGCCATTTTTACAGTCAATCTACCATAGCCTGTGGGTCTCCATTTATACTCCTGCTCCAGGTCCACACATACTGGAGTCAGGCTTCCTGTGGACAGTCCTCCCAGAGTTGGCCAATAGGTTGGCTGTCAGTCCTAGTTTTTGCTTTTTCTAACTAGGATTCCTCTGTTTTGTGTCTTTATAGTTATTTTAATAAAATGCAGTGTCTGTATCTTAGGTAAGAGTTTAACTCTTAGGTAAGAGTTTAAATAGGTAGCTCCATCTATTTGTTTAATATGAAAATACAAGTTCAGTAAATAGAGAAGCAACTTATTTTACATTATAGTAATTTTTAAACACTTTCCCATTACTGCAGTGATCTAGTGACTGCTCTTTTTTACTTTCAATGTATATTTAATTTAGTGGTGTGCATAAATTTACCTTGGAATGTTTGCCATTCTGCTGTGTTCTTATCAAACAATTCTTTGATGTTGTGCTTTGAGCAATTCATTTTTTGTATCCATAATGGACATAATAGAGTAAAGGTCAACACAGATGCTTTGCCGTAAGGGGACATAGCCCAGGGGATCAGAGAGATAATTGAATCTGAGAGCACAAATCAGTATTATGGCAGAAATTATTCCCAAATCAGCAGTGTTATTACAAAGGCAGTACCATTTAATAATCCTTTATTTTTCTAATATCAGTTAAGTCTGAAAGCAGATAAATAATTCAAAAAATATTAAAAAATACCGTGAAATGCAATGGGAAGGAAAAAAAAAAAACAACACATTTCCTGCAGCCAAAGAAAATAAATCTTCAAGAAGCACTTAGATTTCATTTAAATAAATCCACTTAAAAAAAAAAAAAAATCTCCCAAGGTATTATTTGAAACTATTTTATTTACATCAAAAGTTATCTTCTATGAAAATGTCTTTTTATTTTTAAGTCTTTTAAAGAATGTAGATGACTACTGTTTTGAATATTTTTATTTGGTTATCAAGTCTGGGGAGAAATTTCTCTAAAAAGTAGACTTGGAGTTATAGATTTTCTTTTTTTTTTCCTTCAATTTGCCTAATTATATGACATTAATCTTATCTCTGTTTTATTACAATATTTTGCAAGATTATATTTTTCACAATAAGTTGTTTTGGTGTTCAGTTACAATAAAAAGACCATTTGCATTTACTTTAGTTTTTAGAATCCATATTAGATTTACTGTCATTTGGGGAGTCATAAATCTAGTTCACTTTTAATTTTAAATCAGATATAAATTTTAATCTATAATTCTAATAAACTTTATTATATTAAAAGTAGCCTTAAGTATAGCTTGGTTATTGTGTATAATATTTTAGCTGCATTTCTGAAGGAAATATATTCAAATTTCTCTTTATAAAAAACAAAATATTTTCAAGTTTTCCAGAAATTTTTAAGCATCTAATAAATTACATTTGTATCTTTTGAGATTCTTAAATTTTTCTGCACTATTAACAGTAAGATTTTCTCTAATTTTTCAAATAAAATAACAAATCTATGTTAATTATTCAAATACAGTTTTAAATTAGGATTTAACAAGTAAGTTGTTAAATATGTGAATATTCTAAATTGTCTTAAGCACCAAAAGGTACTCCAACTTAGTTATTTCTGTGCTTAATTCTAAACCTTTTAGGATTAATAGACTAAGAAATAGTAAGACCATCTCAAGTAAACTGGACTCTCAGTCACAGCTGTCTCAGGTTAAATAGCAAGACAGAGTGTTGTTTGGCAAGAAATCACTACTTTCTGCCTCCCCAATCTCCACCCTAGGCTGAGTCCTATTTATTTTTACTATAACAGGGATTCTATATAATACCAAAGAGTTGCTCTCTCCGCTCCTGACCCTTAGAGCTAATTTAATATAACCTCATTTTCATTTTAATCTTCAACCTCGTCCCTAGATTATAGCTATCATTTTTTTGCTAATTGCTTAGACTTCATTTTTAATTTAATTGGCTTTGAGAACCTGTTAATACCTTCTCTCCACTTAAAGACCCCTCACCATTGTACACTTCACACACGTATCATTCTTTCATGTCATTTTGAACTCTGCCTCATTTTGCTAGCAAGAACTCTATATTACTTTCCATATACTTTTTCTATCTTGCAAGTCCACAGTTTTATACTTACTAAGATGAGCTCCCACTGGATTTCACATAAATCGCGTGACTTCTTCTGACTCTGTAGTCAAACTCTAATGCTGTGTTGATAACAGTAATAAATGTTGAGTTTGGAGACAGCCTTAACTAGCATTCAGAGCCTGCTTATGTAACAGGTACTCTAGCAGAGGTACCTCTGCCAGAGATGAAAGTTATTTTTTTCTCTTTTCTAGTGAAAGAGTTGCCAGAAAACTGTCTTGGAATCATTAAAGCTAGGCTCCTTTAGAAAGTTGGAGAAGAAAGGGACATAATAAAACCCTTTGTGTTTTGAAAGTTGAACATGAAAGTCTTTAAAGCCACTAGATAGAGTGGGAAATGAGCGATGAAAAAGTCCTATAACCTGTTCTGGATCTTTTTGTAGAGGATGCTTCTGGAAGAGGTGATGCCCTTATAGTTGACTGTTTATGGGAACTAAGAAAGACTGTGTATTGAGAGCTACAACTTTGGTTGGGGTGGAGGAAGTCAGCTGGCCAGTGGAGAACCACAGCATGGTGTTTAAGGGCCTGTCTACTTATGCTGGACCAAAAGGTCAACAGCAACACATTAAGGCTTTGAAACAATATCAAGGTGGAATGATGGGCCTTTTTTTATTTATCTGCAGAAGTTGGAATGACCACTTTTGAATTGTGTAAGTGATCAACATACTTGGACAATTCATGGTGTTCTAAAGAAAGAGCTGATGGGTTCTTAAAGAGCTGCTGGGTTCTTTGGCCTCTGCCTCAAATTTGACAGTCAGTTAATAAACATTAGAATTTAATCTGAGAAACTGCTATGTTCTAAATATCTGTATCTATTTGCTTGAAATGATATGGATGTTGGGAATAAAGCTTTCAAACTTTTGTAATGTGGGTAATGTGTCACAGAAGAAGGCAAATGATAAATAACAGAATGCCTTTCCTCAGCCACGCCCAGGGACTAAGTGACCCATCACAGGGAGAAGGAATGAGGGCAGAAGGCAAAGAAACTGTTTTCGAAAGGGGCGTTTTGAAGTTTTGACCCTAGCAGCATGGATTCAGAGCCCTTGCGCTGACATTCAATCCAGAATTGGAAAATAGCCCTTTCCCCCCAATATATGTATATTTTTCGTTTTCTGTATAGTATGATGTTTTGATGTCTTAAGCAACCTTTCTCACTGGGAAAAGACTGTCCCTCCTGGGGCTAGCCAATTCTTAGAGGTAGCAAAGGGCCCAGCTGGGAAGCATGCTTTTGATATGCAAACTAACCAATCTAGAGCGATAGATTTCTTCTGTCTGGCCTGTGCACCATGGCAGGCAATATTTCTCTGCCTTAATCATCCCAGGGCCAGGTGCTAGGCAACTAGAGACCTCTCAAGCCTGCTGGAATTATTCAAACTAGTCAAATCATAAACTGTTTACTCTGTCTTGCCTTATTTTTATGTGGAAACCCCAATAAAGGACATGGCCTAAACATTCCCTTTGCTCCTGTCCCTTCTGCCTCCGGACCTATGCTAGTGTCATCCCCTGTGGCCCTGAGCAGCATATGTTCACTCCCTTCTCTGGGATCTATGAATATAATAAACTCTTTACAGACCTTGTTCTTGATTCGTCCTATGGCTGCAACAACTTTACCATGCTATGTCTAACATGTACATTTTTAAAACAACTCCCCTCTCTGACCCAGGCATTTGTGAAGTTTTGGCAGTTCAGGGGTCAACATACCTGCCATGGGAGAAAAGGGGTTGCCCTGGAAGAACAGCAGTGACCAACACTAGCCACTGCCATGCCCAGCAGAACACCTCTGCAAAGGAATGCAGAACCGGAGCAGACTTCTTTTTGATTCCCCTCAGACACCTTCTAGAGACTCCCAGAAACAACTTGGAGGGATTTTGAAGTCGACATTGATTTCCTCAAATTATGCAAAAAAACAAGCCAGCAGTATTGGGGATTTTATATTAGTGTGACCTGATTGGACCTATAAGCTGGGGAGGAATGAGGACATTCTGATTTCAGATCAGTTATTGAATATGTATGTGCAGTTCAAGGCATACTTGGTTCCTGTACTTCTCAAGGGTGAATAAAGGTTGTATTTTGTTTTGGCTTTTTAAACATAATTATTCAAAATTGATTTAAGGGAGGTCATA
The DNA here is from genome assembly GCF_004348235.1 of Phoca vitulina. Lineage (NCBI taxonomy): Eukaryota > Metazoa > Chordata > Mammalia > Carnivora > Phocidae > Phoca > Phoca vitulina. Next base: position 44,524,618 of record NW_022589709.1, read on the forward strand.
TGAGTGTGAACAGTTCACTATCTTCTGTACTCGGTGTCATAAATTCTATAACTGATTATTCCCAATGCTGTTCAATAAATGTGTATTAAACTAAGGTGAAATAAATGCAAAAAATGCAAGATAGCATAGGGAAAGTGCTCATGGAGAAACTTAGGGAATTTAGCAGAGTATTCCAAAAACAAAAATTGTAGGGAAGAAAGGGAATTTTGTTTTGCTAGGAAGAGATTGTTGTCAATTATATAGCACTAGTTATGTTAAAGCACTATTGGTTCATGATATATAAGTATATATTGAGGAATAGAGTGGTTTACTAACTTTGTGAGGCACCTGTGAATAACTGTGAAGTCTCTTGAGACTTTATCCTGCTTGTAAGTGGACAAGTTAGCCCACCACAGTTTCATGGATGGTGGCAGAGGACGCTAGACTCCTGGGTCAGACACAAAGGACTTTATTATTTATTTAGATGTATGCATTAGTTTCGTGTTTGTGTCAGTTCCTTTGTCCCAAGCCCCACATGGGCAACACAGAGGGATCCAGTCGGATGCTGTGCACACAGTAGGTCCATGTTACCACTTAGGAAATCATAACCTGGAAAATACAAGTTTTATAATGGACAATGAGATAAACTGCCTGGCCTTTGCTCTGGAAAGGAAAGTTGTTTTTATCTTACTGACTTTCTTTTATTTTATTTTACTCTTCTCCAGAGGGAAATACTCTATATTCTAAGGCTATTCACTACACAAGCATCATTGCAAAGATACTTTAGATAGTCTCTGCAAGATATGCAGAAATAAGAGAGACCCATGGAAATCTGTCTCCCCAAAATACCTACTTCTCTTATGAATATCTTGCCTTCCAGTAGTTTTCCCGTAAGTATGCCACTCTGCAACCCGTCTGATTGATACCCAGTTCCCAGTAGTAGAGCTAGGATTTAAACCTATGTGTTTTGATTCTTATGTGTCTGAAAGGATACTGAAAGGTATGGAGGAAGTAGGGATTGGGGATAGTTTGTGTGCTTGGTACTAACTAACCAACAGAGAAAGGACCCAGACATCTAGGTTAAAGCACTGAAATTAATGAAGTAGAAAAAGAGAACTGAGTGAGCTAGGGATCAGAAAGTTGAGCTTCATTTTTGCTACCTTGATTTTCTTGGAGTTCTCTAAAGCTGTGTAAAAAAATCAAACCTATGTCTTGGTATTAAAGATAAACTTGCTTGAAAGCTAAAAATAATAGTTTACTCCTTTTCAAAGAATATATTTATTCTTGTAACAAATGTATATTTAATACTAATACATACCAGGCCTTCTTCTAGATCCATTGTTCAGCCATATTTCACTATGTTTTCAGATACACACTGAAGGGATTAAAAATACTGGTTAGTTGGTGTCAATCCCAGTAATTATTCTAGATCATTACTCAGTATTCTCACACATCATTTTAAAGAGACATCAGAGCATAGTAATTATGAGTGTGGATGGACTGTGGAGTGAGATTGCCTGTGTTTAAGTCTCAGGTCTTCCCCTGAGTAACTAGGATGAGCACTGTAATAAGCTCATACCATGCTATAAAATATCAAAGACACTCAGGATGATTACTTCAAGAGAATCAGAGAAAAAGCAAGCTAGAGATGGCTATTTTTTTTAATTTTTCTTTTTTCTTTATTTTTTTAAAATTTTATTTTATTGTGTTATATCACCATACATTACATCATTAGGTTTTGATGTAGTGTTCCATGATTCATTGTTTGCATATAACACCCAGTGCTCCATGCAGTATGGACCGTCTTTAATACCCATCACCAGGCCAATCCATCCCCCCACTCCCCTCCCCTCTAGAACCCTCAGTTTGTTTCTCAGAGTCCATAGTCTCTCATGGTTCATCTCTCCCTCTGATTTCCCCCTCTTCATTTTTCCCTTCCTACTATCTTCTTTTTTTTTTTAACATATAATGTATTATTTGTTTCAGAGGTACAGGTGTGTGATTGAAAGATGGCTATTTTGTGATGGTGCTTCATTCTCTAGGCTCTGCTTACCTTGTCAAGTCTCATCTCTAACCTTCCCTGGCTCCAGTGCCATCATGGCAACCTCCTACTCATCTGAAACAGATCCACTCTGGTAGTTCTCTGTATCCACACCCCAGCCCACTGCCCCCATCCGTTGTAATGCTTATCACACTGCATTGGAATTGCCTGTTCATTGTCCAGCCTCCTACCAAAAGTGTACTCTTTGTACTCAGCAGAGCATCTTCCTTTTCTGGCTTGCACATCATATCCAACAGAGTACTACGGTAGCATTATCTTCCCTTGGTAGGGACATTACTTTGTGTGTTGGTCTGTATTTTCCTTTCTAGTGACTCTCCTGATTACAGCTCTGATTCTCCTTCCTCCCATTCAGTTTAGACTTGAGTTTGACCTAGGGTAAATATGAAACTAACAAAGCTTATCAATTCCAGGGGTTAAATCTAAATATATTTTAATCTTAAAAAAAAATTCTCTGTGTCTCCTGTTGTATTTGCTTTGACATTCCTAATTTTATGCTATTGTTTTTGCTTTCTTAAATATATTTTCACATGATTTGACCATATTATTAGTTTTCATAAAAGAACCAGCTCATGACTTTACAGTTCTGCCTTTTTTTTTTCTGAATCATAATTCATTCATCTCTCCTTGCATTTTTCTCAGTTGCTTTATTTTTAATCTAATCATGCTGGAGAACACTTCTGGTACATGTTCCAAGATTTAGTATGGTTCTCAGAACATTTGAAATAATTTAAATATATAAATAATTTTAAAAATATATAGTTTTTTAGCACAACTACAGAAAAGATTTTAAGGTCCCTAATGTGTTAATCCTATCATTCTTATGAAGGCTAGGGCAGGTGGTATTTAAAGTGTCTAAGGGCACCAAAATTATGGAAGTTGAAGGAAAAAGAACAAAAAAAAATTTAAGAAGGTGATTCAGAGGAGAAGCATTTTCTCTATTTCAAGGAGCTGGAGAGTCTTGCAGTCTTCAGAAACTTTGCCTCTCTGGAGTCAGACCTGTGGGAGTTTTCTCATGCTGACAGATTTGTGGGGCTTTGGGTGTGGAGAAGGCTTTGTTCCCCACAGGACAACCATTTAAATAGAATAAAATAATTTCATCTTCGGTTCTTGGCCTTTTATGAAGCTTTTTATAAAGAAAGGAAAAATACTCTGAACACAGCAGTTGCTGCTTAATTCTTTGGGAGTTAAGAGAAACACTATGGTTAGTTCAGTTTTTTGGCTATCTTGACTTGTTCTGAAGTGTGGATTTAGACGTCTTTTGCATTTGATACATGATTTAAATCAGTGAATATGGGCGCCTGGGTGGCTCAGTTGGTTAAGCGACTGCCTTCAGCTCAGGTCATGATCCTGGAGTCCCAGGATCGAGTCCCACATCGGGCTCCCTGCTCAGCGGGGGGTCTGCTTCTCCCTCTGACCCTCTCCCCGCTCGTGCTCTCTCTCATTCTCTCTCTCTCAAATAAATAAATAAAATCTTTAAAAAAAATAAATAAATAAATAAATAAATCAGTGAATATGTATTGTACTTATGTTTTGTATATTTTCTGGAAATGTTTTTATTATATATATGTATATATATACACACACTCATATGTATGAATACATATATTTTTATATATGTGTACATTTGTATATAGGGAGTATGTATATGTATATTAAGATACAGGTGAGAATAAAATCTAAAACAAAGTATAGATTGTAACATAGAAGGGGATGAGGGATATTTCTCCCAATACTGTAAAACACAAACAGAAGGTACAGATCAGTTTCTGAAATGCTATACACCCAGTTGTATAGACCAATATATTTTGCAACCCAGCTCCATATTGCAAGTTAAATACCCTAATTTAAGTTTGGTAAAGTAGTTCTAATGTATACATACTGTTCTTCAACATATAACAGCTTCATATCTATCCAGAAGGACAGTGTGCTAAAATCCCAAGCAAGAAACATATTGAAATTACTTATAACTGTGACACTTATTATCAGGACATAGAAACATGACAAAGAAGAGGAATATGCCTCACAGAGGAGAAACCCCATTTCTCTTAACTGTTGTGCAAAATGGCCTTAATTAAATCAATTGAAAATTTTGCTCAGCAGTTCTCAAGACAGCAACCTTAGTGAGTAACCTCTGAAAATAAGATTTTGAATGCTTTGGTTTGGTGCTTACTAAGCTCTTTGCTTGGAAAGAATTCAAGACACCCTCTATTAATGCAGCACTCTCTAGTTCTCTTTTCCTAAACTAAGGAAAAAGAAGGCTCGGCCTTCCTTAAAGGGAACCCCACAAGAAAACTGGCCTGGATGGGGAGGGGAATGATGAAATGGATTTTAGAACCCCTTTTCTAAAATTAACTATGAACGTGACAGGCATCAATGATTCCTGGACTTACTTTCAATTCATTCTATAGACATGTTGAGAGAGGAGGGGAGACCTCTGTTTCTCCCTGTTTCTATACCTAGTTTATATCTACTTTTTCTTTCTTGAGCCATAGAAAACCAGACTACTCCAAATCAATGTCATTTAGATAGCTTGCCCCCCAAATTAAGAAAATATTTCAAAGGATTCACAGCCCTGTAAATTTCTGAAAGACTATTTGTGGCAAATTTGGATTTCTAAATCCTAAGTTTGAAATCTACTCAGTCACATACATTCTTTACAAGAGAACTTTAGAATCCTAAGAAAGTATTAGTGACATTAAAGTGACAGGTAACTAATTTCTCATGACTGTGACAAAGCAGGGTATTTTCCCTTACAATATTTGGAGGATACAGAATCCTAGAGTATGCAAGGTAACCATGAAATACTTTAAAAATTAATCTGCGTTATTCAAAAAGCATATGAAAGATAGATGTTTCTAACTTAAAAATTGGAAATCGTTTTTATTTATATGGAGTGAATTCTCCTTTAGGGAAATCTTTTATATTATAGCAAGATAAGATCTCAAAATCTTTATACTCCTTTAAGTCATTAGGGAATAAATGATCTCTCAGGTAAGAATAGCAGCTTGCACTCTGACTCTTTAAATGGGTGAAGGTGTATGTTCATATTTTTAGGAGAAGATTCTAATTATCCTTCATTATTTTGTTTTATTTTTCTCCTGCAATTGTTTCTTGTCAACTACATTGCACATATCATCTACCATGCTACTTACCTTTCTAATTTGAATAGTTGAACTCAAGGTCCCTTCCAGTTGAGTAGAATCTGTCAGATGATACTGACATTTGAACTTCTGCATCTGTAATCCATTTGATACTACTAAATCTTACTTCTGTATGCAACCTACTCTTCATAATTCCTACTGAGAAAACAGAGCAGGTTTAATGACATCCTGGACCCTTTGGCAAAACACCTCTGGGGGCATTGTGACATTTTCCATATGGTATTATAGAAATTGCCACCTCTGTAGTTATTCAACATATGTTTTTGATTGTCTTGTATGTTGCAAACACTCTACTGGTGTTACAGGGTTCAAAAACGACTACAATAGAACCTTTTCGCTCTAGTGCCCTCTAATCATGAGAGAGAGATTGGAGTCAGCATCATGTATTTCCATACCTCCATACCCCAACCACCTTACCAATGACTCCAAAATATGCACATCATAGAAAATTCAGACTCTCAAGGACTGTAAAGAAATAACAAAATATTTGCAAATCAGGTGGAGGAGAAACGGGTCCTAAATATAGTTCTAATGTGCATTTCTCTTGAGTGAAGTTGAGCATATCATATGCTTTAAGGACTATTGATATTTCTTTGCCGGTGAATTGTCTGTTTACACCTTTAGCCCAGTTTTACTGAATGGTATGTCTCTTTCTTATTAATTTTTAAATTCGCATTGAGAATCAAAAATTAAGTATATACTAAACAAATCAGTCCATTGCCTATAATATGAATTGCAAATTTTTCCGCTTTGTTTTTGTGTTTGACTTTGCTTATGGTATTGATATCTGTATGTTTAGTATATGTGTCTGCATTTTAGTCATATTTATCAATCATTTATTTCTTTGGTCCTTCATGTTGTGTCATTGTTAGAAAGGCCTTTAATGTTCTGAGTTTATAAAGTACTCATCTAGTACTTCCTTGTTGCACATTTATAGGTCATTACATTTAAATTATCGAAATGTGTTTATAAGGTAGATAGATTTTTTCATTTTTTTTTCCAAATGGCTACTCAGTTATATAACAGTCATAGAAAAAGCCACATTTCCACATTCAGCTCTTATATATATTTGTGTCCATTGTGTCTGTTTCTGGACACCTATCCTGTTCTATTATATGTTCTCAAACCACAATTTTAATTATGTATAGTTTATGGTTCATTTTAGTATTTGTAGGTTAGTTCTTCGGCATTACTCTTCATTCCCCGTGCCTCAACAAATTCCCTGGCTACTCTAACTCATGTATTTCTTCTTACAATTTTATAATGACTTTGTTTAGAATCAAAATATGTGATACTACTTTTTTTTCCTTATGAAAAGTTCCAGCAAAGCAGATTTTATTTTTTATTATGTTATGTTAATCACCATACATTACATCATTAGTTTTTGATATAGTGTTCCATGATTCATTGTTTGCATATAACACCCAGTGCTCCAGTCAATACATGCCCTCTTTAATACCCATCACCAGACTAACCCATCCCCCCACCTCCCTCCCCTTTAGAACCCTCAGTTTGTTTCTCAGAGTCCATAGTCTCTCATGGTTCGTCTCCCCCTCCGATTTCCCACCTGTTCATTTTTCCCTTCCTACCATCTTCTTTTTTTTTTTTTATTGAATTCATTTTAAATTTAAAAATTAGCTCAGACTGACTTGATATCTTAATTATGTTGAGAATTTTATATGTCTTTCTAGTTATTTAAATATTTTTAAAGTCCTTTTTAATGTTTTTAAATTTTCTTTGGTTGATTATTTTACAATTTTCCATGCATCCTACCATGTCATTTGCCAATAATGATAATTTTACTTCTTTCTTACAATTTTTGTCTTTAGCTTTTCTTCTCCTGATTGTATTGGATTCTACTTCCAAAACAGTGCTAAATAATAATGGTGATAATGGACATACTTGTCTTGTTCCTAATCCTACATTTCAGAAGATATTGTGACTTAAAATAGACACATTTTTATGTTAAAATTTTTTCTTTAATAATTGCGTTATAAAATTTTTTCAAGAAAAGTGATCCTAAACATGAAACCAGATGACTAGGTACATTTTATCATTGAACACATGAGAAGCTGTAATAGTTTTCTACCTCTTATCTCTTCTCTTTCTGATCCAAAGTCCATGCAGCAATAATACAAATTTTTCCAAAACAGAAAAATCAGCAAGTCACTCGTTATCTAAATGCCTGTAGTGACTTCCTATCATTGCAGGCAAAATATCCAAACACCTTAACATTTAAAGCACAGTGTCCTTCAAAATATGTCTGTAATTAATTTTGTCCCTTCATATTTCAAAGATTTACAAACAGAAATGATCTGGTCTTGCTAAGCTAGACAATTTGTTATCCATTAGGTTCTCATTTCATTTTTAGCTTTTATGTATGTGCTTGTGTAGTTCCTTTGTCATAAAGCCTCTCTCATCCCTAACTTTATCAGCCTTCTTCTCTCCGTGATTTCCTAAAGAACCTTCAAAAGTATAAATCCTTCTCTATGATACTACATTATTTCCCATTACCCCCTTCCCACACACTCATCCATGGAAAATGACTTACTCCCTTAGATATATTTTACACTGGTTTTTCAATCCTCTGTTATGTCTTCTATCAAATTGTAACAAGATAACATTTATCTTAAAACAGAATAGTTTTCTGTGCTAAAAAGTGATAATAGTGAAGACAGGTAGAGTGTCTTAGTCATCTATGTATACCTCATGCCTAGTACAGTGCCAGGAATAGAGTAGATGCTCATTATATATTGGCTTTTGAATTAAAAATAGATTTAGGGGCGCCTGGGTGGCTCAGTCGTTGGGCGTCTGCCTTTGGCTCAGGTCATGATCCCAGGGTCCTGGGATCAAGCGCCGCATCGGGCTCCCTGCTCAGCGGGAAGCCTGCTTCTCCCTCTCCCACTCCCCCTGCTTGTGTTCCCTCTCTCGCTGTGTCTCTCTCTGTCAAATAAATAAATAAAATCTTTTAAAAAATAAATAAAATAAAAATAGATTTAATAATAGATGAAAATGATTGGGTAAAAACCAAAAGTGTCTCTAATTCAGAATATTTAATGGGCTATTCAATTAGCATTAATAATATATTAGAATAATCAAGCATATATCGTGTGAGAGTATGTATTATCATAATAATGGATATAATGATATATTTTGAGATTATGGAGATATACTACCATTAGTTATGTATAGACATGTAGGGCTTTCTTAAATTGTATTAACAATCTGTATATAGGTAAAACTAAGTGCCTTATTTTATAAATATGTGCTGCTAGGTGGCTTCTAAAATAAATTTTGAATATCGTTTCTAGAAGAGACAACTACCATCCCCATTTCTCTTATTTTACCAATTTGCCAAGAAACATTTCTTAATAGAGTATACAAAGGCAAACTTTGTAAAACCATTATGAATAATAACATGTATGGAGTCTGTATAAATATGATTTCCTGAGGCACCTGGGTGTCTCAGTTGGTTAAGCGTCTGCCTTCAGTTCAGGTCCTGATCTCAGGGTCCTGGGATCAAGCTCTGCGTCTGGCTCCCTGCTTAGCAGGTAGTCTGCTTCTCCCTCTCCCTCTGCACCTACCCCCCACCCCCACTCGTGCTCTCTCTCTCTCTCAAATAAATAAAATCTTTAAGAAATAAAAAAATAAAAAATAAATATGACTTCCTAAATTATGAAATAGTAGTGTGATGACTTATTTGAGGCACTATTACATAGACTAAAATAAAGCCCATTTTTTCAAGATTGCAGAAATATTAAATAATTTGAATACTCAGAAGATACCGATGTGTCTTAGAGACTCAAAGATAAAGAAATACATATTTCATTTCTTCTTATGACAAAAATACCCTTAGAGTGGCCTAAAAGTCATTCATAGCTTAACTTTTTTCATGTTAAAAGTTTCATCCCTAGCATGACTAACCCTTGTTTTTCTCTTGTAGTTGACTGAGAAATATTCTGGCATAAGTATTTTTCTTTATAACTTATTATCTAGTGCCTAACATGAAGCATGTTATAATAGATGTTCCATAAACATTTACTGATGACATTTCAGTCAGTCCTGTGGAATAAGTTGTAATTTTAGCCATTCATACTTAATAACTTTCAGTTTCACAATATGAAATCTTATTTAAGAAACTTTCAGCTTTAGCACAATGTAAGTTTTCTTCTAATTCCAGAGAAAATAATTTAGTATCTTCATGTTCATGAAAGATAAATAAATGCTCAAATGCAAGGCAAAATTTTAGCTGCTTAGTTTTTTCGGGACTTCCATGCACTCCAGATATATCTTCCAAATGCAGCAGCTACCGATCTATACTGATAGATAGGTGAGTTTTTGACAAAGATTAATTCCTCTTTCCAATCTCCTGAATGAATATGAAGAAGTCACTCCATTTTAGGTTTTTTGTCTCTGTCTAGGAACTAAAAAATAGTTTTTAATGCCACAAAAAAAAGTGAAAATTACACTATAGACGTAGGATGCTTGTGTATAAACACAGTATGAAGGAATCTGTACCATGCATACCTAGTTTCTCCTGTTTGGCATAAATACATATCTGAATATCATTTTGTTAAAAAGGCAAAACTAAGAAGTAGGAACAAAAGTGAAGTGATATAACGGAAGAGGAGATGTTGGTTGAGGGCCTTTAAAAATATATTTATTTAATTACCCCAGAAAGGGAGAAAATCTCCAAAATGTTAGAGATGACTGAGAAAGCTGTCTCTTACTCTAAAACTTGTTTTATGGAAAAAATAAGTGCCCAATACAGTTAGACAGGCCCTAACCTGCCTACATATCAGTCAATTAACATAATTTGAGAACCTCAGTGTTAAAAGTAGTGAAAAAGTCTAAACTTCATGAATGTTGATAGAAGACCTGAGATTCCTGGATCAGAAACAAGAGCATTTTTTTTTTCTCAACACATCAAGCAGCATGAGCATCAGCATACTTGGCATCTGTTCCTCAAATCCAGATTCCCACAGGGTGATGGGAACTGGGTCAGGGGCACCTGCACATGCAGTGAGTTGGGTTATAGGAGAGGAAGTCTGAGGTTAAGGAACCTAATTTTTTATACTGGTGCTATCTATATCTTCCAATGCTTTTTTGCTACAAAAATAGTCTTAAAAGTATATTCTGGAACATAGGTGCCTCAGTCCTTCTGTTTGCAAAATGCCCATGAGCTTTATGGAGAATTGTCTCCCAACCTTTGGTATTATTGATTGACTAATGTAGAGTATAAATTACAAACTGCTTGACGCTAAACTCTTATATCTCACATCATTATAAAGATGTTACCTTACCATGTTCAACTTTTGTTAAAATACTGTTTTTTATATTCTTGTTGTATAGAAGGAACTGGTCTTTCCCAATTTCATGTCTATCAGTTTTTATTTTGTTTTCTGTCTTGTTCTTAATTGAAGAACATGAACTTCTTTGTATTGAATACTATCTCAGATTATTCAGGTCAGTGTGATTTTTCTTCTTGTTTTAAAGATGTTAATTTTAAGGTCATCTGAACACTGAATATTTCTGAGTTCCTTCCCCTAAGTCACCTAATTTCCCATACTCTGAACCACCATTGTAAATGGACATTATGAAAGATTTTTAAACTTAAAATATACACTCTTTAAAGCTTAAGGAAGAGGGGTAAAACAATGACAATAAAATCTTATAAAAATTGGGGCACCTAGGTGGCACAGTTGGTTGGTGGCCGACTCTTGATTTCAGCTCAGGTCATGATCTCAGGGTCATGAGATCAAGCCCCGCATCAGCCTCTGCGCTCAGTGCAGAGTCTACTTAAGATTCTCTTTCTCTCTCTCCGTCTCTCATTGCCCCTCCCACTCGTGCACTCTCTCTCTCGAATAATTTTTTTAAAAACATCTTATAAAAATTACCACATATGTGTTTAACTCATACACACATACATACAAACTCAGTGGTTCTACATTTGGGTTCTGGAGTTAGATTACCTATGTTCATACCAAGCCTCTCCTGTCTAGAGCAAGTAATCTCAGTTTCCATATGTGTAGACATAGAGATAGAAGCAGTTGCATACACATATCATAGATTGCTGTGAAAATTAAATGAAATAATATTTTTGACTTTAATGTATCACTTAAATCCAGTTAATGTTCAGCAAATGTTAGTTATTACTGTAATACAAAGTGATGCAAAAGAGCTAGGTTCTTAGTCACTAATGACCAAGTTGCATAGACTTTCCAGACTTTAGTACCTTTATCTGCAAAACAAGTGGTATTGAGCTCCCATGTTCAAACACCAAGATTGTGTTATTCTTTGACTATAAATATATGTGATCTTTGTTTGAAATGTCAGCATTACAATGAATCCAATCATGAACAACTAACAGAATACTATTATTGTAAACTTACTGTTGCTATTATTATTATTCAGACAACTGTAGTTATTTGTTCCTAGTGCTTATTTAGCTCGTTCTCACTACTAGATAATATTGTTTACCAATCATCATATTATTTTTCCTCAAATATTCTCGAGTTAAGTACTATTATTATTATTATTTCTTTTACAAAAGAGGAAAATGAAGCTTAAATGAGTTAATGAATTGACTAAGGTCATGTAACTGGAAAGAGCTGAGAATAAAGCCTGAAGACTGAAGGAACAGGAATGTAGTTTAAAAAAGAAATAGGATAATTTGGATGGTGGGCATAGATTTTCAAATTAGTGTTTTCTGTAGACCCTACACTTTAAATTTCTGAGCAAAATTCTGTTTCTCAAAAACAAGAACCATTTGTTTTGTTTCCTATTTTTCTTCAGAACTTCTGTAAAAGAATAAACTTTCAGTGAAAACATATTGATGAAGCAGTGAGTCAATCAGCCTATTCTCCTAGCATTATCTTGTCAATACATTTGTTTCTTTTTTTTTTTTTTTTTAAGATTTTATTTATTTATTCATGAGAGACAGAGAGAGAGAGAGAGGCAGAGGGAGAAGCAGGCTCCCAAGGAGCAGGGAGCCCGATGCGGGACTCGATCCCAAGTCTCTGGGATCATGACCTGAGCCGAAGGCAGACGCTTAACCATCTGAGCCACCCAGGCGCCCTATTTGTTTCTTTTTGTGTGACATGGGCAGTCTCAAGACCCAAAAAGACAGTTCTTTAAAAAAGAAAAAAGTTTTGCTGAGTAGATAAAGAATAGTAAGCTAGGGTGGTGACCAGAACCCATTATATTGAATACAGAAGCCCTAGTTGTGAATGGTTTAGCATAAAGGAAATTTTGGCATGGAATTGACAGTGATCATTGGCTTCTATGTGAACATCAAGTGGTTGGCAAAAGATATGTAAATTAGGGATCAGCACTTAGTGCCAAAGGTCAGGCAGACATCTGGCTTCTTTTTTTTTTTTTTTTAAAGATTTTATTTATTTATTTGACAGAGAGAGACATAGCGAGAGAGGGAACACAAGCAGGAGGAGTAGGAGAGGGAGAAGCAGGCTTCCCCGCGGAGCAGGGAGCCCGATGTGGGGCTCGATCCCAGGGTCCTGGGATCACGACCTGAGCCGAAGGCAGACGCTTAACGACTGAGCCACCCAGGCGCCCCGACATCTGTCTTTGCTAAAGGCATACCATGTTCTGATGAACCATGGCAGACTGAGAATGTCAACAATATCCCCTGGAGTTAAAAATCTGGCAAAACCTAGATGATCTCTGTCCTAGATGGAGGGACTGTTGTTTTGTTCTTAATTTGAAGTGATGATTTCTAAATTGTCTCAAATCCTCGATTACATGCACTATTTTTTTTTCTCAAGCTTAAGAAGAAAACATAAACACTAGCAAAATAAAATCACAAATTGGGAATGGGTCATGTTGACATAATGTAATTTTCCTTCCAGCTCTTAACAGGAAGCATTGAAATGATGCCCAGTTTCCCAAATCATAGAAACAATGTAGAATATTACCAGTTTAGGACTGATATGCAGTCAGTCTAACAAACACAGACCTCTCATTTGTTTAACCGATATTATATTATGCAAGAACATGAGCTCTTGTGTTGTTTTGCTTAAACTGTTGTTGTATTCTCTTCCAATGCTTCATAAAGCAAGAATAAATTGGAGACATTCACATTTGATTATCAAAAAATATAAGATATTTCTATATTATCTGACTTTGGAGATGAAGAAATTGGCCTTCAGAAAAATTAAATAACAGGGGAAGGTCACTGGCTAGGAAGTGCCTGAGCCCCAATGATGGCCTTTAAGTCATCTGATTCCAGTGCCTGTGCTCAGACAGTAGCCTGGCCTTCAATAAAATCATATGCATTTCAATAAATACTACCACAAAGGGGTTATGGGCCTATGGAGGACCCTCCAAAGTCATACTTACTGGTCTGGTACAGCACAAAAAGAATTTCTTACAACCAGATTTTTCAAACTCTTTTCTGCATTTGACTTCATAGGGAAGTTGGGAGTCATAGACAAGTTAATGAAAAAGGAAATAAACAGAATAGATACTAGAAATATCTTTTTATAAAATTACTATTAAATATTAATTTATAATTTTATAAAATTACTATTAAAAATATCGAATATGACTAAATTTGTTTTTGTTCTTGTTGTCAGGTCTTTAAGGAATAAGCAGTTAGGAAGTTATATGTTGTATATCATATATGAATAGGAAGTCCTGATGCTCTATTTGTATATGGACGCCTGGAAACATTTCTAATTCTCAAGTTTATATATAAACCATTGACTTTATTATTATTATTATTGATCCACATTTTGTATCTTTTTTATAATTTGAACTTTTGTGAATTTCATTATTATATGTTTAATGTTTATTTTATAAAATCATATTCTTCACTGACCCAAGTTATTAAGATAGTTTAAATGTCAATCTTATGGTTCTAAAAGGATATTCAAATTAAATATAAATAACTCAGTATATTTCAAATAAAGTATGCAAAATATATCCACTGGTTTCCAATAAATGGGATGTAACCAGCCTAAAATGAAACAATTAGTGACTCTGGGAACAGCCTTCATTCAAGGATATTCATAAATGTCAGTTTGCTATCTTCTTCCTTATCCTGAAAGTGTATTCATGTGAAACAGTTTTCCTGATGTGCCACAAAGAAAGAAAAATATAGGAACAGTTTTCCTTTTTGTACCCAATTTAAAAATTCAGTCACCAATAATGTTGCCAATTCACAATAGACATGATACAACACAGAAATACCTTGTCATAAAAATACTGTCTATATTTTAATTTTACACTAAAAATGTAAAATGTATACTGTTACAATGTATTTTGATACGTTTTCTCAAATTAAATAAAAATGGATTAATTTCCATTTTTGCATTTATCAAGTTTACTGAACATTTTAATGGGGTTTTTTTGTATTATTATTTTTGAAGACAATCATCTGGTGTGTGATTGATTTGAAATAGTACCATTCTCTGCTGATGGTATTCCCTCTTTATGTTATAAATTGAAAATGATCTAGGGTGCCTGGGTGGCTCAGTTGGTTAAGCGACTGCCTTCGGCTCAGGTCATGATCCTGGAGTCACTGGATCGAGTCCCGCATCGGGCTCCCTGCTCGGCAGGGGGTCTGCTTCTCCCTCTGACCCTAACCCCTCTCATGCTCTCTGTCTCTCATTCTCTCTCTCTCAAATAAATAAATAAAATCTTTAAAAAAAAAATAAATAAATAAATAAATTGAAAATGATCTAGATTGCAGTAATCCTGGGGGAACCTCCTGTGGTAGGGAAAATGCTCTACTGGGCTCCTAACTCTGGTCGCCTGGTGTATATGCCCTGCATAATCCATTCCTCTTAAATGTGGGTGGACCCAGTGAATATGACGGTATATCACTCCCGTGATTAACTTATATGGTGAATTTGAAGGGATTTTGCAAGTGTAATTAAAGTCCTTAAACAGATGACTTTAAGTTAATGAAAAAGATTATCTTTATGGTCCTCACCTAATCAGGGAGTCCACTAAAAGAAGGTCTAGACCCGGTGATGGGTATTAAGGAGGGCACGTACTGCATGGAGCACTGGGTGTTACACGAAAACAATGGATCGTGGATCACCACATTGAAAACTAATGATGTATTGTATGGTGACTAGCATAACATAATAAAATTTAAAAAATTAAAAAAAAAAAGGAAGGTCTAGAGGTCAGAGACAGAAGAGATTTGAAACAGCAGAGCCTTTTTCCTGTTGGTCTTGAAAAAGTAAACTGCCAAGTGCGGAGAATGCCTCAAGACCAGGAACAGTGGGTAGCCTCCAGAGGCTGAGCTCCTACAGCTTCAAGGAACTGAATTCTGTCAACAGCAAATGGGCTTAGAGAGAACCTAAAGCTCTCTAAGAGATCACATCCTTGGCTGACAACTTGATTTCAGTCTGATGAGGTCCTAAGCAGTGACCTAGATAGCCTGTGAGATGGTAAGTCTGTGTTGATTTTATGCAGTAAGTTTGCAGTCATTTGTTACACAGCAATAGAAAACTAACGGACTTAGCTACAACTATTTTCTCTGGCACTAAGCTATAAAAATTCATTTCCTTGCTCTTTGCATTGGTGTGGGGAGAAAATAACTGCAGGTTACATTGTCATTAAATAAATACCCTTTTAACCTTCGACACTACTTACTCTTCCCCAGTTCAAACAGCAAAGTTCAATGCTTGAACTTGTTAACAATCAAGCCCCAAAGCAAAAAACCAAAAAATTTTAAAAGTTATAACAAAGAAGAAAAAAATGACCAAAATTGGTGGTCAGAAGCCAATAATATATCTTAGTTTATCCAGTGGGTTCAAGTCAGTCACATCTTAATCTTCTCCTATGAGACTGAACTTGAGTTTCTTTCATTTCTAAATTTCTCAAAATATGAAATATAATATCTTCAAATCCATTCATTTCAAAATTCATTTCAAATGATTGCATTTCAACTGGACCAACCAATTCAAATGCCCCATGAGATGATTAGATTGAAATGATAGGCTAAGTATATGGTGAAAATATGACTTGCCATGCTGAGAAAAATCACTTGTCCTTCAGTTTTTCCAATCATGATATTATCTGTGACTCACTAAACAATATAATGAGGATTATTTTATGCATGATGATTTTGATGTTCCAAGACAACTTCTAAAGTATTTTTGAATTATGCAACGGGGTGTATTTCTAGAAAGATTCCTTTGTAAAAGCTGAATTGTGTAAATGGTGTATTATTTCTTCATTGACATTTTGAGTGTATTTCCAGAAGAGAAATGGCTATAAGATAATCATACTCTCTGTAAAGTGCAGGATTATTTTTTTAAAGCCTTAATTGTAATATAAATTTAAAAATTTGAATATGTCCTGAAAATAACTTTAGATAAGCCTAATGTTCTGCAGAAATGACTATTTCATATATGAAAATATGAAAATTCTAAATTTAATCTCCGAAGCAATAAAATTAATTTAGCTGTATATGATTATATCTCTATGTGTTAAATGATTTTGACGTGTTGAAAATCTTTTCTCAACTGTAGTCTAGGTCAGGTTCTCTGTTACAAGTTCCTAAACACCGTCCTCTATTTTAAAAATTGGCCAACTGTATTTTAATCACCTTCTAATGCTTCTCCATATTCCCTGCCAATAAGACTGTGAGCTCCACTAGGATAGAAACTGCCTGTCTTGTTCCCCACAGGATCCTTATAGTCAAGAGCAGTAGGTAGTACCAAGGAAATATTTAATGGAAGATTGTGTAACCAAAGAAGGGATAGAGGAAAGGAGGGAGGAAAAGAGGGAGAGAAAGAAGGACAAGGAGAAGAAGGGAAGGAGGTAGGTGGTATAGGAAGATGAAGGGAGGAAGTAAGTAGATAGGTAAGGAAAGAAGAAAGGAAAATATCATGAATTTAGAGAACAATCCATTTCTTAAGAGTAAGAAAATCATACTTACACTTTAACAAATGCCTGCTCATACAAATTTGTTAAATTGTCAAATAAGTATTACCTTCCTTTTACACATTTATATTTTTTAATTAAAAAATACATTCATGAATTTAAAACATACAACATGGAATCCACACCAATTTTCAGAAATAGGTGCCTTAACTTCACTCCCAACCAGTTTTATTGAGATATAATTGACATATAACACTGCATTAGTTTTAGGTATCCAACATAATGATTTGATGTATGTGTATATTTTGAAAATGATTACCACAGTTAAGTTTAATATCCATAATCTAGCAGTTAAACTTTTTTTTCCTTATGGTAAGACCTGCTCTCCTAACAACTTTCAAATATATAGTGTGGTATTGTTCACTATAGTCACCATGCTGTACATTACATCTCCAGGACTTATTTTTCTTATAACTGGAAATTTGTATCTTTTGACCATCTTCACCCACTCCTCCACCCCCCCCAAACCTCTGGCAATCATTACCAGTCTGTTCTCTGTACCCATGAGTTTTTATTTTTGTTTTTAGATTCCACGTGTAAGTGAGATCATATAGTATCTTTCTCTGACATTTCATTTAGCATGATGCTCTCAAAATTCATGCATGTTGTTACAAATGGCAGGATTTCCTTCTTTTTATGGCCAAATAATATTCCAGTGTGTGTGTGCATGCATGTGTATGTGTGTGTATCATGTTTTCTTTTTTCCAGTCATTAATCAGTGGACACTTAGGTTGTTTTCATGTCTTGGCTATTGTGAATAATGCTGCAGGGAACATGGGATGCAGGTCTCTTTTCATGATAGTGATTTTGGGGTTTTGGGGGGGGTAAAAACCCAGAAATGGAATTATTGAATAATATGTTAGTTCTATGAGGAATCTCTTTACCATTTTCTACGGTGGTTGTACCCATTAACACGCCCATAAACAGTGCATAAGAGTGTCTTTTTCTCCACATCCTTGCCAACAGTTGTTATTTCTTAGGTTTTTTGATGACAGCTATACTAACAGTTGTGAGGTGACATTGTGTTTTTGTTGCATTTCCTTGATGATATGATATTGAGCATTTTTTAAATACACCTGTTGGCCATTGGTATGTGTTCTTTGGAAAAATATCTATCTGGTTTCTCTGCCCACTTTTTAAAAAGATTTATTTTTTTTATTTTGGAGAGAGAGCACAAGCAGGAGGGACAGAGGGAGAGGGAGAGAGAATCTCCAGCAGACTCCCCGCTGAGTATAGAGTCCAACATGGGGCTTGACCTGAGATTACCACCTGCCGAAACCAAGAGTCAGACAGTCAACCAACTGAGACATCCAGACGCCCTCCTGCCCATTTTTTAATTGGATTATTTGTTTTTTTTGCTATTGAGTTGCATAAGTTTTTTGTATATTTTGAATATTAGCTTCTTATCAGATACATGGTTTGCAAAAATTTTCTCCCATTCCATAGGTTGCTTTTACGTTTTGCTGGTGATTTCCTTTGCTGTGCAGAAGGTCTCTCTCATTTGATATAGTCCCACTTGATTTTTGCTTTTGTTGACTTTGCTTTTGGTGTCAAATCCAAAAAATCATTGTCAAGACCAATGTCAAGGAAATTACCCCCTATGTTATCTTCTAGGATGTTTAAGGTTTCAAGACTTAACGTTCAAATCTTTAATCCATTTTGAGTTAATTTTTTTGTATGGTGTAAGAAAAGTATCATTCTTCTGCCTGTGACTGTTCAGCTTTTCCAACACCATTTACTGAAGAGACTATATTTTCCCCATAAATGAATTCACCATATATGTATGGGTTTGTTTCTGGGTTCTCTATTCTTTTCCACTGATGTATATGTCTGTTTTTATGCCAATACCATACTGTTACGATTACTATAGATTTGTAATATTATTTGAAATCAGGAAGTTTGATTCCTCAAGCTTTGTTCTTAAGATTGCTTTGTCTATTTACGGTCTTTTATGGTTAAAATAATACAAATTTTAGGATTTCCTGTTTTATTTCTGTGAAATATGACATTGGTATTTTGATAGGGATTGCATTGAATCTGCAGATTGTTTTGAGCAGTGTGGACATTTTAATGATATTCTATCACTCCATGAGCACAGAGTATCAGTCCATTTATTTGTGCCTTTTTTGATTTCTTTCATCAGTCTCCTATAGTTTTGGTGTGCAAACTTTACACATCCTTGATTAAATTTATTTCTAGGCATTTTATTCTTTTTGATGCAATGGTAAGAGGGATTGTTTTCTTAATTTCTCTTTCTGAGAGTTCATTATTAGTGTGTAGAAATGCAACTGGTTTTTTATCATTGATTTTGTAACCCAGAATTTTACTTGGATTTATTTATTAGTTGTAACAGGTTTTATTTGGTAGAACTTTTGGGTATATAGATAGACATAGATATATAGATGTAGATGATATATATCATGTCATCTGCAGATAGAGACTATATTTCTTCTTTCTTTCTGATTTAGATGTCTTTTATTTTTCTTACCTAATTGCTCTATGACTTCTAGTATTATGTTGAATAAAACTGGCAAGAGTGGGCATCCTTGTCTTGCTCCTGATTTTAGAGGAAAAGCTTTCAGCTTTTCACCATTGAGTATGATGTCGGCTGGGGCCTTCATTATAGTGAGGTATATTCCATCTATACCCATTTTGTTGAGAGTTTTCATCATGAATGGATGTTGAATTTTGTTCAATGCTTTTTTTTTTTTTTGCATGTAATGAGAGGATCATATGATTTTTATCCTTCATTTTGTTAATTTGGTGTATCATATTGATTGATTTTTGCATATTGAACCATCCTTATATCTGCAATAAAACCCACTTGATCATGGTGTTTGATCCTTTTAATGTATTATTGAATTCAGTTTGCTAATATTTTGTGGAGGATTTTGCACATGTGTTC
Source organism: Phoca vitulina (assembly GCF_004348235.1). Lineage (NCBI taxonomy): Eukaryota > Metazoa > Chordata > Mammalia > Carnivora > Phocidae > Phoca > Phoca vitulina. The sequence goes on from NW_022589709.1 coordinate 44,544,644, forward strand.
AGAGATGTTGGCCTATAATTTTTTTGGCTTATAGTGCTCTTGTTTTGCTATCAGGGTACTGCTGGCCTAATAAAATGAATCCTTTTTTACTTCTTGGAAGAGTTTGAGAAGGACTGGTATTAACTCTTCTTTAAATGTTTGGTAGAATTCACCGGTGAAGCCATCTGGTCCTGAACTTCCCTTTGTTAGGAGGTGGGTTTTTGTTTTTATTTTTTTGGGGGGGCGGGGGAGGGAAGAGAGAAAGGGAGAGAAAGAATCTTAAGCAGGCTCCTTGTCCAGTGCGGGGCTCGATCTCACAACCCCCAGATCATGATCTGAGCCAAAATCAAGAGTTTGACGCTTAACTGACTGAGTCGCCCAGGTGCCCCTGCTGGGAAGTTTTTAATAACTGATTTGATCTCCTTACTAGTAATCAGTCACATTTCTTTGTGATCCAATTTTAGTAGGTTGTATGTTTCTCCATTTTTTAAGTTGTCCAATTCATTGGTGTATAAAATTATTCATAGCAGTCTTTTATGATCCTTTGTATTTCTGTGGTGTCAGGTGTAATGTCTCCTCTTTTATTTCAAATTTTATTTATTTGAGTATCTTTCCTTTTTTTTTTTGTCTTAGCTTTTATCTTTTGTAAAAAGACAATAATAGTACTTCTGTTATGGGATTTTTTGAGGGTTAATACAGAAAAAGAACTTAAATATTGCTTGAAACATAGTAAATGCTGAATAAATATTGTTATTTTACTGTTTTTATTGTGTTACTTCTACGAATTATTACCAGAGTGATGTTAATTTGAGAAATTTTTGCCTAGCGCCTTACTCTGAGTGGCAGAACCTAGATTTGAACAAAGGTAGATCTACTCCCAAAGATCACATTCTTCCTATTACAATAAAATGTGACCACTCCATTGTTGGGTTACTTCAAGTTATGACGTAGTGTATCCTTAATGTGATTGCTATATTTGAATGTGTATTCAAGACATTTTGACTATCACATCTATACCATTTGGAGACTATTTCTACATCTAGCCATTCTGTGGATATGGCAATTTTCTCAAAGTTGAGAAACCGAATGACTTGCAGTCATTATATGACTATAAAGTGAAAATGAGAAGTTCTGTTACTAACTTCTTTGTATGGAATCATTTTTGTTGTTATTTTTATCTTCATAAATATTTCAAGAGCATTCAATGAGTTGAATAGGGAATTCCTTCTTGCTGAAAATCTATTTGTTCAAATTTTAAAAGAGCAAAGAGACTCTAAGCTTTTTCCTTTTTTTTCTAACTTTTTCCACATAGTTTAGAATTTAAATTTATGTGACTATTTCATCCAGTGACTGTTGATTAGAGCTAAAGTTATTTGAAATTCTATATTTTAGCTGTTTTTCACTTAAGCCCTTAGGTATGATGCCCTGGTTTGATTTTGCATTATTCCAAGTCAGTCTGCCCTCAGGTAATGCTGACCCCCTCTCTAAGAGCACTGAATTGACAGATCTTCTCAGGTCACAGGCTTCTCTAGGACTCTGGTGGCCACAATTGCTGAAACTCCCACATATAATTAGCCTATTTAGATGAAAGTGAGAGAATAAGTTCTCACTCCAGGACTTAAACTAAAGTTCAAGTGTTTACCATAACATAATATTTTTATTTCTTTTTAGTTCTGGGATAATAGTTGAAATCAAATGTCCTATTAGAAATAGCACTTATACCCTATGATATGAGATTATGCTGGAACTGCTCCTGGCACTGAGTATTTTATATATCTACATCTCTATCTGTATATATCTCAAATAAATGAATGGAACTTTTTAAAAAAAATACTCAAAATGGTACATGTACCTGTCTTCTGCTTTAATGACTTCATTTTGTTCCTGAAAACCATGGCTCTTTGGTAGAAAAAGTTGTTAATTGAAAAAAAAAAATTCCTTTAATTTTAATGAGAAGCATTATTCCCATTTAAGATGCCCAAATATTTTCACATCATCAATTAAAGAATGAAGATGCATTTCTATACATAATTAACAATACTGTATGCAAAAACCATAGCATAAATAAAGTGTCTTGTACTGTTTTAAAACTGGCTTTGTTATTATTCAGTTTTGGTGAAACCAGCAGAACAGAAGATGACTGACATTAAGATCATTTATTAATCACAGTTCCCGATAGGAAGGTATACATCCCACCACAGGAGCCACACAGGGAGGCATCAGGATCTGTCAGGAGGCAGTGGGAGAGAGGAGAGGATTTGAGCAAGAGTCTTTATTGTGGTACCCATAGGAGAGAATGAGCAAAGAATTAGGTTTAGTATTAGCTAGTTTAAATAATTTTGGCAGGCTCTGGGCATAAAAGGTGTTTCTAGTTATCTGGTACCTGCCCCTGGGGTGATTAGTGCAGGGGGATAGTAGTCCTTGAGGTAAGACCCCCATACAGAAAGTGGTTGGGGGTATGTGTTCTGGATTTGTGAATCCTGTATTATCCCTAGCAATTGACTAACCTGGAAAGGGGCAGTCCCTTACATCAGCAAGTCCTCCAAATGTCCAAGTAACAACTCTAGGAACTAGAAAATGTAATATTACATGAACTCACTACAGGAGAAAGATATGATTCTAGGTGATGAAGGAAAAGTACAGGGTCATTCTTTGAAAGATGTAGTTTTCTGTCTGTGCGTTCTTTTTAACCAGTTGAGGCTCCTGATTACCTACTTTCAAACTACATTTAAAATACCTACGTTTAAGCTACATTTATAACAGAACTATAAGCCCTTTATGGCAAAATAAATCCAAAATAAAGCAAAAGAACACTTCAAAACATGTGAAGTAATAGAAGTTGCTACCTCTTAATTACTCTTACTTGGTGAAAATGTACAAAGCAAGCCATCTTGGGTCCAACCAAATACGGAACACAACGTAAGTCTTGTTTCTTATATTTTCTAATTAGAAAAGCCGTATAAAGTAATTGGCCCATCTTGTTTTTGCCTAAAAGATAATGTTGAAATATTACTTTTATAACATATTTACTTGATGTGTTTTGGATGAAAAAAAGCATTATGCTAAAAATTAGTTATTGTCCAAAAAATACTTTTTAAGAATTATTATTAACAAATCATGACTTACTGAATCAAAATCTACAACATTCATAAAATATTAATGAAGTTTGCCTAGAAAATAAAAATTTTCAATATTTGCCTTACTCTGGCTTTTCTTACCATATGTTAGGACTTGCTTACAAGTCAGTCATGGACTGATCTCTTTCTATCTCCTTCTCATGCTTGAAAGCCTTCTCACAGTTCTCTAAGATGGCAGTTCCTGAATGCTGATTCTTTTCTGAGACCAAAGATGTCAGTCAGAATGTGATGTGAAGTAGGCTACTTTGGTGGTAAAACCTTTTTATTGCTCTAATTGCTGCACTTAATACGGTATCTATGTTTCAAAGACCTGTACCTCCCGTCCCAGAGTGCCTCAACAACAGTGAGTATCCTGTGCTTATGCGAAGGCAGATATCAGTATTCTCTCCAGAAGTGCCTACTCTGTTGCTATTTTATTTCCAGTGTGATTCTGGGGGCCCTGCTTGCTACTTCGTACTTACTTACCCTTGAATAGTAACATTAATATTTTATTGCCTGATTTACTGATACTCATCAAACATCTGACAGTTTCAGTTTCATTCTTTTTCTTTCATCATAGCTTTTCTTAGAATGGCCAAACTCTTTCTTTAATTTTCTGAATGCATAAACAGTCTAAAATGAGTCAAAAATCTTTGGATAATCCTAATAGGTTAAAATTTTCTTCATGTTGTCACTGGTATTTCCCAGAACTCTGCAGTGATCCTTCCATTCTGCTTGGTTCCTCTTTGGAGACTTCCATCTATTTGGCAAGAATCGTTTGGTTGACAAGGCTATCATATATTCGTTTTATTAGTCCTTCTTCACTTCTTAGTGTTTCCATAAAATTCTTAATGAGACATATGTATGTATCCACAGTCATGCACCCACAAATGTAAAGCTGCAATTAATAGTTTTTTTTTTCTCTCTCCTCAGCAAAATGATCAACCGTATTTTATCAAATATAAACTTAAGGGTTTTTAGAATATTTTTAATGGTTATAATTATCAGCTCCTGCCCATCCTTCCCATCCCATCCCTAATCTTACCCCATCCATCCCTTGTTCAGAACTCTTAGGGATGGATAAGGATACGGATTCTCAGAAAATTGACGATTTATTTAGATTAACACACGTGCCTACAAGTTATCTCCTTTGTAAGCTGTTTGGGGAGAACACATTGTTTAGGGACCATTTACTCTGTGCAAGGCACTGTACTAGGCACTCTGAGGAAGGGATCTACCTTTGATTGACTCGGGTTTCATGCAGCTGCCTCAGGTTTGGAATTATAGATGAAAGAGAGGGGTTTGGGAGAGGGCTCTAGGATCAACACAGTTCTGAAAACTTTACTTAAAAAAAAAATGCATACATAAATATATATATAATATCTTAGTTTGACCATGAAGATTTCATCTTCTCTGCCCTCATGATTAAATCCCATTTTACTCTCTCTGACTTTCCCTTGTGCATCTGGGAAAGATAAACAATAGAGAAGGAAAAACAATCTTTAAAACTCTGCTTTGCATTCTTTTCTCCATCAGGACATACCTTGTTGCAGAGAGATAATCATTCCTTCAGTAACCTGCATTGTTGCAAAGGAAAAGCATTTCTGAAAACAATTCTCAGAGATGCAGAAAGTAATTTCACTAGATTTCCATCCCATGTTAATGAACTATCTGGATATTAAGTATGCTGGTACTCTACTCGTGATGGGAAGAACACAATTCTGCCCTTATACATAAAACAAAAAATTCATTAACTTAGTAACTTATTTCCTAATTCATTCAAAAATTATAATTTGAATGCCCTGGGATCACAACTTGACCCTGACAAACAAAGTCACAATTTTTATTAAACTTTTGCTCTTGAGAGTGAGGGACAGTTGTTTTTTTTTTTAATAAATGAATGAATTCATAAAAAAAGACAAGTATTTCAGATGAAAGCGAGTGATTTGTAGAGAATTTAAAGTGATATGAGGGTGTGATAGGGTGATTACTTCCTATTGGGTGGGAAGAGAAGCCCCCCCTGAAGGAGTGATATTGTGTCTGGGCCTGAATGATGAGAGATAGTCAGCATTTAAATTTATGTAAAACATTTGTCCTAAGCAGAGGGTAGGATGAGTACAGAGGTCATGAGGTAGATTGAGCTTATTATTTCCTAAGAATGGAAAGAAAGCCAATGTGCCTGGAGCCTAATGGTGGAGAAGTTTAGATGTATGTTATCATTGTGGAGAATGTGGAGAGCTGAATAGTGGCCTTGAGAAAGATATGTCCATGTCCAAAGCCCTGTAACCTATGAGTGTTACTTTATGTGGGAAAAGGGTCTTGGCAGATACAAAGAATGCATCTTAGGATGAGATCATCCTGAATTAGCCAAATGGACTCTAAACCCAATGGCAAGAGTCCTTAGAAGAGAAGGCAATATGAAGACAGAGGAGGAGACTGGAGTTTTGTGGCCATAAGCCCAGGAAATGAAGGGATGCCCAGAGCCACAGGAGCTGGAAGAAGCAAAGACAGATTTTCCCCTAGAGCATCCAGAGGGAGTGTGGACCTGCCCACACCTTGATCTCTGAACTTCTGGCCTCCACAGTTGCTAAAGAATAGATTGGTGTTCTAAGCTGCGCAGTTTGGGGTAATTTCTTATGGCAGTCTTAGGAAAATAATGCAGAGAGATAATCAGTAGGCAGATCATTTTGAGAATACTGAATCATTTTTAGAATACTGAAAGCAAATTTAAGTTTAAAAGAAAAAAAACGGGGCTTGATTGGGGATGGGGAATGAAGGGCTGATGTTAGAGGACTGGGATGGTCTGATTTCCATGAGACAAATAAATATTGGTTCTGGACTCATGCTCGGGTGCCAGGTATCTTTCAGTAGAATCCTGGCCTCTATTAGATATGTGACATGGGGCAATATATTTCAGACACTGAGACCTTAAGTTTCTTTATCTAGTTGAGGATAATAATAATACATACCCTAACTCATAAGTTTACTGTGAGATCCGATATGTTTAAAATTTAAAGTACTTTGGAATAGTGTCTGGTATTTAATAAGTATTTAATAAACATTAAATATTGTATTTGTTAAGGTTTGGAAAATAGATCTCAGAAGGACAAGATGTGAGGCAGAGAGAAAAGAGGGATGCATTAAGTCCCAAGCAAGAGATCAGATAAAGGTGGTAATATGGGGAAAAGTGAATGGATTTAGGAAATGTTTTGAAAGTAGAATCTACTCTACTTGAATCTGGAAAGTGAGGGAAAGAAAAGTGAAAGAAGATGCCTAGATTTTCAGTTTGAGTAATTCAGAACATTGTAATAACATGAAGAAGGAGAAGACATAGGGTTTTTAAAGGAGCCAGATTTTGTATAGGAAAAGATGGATTTTCTTTTGAATGTATTGTTTCAGATGCCTATTAAATATACAAGTCAAGAAAGTAGCTGTGCACATGATTGTGGAGTGTGGGAAGATTTTGAGTTTGGAAATAAGGCAAGAGGTAGAGATTTGAGAATCATAAATCTACTGATGATCTTGAAGCTATGGACCTGATTAAGATCATCTATGGAGAATGTGTAAATTAGGTATCTCAGTGAAGCTATTATTAAAAAAGAAGAAAAATTGGGGCGCCTGGGTGGCTCAGTCGGTTAAGCGTCTGCCTTCGGCTCAGGTCATGATCCCAGGGTCCTGAGATCGAGCCCCGCATCGGGCTCCCCGCTCAGCGGGAAGCCCACTTCTCCCTCTCCCACTCCCCCTTGCTTGTGTTTCCTCTCTCGCTGTGTCTCTCTCTGTCAAATAAATAAATAAAATCATTAAAAAAAAAAAAAAAAAGAAGAAGAAAAATTTAAAAACAAAGGTAATAACCTCAAACTTCATCACTTACTAATAATTTGTAAGAGTTTACTATTATCTGTCTTGATCAGCTTGGACTGCTGTAACAAATTTCCATAGACTGGGAGGCTTAAACAATAAACATTTAATAATACTGTATTGCATATTTAAAAGTTGCTAAGAGAATAAATATTAAAAATTCTTATCACAAGAAAAAAAAATACCCTATTTGTGGTGATAGATGTTGACTAAACTTATGGTGATCACTTTGTTATATATATATAATATCATTATGTTGTACACCTGGAACTAATGTAATGTTATATGTGAACTACATCTCCAAAAAAAAAAAAGAAAAAGGATGACAACAGCAGAATACATGTTTTTCAAGTGCACATGGAACATTATCCAGGATAAACCATATGTTAGTCCATAAAATAAGTCTTAATACCTTTTAAAAGATGGAAACCATACAAAGTATCTCTTCCAATAATAATGAGGTGAAACAAACAAAAAATAGACATTTACTTTTTACAGGTTTGGAGGCTAGAAGTCCAAAATCAAGGTGCTGGCAGATTTGGTTCCTGTTGAGAACCCTCTTCCTAGCTTGCCTTCTTACTGTATCCTCACGTGGCAGAGAGAGAGTGCTCTGATCTCTCTTCTTCCTATAAGGACCCTAGTCCTGTCATGGGGGTCTACGCTTAAGATCTCATCTAAATGTAATTACCTGCCCAAGGCCCCACCTTCTAATACCATCACATTTGGGGTTAGGATTTCAGTATATGCTTTTGGGGGTGGAAGGGACACAACCATTCATTCTCTACCATATGCCCTTCAGGTTATTTACACTTGTGTCCATATGCTGGAAAGACAACTTATAATGGTGTCTAATGTGCTACTGTGCATTTCTTTTCAGCTCCATGTTCAATGACATTACACCGATGACTTGAAATCAGCCAGGGTGGGAGTATTTATACCATAGACTTCAGAAAATGCTACAAGCTAGCTTCCTCCCCAGCAGTCCTCTGGAAAACTGGTTGTTCAATGTTTGCTAGCATATACTATGTGGATAATACTGGTCCAAGAGAGGTTTTGTTTGTTTTTAGAATGAAAGGTCCTGCTGGTTATTTATATGCTGGTACTTGTAGGAAAAGTCTTTTTACATCTCTTGAATAATTCCAAGTCTCACTGGTTTAATTCTGTTAAGATAAAATATAAGTTATTCTCTAAGGATAGGGTTTTTGAGAGGAAAAATTTATAGAGGAGAATATTATTGCAAAAATGATGTTTTAAAAGAGGCAAGAGTGTATTGAATCTAGAACCCAAATGAAAAAATTGGCCTGGAATAGGTAAGAGGCATCTATAAGGACAGCAGAGAAGACCAATGCCAAGTAGTTTGGTGTACTTATGCAGGAAATGATGGAGATGTTGCTTCCTTTCTTGCCAGAGAGAAGATGTTGCTGCCATTCTTTTCCATTATTTATGAAAGGTCTATAAATTTTGGAAATTAAAATACTAATCCAACCTTATTTACCTACACAACTTCCTTATAAAAATTAGTCCCTGAAATTGTATGCAAGTCACAGGTCTCACAAATCCTCCAAACATCCATAAGGAATATACTCATGACAAATTTCCCTGAGGCTTATATAAATCCAGTGTGTTAGGAGTAGAATGTTTAGCTCTTGGTACAGCCAATACTAAGAAGTTCCATTAGAATGTAGAGCACTTGATAACATATTCTATTTCTAGTACCTAAATATAGAAATTAGAACCTGTTATCTCTAAAACAGAGCAATGTTCAGCTGCTGTGTAGCCACAGAAAAGATAGGTAATCTCTAAAATAATAAACCTCCAAATCCTTAGAGTTTAAATCTTATAACTAGAACTGGCTGTCAGATGAGAATAACTCAGTTGAGCTCAGGGTAGCCAAAAAGCTTTTCATATTTCATTAAATTGCTTCCTGTTGCTCATGACTGGGACCCAACTTGGATATTGTGGTTTTAAGATTGTGATATAAATTACCATCAGGAAATATCCTGATGTCTCCAGATCACACGAAAGATAATCAACATAATCTGAATTGATTTTGAACTAGTAGAATAGGGTAAATCTTCTCTCATAACTAGAATGATTTCATTTCTTACTGGTTTAATACTGTTAAGAAAAATATGTCAGTTCTCTGAGGAGAGGATTTAAAAAAGTTATCCTATATCACAGATATTGTGACACAAATCTCTAAGGGGGCAACTCATAAATCACATAAGTTTTTTCCAGTAGATAGGTTACATTATTTGACTCAGAGAGACTCATCCAGTTTAGCTAAAGAGAAGATTATTGTAGAGATATATTCTGAGCAAGAAATGAGTCAGTGTCACAGAAATTAAGTACAAGTTATATAAAAGGTTAGGTATTATGCAGAAACAGTGTCTGGGTTCAAAATATTTTCTTCATTAAGAGTAAGAAATTATAATTTCCCTTTCCAATGCATTAGCATTAACCTGACTCATATGTTTTCTGTAGGTCAGCTGAGTTCTCCACTCGCTACCCATTGACAGAGAACCCTCTGTTCTCTATAACCTAAATGCTTCATAGCTTGCTGAATTCATTGTTTACTGAGATTCTTTTGTATGCCATAGACTGTGGTTGGCAATGGGGAACAAGATAGATAAGGACCTTCTGGTAGCAGGATTGTGGGGGGTGGGTGTGGGTAGGAGGGTGATGGAGATTAACCAGGGTTTCAAGATAAATGAGATACCTATAGATGATGAAAAGTTCTAGGAAGGAAATAACCAAGAGCTTACAATTAAAAAAGGGGGACCTGGCTGGGGTGAGACAGGGGATGAGCAGTACTACTTCAGATCTAGTGATTCAAGGGAGTCAGCCATTTAGACAGTGGGGGAACGTGTGATGTGACAACGGTGTGAAGTGGGAAAAGGTTTGGTTTAACAGCAGTGGTGTCATCACAACCCTCAGCTTCCAGATAGCCCGTATTGGCAAAGCACATTGACCATTCATCCATCCTCCCCTTAGTGCTTGACAATGTACAGCTGATCTAACCAGGAAACCCTACACTTTTAATTTACTTCCTTTATTGATTCTGTGCTTTGCAGCTCCATAGCAGATTAGATGATATGAAGATGGGTACTTGTATCTTTTTTTTTTTTTTTACTGTTGTATCTCCAATGCCTAGAACAGTTCTTAGTGCACAGTAGGGACTCAAGAAATATGTGTGGAGTGGACAATTTAATAAATGATATGCTGGAAAATAGATGGATTAGGGAAGGGATTTGAATTTTATCAATCTAGGTAGGAATAATGCACTAGTGTGTCACTCAAGAGCTTCTCCCATGAGTGATTCCTTTGCTTGAACTGTCTTGGATATGTGGTTTAGATTTGCATGATTTAAAAAAAATTAAATTTTTGCTTATATTTATTCAGGTACATATACATGAAGCTTTCAGGACTCAAGAAAAATTAATGTATAATCCATGTTTTAAAATCCCAAACACTGAAATAGTGCCTGTTCTCACTGTGAGTAGCTGTTGAACAAATGAATGAATGTGCATATACATTTTTATTTCCTTTATATTAATGTTGGTTTGGGAATTTAAAATATGGATTTCTTCTCTACTAAAATATATCAAAAACCTGAGATGGTTTAAAATCAAATACACAAAATGTTTTCAACCATAGAGTCGATATTGTTCAATTTTAGTTATCTCCTCCTCCAACCAGAACTTCTGAATGTAGCTTTTGGAACTTTTTGCAAAGTTATGTGTCCTATGAAATGAAAAATTAATTGTCATCACAAATGTCACCCACAGAAAAGTAGTCACAGAGCAGATGAACATTTAATTAGGTTTTTTTGGATATTTTTCTTGCAACATATCTTTTTATTCATTAATCAGTTAAAAATAGTATTTTAATGTTACTCAAACCTCCACACAGTCAAATTCTGGCGGGGGTATTTTTGCATATTGAATCAGAAGCAAACATCTATTTAAAATATATATAAAAAAACAGATTTCCAATTCTAACGAGCAAGTAAGATTTTCTTTTGACAAATTGGTGTAGGTTTTCTCCACAGAATCTGAGAATTTCAGGTTGTAAATTGTAACAATATGAGGCGACTTGTCCCTCATTCTCTGGAGATAAGGGTGCTAATTGGACTAATGATGTCTGCCATCTAAATCACAACTGAGTTTGAGAGTAAACATGTATTGCTGCAGCCACTGAGGGAGAGGAGACAAGACATACAAATAACAAGTTCTGTCTGAACGAGAACCTTCCTTTCCAGACTGCTTAAACAGGGTAAGTGCTTTGATGGATGCTACAGTTCCAGTGAGAGCACAAATGCATATTAACACCTTAACCAGCCCTAAATTCTGTCTAAAATGTCAGACTCCAGGCATATTGTTCTAATAATAATTGGGACAATTTTCATTCAGTCATTCACTCTATAAAACTGTTTGGTATCCAGTCAACGTCAGGCACTGTTCTAGGCACTGTCTGGTTTACTTAATAGCAAACAAAACAAAAAGTTGTGTTACGCAGAGCAGAAAATTATGCAATGTTGTCATGTATTAATATAAATTATAAGAAACATGAATTACAAATGTTTTAGGTAGAATGTTCCTGAACCTCAGATGAGAAAACAGGCCCACGAAGCGACCATGTCGTTGGACTGAAGTGAAGCAGCAAGACAGACTGCAGAGCAGAGCTAGGGCTGAGGGGACAACCTCCGTATCCTAGGGCAGTCACAATTTTATATAGTTTTATCATTTTAGTGAAAGTAATTTATTTTGATATCTCATTAATTATTGAGTTAATGTAGACATACGTTACAAAAACAGAAGGTATGAAAAGGTTGATATTGAAAAGTGTGCTGCTTCCATCTGCAGTTCATGTGCATCTATTTTTTTGCCTTGAGGTTACCAATTTTACCAATTTATAAAAAAAATTATTCTGAAGATGTTGTAGGACTAAGAAACACAAATGTATGGACATATATGTGCATACATGTGTATGTGCATATATATGTATGTGTGCATGTGAATGTGTGTTTTTCTTACCAAAATGGCGGTTTACTCTACATAATGTTCTGCATGTTGCTCTTACCTCTTAAGAATGTTACTTGAAGACCATGCCATATCAAGATACAACTAATTTCTTCAGCAATTTTTGTCTTAGAAAATATATTTGTTCTTTGTTTTTTTAATAGGAAATATATGCATGTGGCACAAAATTCAAAAGAAACAAATGAGTAAACAGTGATTATTCAGTTTCTGTCTAATATCCAACCCTGCACTCTTCCTATACAGAAGCAAGCCACCTTCTCTCTTCTTGAGTATCCTTCCAGGGATAATTCTATGCATATACAAGTGTATATGAACATATAAATTCATTCCTTTTATTTGGCAAATTTTTGTTCTCTTCTGCATTGTAGCCTAGGGGCAACAGAAGTCTCTTGCATGGATATTGATTAGTGGGAAGACACTCCTATAAAACTTAGTATAACCGTCGGGTTAGGGACATACCTGTTTACTACTGTCCTGTGGTCATTTTAGGATATACCTAATCATCCATAAGGGTGATAATTCCATTGACTTTCATTAGGTTAGTGGGTAATGAGTTCTTCCCTTTCTTGGTCTGCAAATTATTTAACCTGCTCCAAACTGAAATATTTTACCTTTATACATCTGGTATGCAGCAGTGATCCTGGGCTGGCCCTTCACCATCAAGGGGTTTCCTTCCCCCTTCTCAGGGGAAGGAATGTATAATGCTCACCTCCAATGTATAATGCCTACCTCCTTGCCTCCCTCCCTCTTTACTCTTCTTCTCTCTTTTCTTTCTCTCTCCATTGGTGAATCATATTCTTTCATAATTTCCTACTGAAGTTTATGTGAGAAGCAAATCTTTAAAGTTCTTGCTTTACAGAATTTCAGCCCTCTCATTTAGTTAGTAGTTTTATGAGTATATCTTTCTAGGTTATGAATATTTCCCTTCAAAATTTCAAAGACATTGCTCCATTATCTTCTAGTTTCCACTGTGGAAATTGCAAAATCTGAAGCCATTCTGATTGTACTCTTTTGTTTGAGATCTGTTTATTTTTCCTCTTTGAAAACTTCTCTTTGAGTCCAGCAGTGATTAGTGTCAATTGTAAGAGTCTATTTTTAACTATTATGCTGTGCATGATATTTTCTATTTGTCATTTCTAATGCCCAGGATGGTATATAAGCTCTGTCCAATGTTCCTTACCACAAGAAAATGATCCTGGTTTTTAGACTAAATGACATAATGGAGAGAAATCTTAACAGATAGTACCAACAGAGACTTCCTTTGTCCAACCACTGATTATTTCTAGTTTTCATGGTATATACAGGATGCTCACAAAGAACACAAAATGGTAGCAATCAATTCCAGGTTACCTGATGCTATGTGAAGTCTAACCAACAGTTCATATTATCATTCTTATGGCAGATTGCAAGAATGTTCACCATTCTTCACTCCTTCCAAAAAGGAGCAGATTCCATTTCCCCTTGAACCTGAGCTGGCCAGTAGAATGTGGTAAAAGTGAACATGCACCAGTTCTGAAGCCTTGTTCCTCTCCATTCCCTTTTAGAACTGTGGCATTGCCATGTGCACAGGACCAGAGTTGGCCCTACTAGAGCATGAGATATCACGTCCAGTCCCCCTCCCTTGCTCTAGTCAATAGTCCAACCTCAGAAATAGTGCTGTCTAATCTGCCTGTAGCTGGTTGGAAAATAGTTTTTAAAACTGTCTTTTATCCTAGTTTATCCAAATGACAAAAGATTCTCAAAGTAAGATCTGGGTCAATGATTCAATCAATGGTATGGGTATAAGACCCCTTCTTAAGAAATCTGAAAGAATTCAGATAATGTGTATTAGACCCTGCCAACTAGGAAAAAAAAAAAAAAAGTGTTTCTAAGAGCCTCAAGTGTCTTCCATAGCATCCTGATATGTCGAACCATAGTAGAGAAAATTGTGGTACGTTTTTTGAGTGAATAAAATTCATACCACGAAATTCATTGGAAACCACAAGTTATTAAAATTATACAAATGAAATCACTGTCTGCATAGATGAAAGGGGACTGAGGTAGTTCAAAAGGGGACAGGACCTCTGGACCTCTATTTTTCTCGGAGCAGGAACTAGACTAAGAAAAGTCCTCAAAGATGTGTTTCCAATACTGTCTTCAGAAGTGGCCAAGGAGAGTAGAAATGAGAGAAAATCAACATTGGAGCTGAAAGCCATGGAAAACAATGGCATGGGGGAGTGATTCCCAGGGAGCAGAACCAGGTTCTTGTCAAAAAAACATTCCCTATTCCTAGAATAGGTGGCCTGGTAACATTTGTCTCATTGGATTTCTGAAATGTCATGGACCAGTGACTGCAGTATTCTGTTTTCTCCCTCAGATGGGAGCACTTAGTTGTTTTCCTGTTCTTGTCTGTCACTTATCTCTTGAAATCTAGGGAGAAAGATAGCTCATCTTTTGCAGTTCTCTGGAACAAAAGAAGGCACATCCAAATAGCAGCATCTAGAATTGATATCCCAGGGTGTTGAGCCTGGTGTCATAAGTGAATGAGATTTCTGGGGATCCTGAGATGGCAATAGCACATATTGCTTTTGAAAGGGGTGTGATTAAGTCCAGATTAGCCTTTTTGAAAGATGAGAAGCACATGACTCAGTTGGGCCTGTTACCCTAGAAGAAGAGCCTCCTCACTGACTTGTAGACAATGGATGCGTGAGAGAGTCAAGCTTTATCCAGAAGTTCCCAGCAGACCACGGCCTGAATTGCTGACCTATGACATCATCCATTATGCTTGGTACAGTACTTTGTTTTTGCCTGGTGTAATGTGCAGGTTGGCCCATAAAACCTTCCTTGTTCTTTAATATGTGGGCCTGTTAGCCCTGGGAATCATTCTGGCTGTGAGTCTTAAAAACAAACAAACAAAAAGATAATAAGGAGGATTCTTTTCAGATAACATGGAACAGGGACTGCTATATCCAATCATCTATCTTAAACCAGTGTTCTTTTATTGCTCTCATGACACTTGGGATACTTCCTAAGATTGGAAAATGGCAGCAGCAATCCTGAACTTTCTGATACCCCATCAAGTCCAGTCAGTAGAAGATGTCAGCCCCCTTAGTACTTACTAGGAATTACAGTTAATATACTGCCCGCTATTATCAGTCTTTATGTGTGAGACAAGAGTCATTTTGAACATTAGTTCCTAATTGTACTGTAACCCTAAAACTCCTCTAATGCATGGGCCCCTCCAATAAGGGAAATGATCCTGATTTGATGTCTCACTGAGAGAGTAGGAAGAATCTAGCATCTGCTAAGGAAAACGCTTATCATCTATCTGAACCCCTGTTTTCTGGATCATAGATAAAACCTCAATTTAATGTGGGAATGAGGTGGAGAAAGTATTTGAAATTCATCTTCTGAACCATTAATGATGCCCAGAAGGGAACAAGAGTGCAGTTAAGAGAGCAGGACTTTAATTACTCCAACCTGTGCTTCACCAGCGCTCCTCACCTACTTCACTTGTAATTTTTGCTATTACTTTCTGAATGGCAGAAGCTGTGCTTAAGGCTACACAAGTATTGTCTCATTTAATCTTCATAGCTACTCCAGGAGGTAAACTGTTATTTGCATTATTTTACCAATGAAGAATCCGAGTCTTGGTAATTGAATTACCAGTCCTGTGGTTAATAACTGGCCAGGCCTTTATACTAACACAATGCGCGCATGACATAAAAGACAATACTATTAAAGTCCTGTTTTACCTCTACTTTATAGGCTTCATTGATTTCTTATAAAATAAATATGCTGCTAAAATGTTTGAGAACCATTGGATCACTCATTATGGAAAATCTACCACAACACTCATTCTAAGTTGCTTCAAGGGTATACAAAATGTTTTAAAAAAATGTGGAGGTAATTGTTTACACACCGACTAATTTAACTTTTTTTAATGTTAATAGCCTGGCAGATTTTAACTTGTTAGAACATACCAAAATATACCAACTTATAGCAGGGTGTGTGTGTGTGTGTGTGTATTTAAAAATATAAAAAAAATATGTATATAATTTCCTGGAACCACCACAGAAAATTAAAGTTTAATAGTTATGTTATAAAGACATAAATGTGTCAAAATGAAATTTCCCCAAATAAAATTTTAAAGCACAGATGCCTCAAGCTTTCTTTTACTGAAATACCTTGAAACAACAGTTCTTGAGAGCACCCTGAAGTGTTGATAAGGGAAAAATAAATAGTGGTGCTGATTGTGTACCAGTGTAATAGGTTAAGACAAAGTTACTGGATATGAAAAGACCTCTTATTCTTGACTTAAACCTGGCATTTTTGTGAAGATTGCTATCATTTACTTAGGTTTAGTGTTAATGAAAAACACTGAACACTTAATTTGATGAAACTACTTTAGGAAAATCCTTAACAGATGATGAAATAAATAAAAAAAGAATATTCTCAGTAGGCATCCATCTATCTGGATTATCTCTTACTACTCAAAGCTTAGCAGCTACATTCTTAAGCAACCTAGAATAAATAACATCTTTTCGTAGTTTTCAATTCTTTGCCATGAACTTATAAGTTAAATCATATTTATAAAGATGTTAGGTTAAAATGTAAATATTCTTTTAATTTGTAAAGAAAAAGTCTAGTATAAAGTAAAAATGTTGCATTATTATGGGGAATATATCATACTTTTCATTCCCTGTATTTTTTTTTTTTTTTGCTGTGTCATGACTCAAAAAAAAGATCATAATAAAAAATCATCATCTATAGTCACTGGATTTCTTTCTAGAAGGTGAGATATCTATCAAGCCAGAGGAAAAGAAATGAAGTTATACCTTCTACTAGAACAAGTCCTGAGGCTTTTTAATTCTTAAAACTTTTAATGAAAAATAATGATGATGAACATCATGATGTGGTAATCATAACAACAACATTATATACAAGGGATATTTAGAGTATACATGGATTAAACATTACTAGACATTTCTACTTCTCCTTCTTGAAAAGTAATGAGACTGAGGCCAAGGAGGTTAATTTGTTCTTGTGTTGACACAGAGTTTGAAGTTGACACTATCTTAGCTTTCTTTCTAAAGCTATTTACAGTTATATTAAAAATTATTTAATGTATTGTCTTCACCTTAGGGGCCTCATTTTGATATGTTATAGTTACAATGACCATATTTTATAAGAAACAAAACTCATGAATTTAACAGCAATGAAATGATAAATATACTAAATATAGTCTTTTACTAAAATGCTGATAAATAATTTCAAATCAAGCAAGATAATACTTCTGTTTATATCACGTATGATTTTTAATGAATTTTACTCTGTGTTTATATTGAGAATTTCTCATTGCCAGGGATATGAGCCAAAAAACCCTAAACCCATCGAAGACTATATTTTCCATTACTGTGTTACCTCATAAGCACCTACCTTATGTAGGAATTATTCTGGCTGATGAGAAATAGTGCCCAGCTTTGGGGAAATGAGTCATTGACATAAATTAAAATCTCCTGATGTTTATGTGGGGAACACAGCATGGCTATCAAAATCTCTGGCTAGCTGTATATGGCATGGATATAGTATATAATTATACTTTGTAAAATTAAATGTTATCTAAATTATAGACCCCCAAAACGACCAAATTTATTATGTAAAAGAACTTCCAAATTCTGGTTTTATAGCAAATGCATAATGTGCTAAAGCACATTGTACAGCTAATGAGATAATATACACTAGGGTTATAAATTGTAAATTTCCAGGACACTTGCATGTGAACTCATCCATTCATTTGGAAGCATTTATAGAGATCCTACTATGTGACAGACACAAAGGATATAGAGGATAATAAAATGGCATGGTCCTTTGAGGCACTTACATTCCTGTTTAATATAAGATACTTAATTTATGAATGTCTGGCTCAGGAAAGATTTAAATAGCCAAATAAAGGTTGTTGTAAGCATTATATTAAGTGTGAACTTTTGTATCCCATCTGAAACCATTTGTGTATTAAAATCAGGCTATGGCCATGAGATGCATATGGCCAAAAAAAAAAAAAAAAACCTAATAGTAATTTTTCTAATAATGTAGCTATAAAAAAATTCAATTTGATGACATTTATTTTATATTTTGTGTTGTCTCCCAGGAATGAATCATAACAAAGTATATTTCCATCACTAGGAGCTTGTTTTTTCATTGCATATTTGTATATACTAAGCGATTACTATAGATTCATATGTGAAACCCTAGATTATGAACCATAATACAGTTTTGGCTTTGAAGGTGTTAAAATTCCAAGGCTCAACTGCATTAATTTTATTAAAATGGAGATACACTTCTATAAAGAAATAATAAACTAGAATTCCATAGCCTACTATATTTCAAATCCAACAATTTATTGTCAAGTGAAATCACACATGAGTCAAAAACCAAAAGGTTTTGCTCCAAATTTACTCCACTCTAATTTTTAAAACAACTGCATTCAATTATTTAAACACATAAAAAGCAATAAGCATTCATTCTAATCATGAGTTGTACATTTTCTGAATTCTTACTATAAACAAGACCAAATAGTAAGTTCATATACGTATTTCACCATTCCTTGCCACTGTTTATGACTATGCCCATAAAGGTAAAAACAGTCTTCAGCAAAATACCTAGAGCAGCAGAAACTAACCATAGTACAGTATCAAGGACAGCCAGTTACTTCCCAGGGATCCACTACTGAATGTAAAAATGAAAATTATTGGGTTTTTTCCATTTCATGTTTTGATGTTTGATGGGTGATATCATAACCTTGAAAAATCCCTCAACTATAACAAATCTTTTTAATGTGGCCCTTTGGTTACTAGGAAATTAACACGTGTGTGTTATTCCTCACGTTAAAAATGCTTCAGAGTGATTCTGCCAAATTTTCCCATAAGACACTCATTCAAATGAATTTCACCCTGTGGTAGGTTTAAAGGGATGCTGGGCTTGCTGGTTGGTGCCTTGGAATCATTTTTTCTACTCACGGTAGTAATAAAATTGTTGTTTCCCATTCCCTGGGGAAAATGTCTTTGTTCGATTGCTCTCAAATAGTTGTGGAGTAACATGTTAAACCCAGTTTAGAAAAAAATAATGTTGAAGACAGTTATTACAAAGACAATGGTTATAAAACAAAGTCTGACAGAAAAAAATACTTAGGATTTATCTTACAAAGAAAACTGGAAATAATCCTGTGTCTAGATCAAATTTCAAATATCAGTCTGATACTCATGACCCATTTGCCTAATTTAGAGCATACCAAGAAGTTAAACAAACCAGTCTTGCCTTTCACTGAACTGTCTTGACAGGGTGCAGTTGTATGAATGGACCATGTCTCAAATTACTTCATTGGGTATTTAAGTCCTTTTAGGTTCAGTACTTTAATGATTTCCATTGAATGACACTTATTCCTTTGAGATCTAAGTATTATTCGAAGAATATTTAACAGAATAAGCAACAGATATAGAGCACCTTTTGTTGTAACTGATTAAACATAAAATGGTGGATTTTCCCCAGTGCCAAAATGTAGTGCTCTTGTAAGTGTTTAGGGAAGCATATCAACTCTTCTAAGTCACTTGTGCATCATCTAGTACATTATAACCATAATAATGTAGGAAGAATTAAAAGCCATAAACTGTAAGTTTAAAGGCCACCTTTGTGTCAGCCCTATAGATAATTCCTTTTAGTTAAGCTATATCACAACAAAGTAAATTGTTGACATCATATGCATTACAAATCATGATGTAATTGACTTTCTAACATTTGTACTGCAAGTATAATTCTACAGCATATACTGTGATAAATGTAAGTGAAGAAATTTTTAGTGTTTAGAGGCACAGAAATGTGAGAAATCTAGAGCTATTTATTTTATTTTAGTGTTGTTAGAAATTTTGTGTCATCAGATCTTTCTAGAATTATGTGATATGGTATGTCCAGCCTTTTAAAATTTATATTAATAAAGGAAAAATGCACAACAGTATATATGGTTCCACAGTCAGTTATTAGAACAAAGGTCTTTCTTATTTCCATATAGTCAGGCTTTTAAATCCCTTTATAGTCTAATATACCAGCAACTTATTGCTACTTGGAGATGAATGGGGTTTATTACATTAGGGGGTAGCATTTTTGGTTAGATGATTTTTTTGTTTGATTTTATTTGGTTTGGGTTTTAGCAACTGCATCTTAGTGATGAGGTAATGACCAAATCAAAGAAGCATAAACATTAATCTCAGAGTAAACACGAACCAGATGGATAGCTTGAGCTAACTATTTATTTTAGGTATAATTCTATGAAATGAATTAAGGCTGATAAATCCTTAACTCATTAATAAATGTAGGGATGCTTGATAAATTTCCTTAAGCTTTTAAAATTTCATCTTAAATGTTAACCCTGGGATGGAATGATGGAATGCTTCAAAAATCAGTCTGATCCATTACTGCTTTTCTCTGTAGATGGACAGGCTTAACCTAGTTTAATATATGAAGAATATTTGAAAAAATAGAAGAAATTCTAATAAAATGCTACAGTATTGCAAAGTGAAAATCAGAATAATAAATATGCTAGCATAGCTGAGAGTAACCATTCTGTATTAAAATTCTTCAAAGATAGTGAATACCTTCTCTTTTTTTTAAAGATTTTATTTATTTAAGGGGTGCCTGGGTGGCTCAGTTGGTTGAGTGTCTGCCTTCAGCTCAGATTGTGATCCCAGGGTCCTGGAATCGAGTCCCGCATCGGGCTCCTTGCTCAGCAGGGAGCCTGCTTCTTCCTCTGCCTGCCACTCCCTCTGCTTGTGTTCTCTTTGACAAATTTGAGAAAGAGAGAGTGAGCAAGAGACAGAGAGAAGGAGCAGGGGGAGGGGCAGAGGGAGAGGGAGAAGCAGACTCCCCGCTGAGCAGGGAGCCTGACACGAGGCTGATCCCAGGACCCCGGAATCATGACCTGAGCCAAAGGCAGACACCTAACCGACTGAGCCGCCCAGGTGCCCCAATAGTGAACACCTTCTGATGTCACTGTGTTTTCATTTCACGTCCGCTAATGTAAAAGGGGCCAGTTTGCCTGCAAGTGCAGTGATCAGTAACATTCCCTCTCTCTCTCTCCTGTCTCTCAAGTCTTGCTCCTCCTCTTCTGTGTTATCTTTCTTTAGTCAAGTTGATGTCAAGCCATCTATCCAGTCACTCAAATGAAAAGTCCAAGAATAATTATTCTTGATTCCCATGTCAGTCCCACAGATAGTGTTCCCCAGTGGCAGTTGCCTCTTGCCCTGGCAGTTTTGTCTCCCAAATATTTTTTTTAATCTTCTCCCGCCTCTTCATCACTAGTATCACTGTTCCTGTTGAGGTTCAAAACATCCCTCCCATGCACTATTTCAACATTCTCTTAACAACTTGCTTTCCCCGCTTTCAATTTTATGCTCTCAAATCTGTTCTCCACACCATTGCCAGGGTACCCTATGTAAAACAGAAACCATCTCTTAAAACTTTTGATTGGCTCTATAGTCTCTATTGAATGAAGATCAAACTACCCTGTATACCTTACCTTGACCTGGACACTTTCTATCTCTCCAAACATATTTTCATGCTTCTCTGCTTGAACTTTATGATCTAACTGCACTGAGCTGCATATAGTTCTCTACCTACATCATGTTATTTTCTGTCTTCATGGGTCTTCAGATGAAGTTTCCTATGATAGGAATATTCTTACTCTACTCTTCACCTTACAGAATAACCCCTGTAAGGTTTTTTGTTTATAAGACTCAGGTTATATGTTATCTATTACTAAGTTTTTCATTATTTAATAATTATTTGTGTTTATGTTTTATATTCCACAGCATCTTACTACCTTTAGCTCTTTGGAATGTACCACAGTGACTAGAATAAAGACACTTTATCATACATTGTTATGAATTAATTGTAGATTTCAAATGACTCTATCAATTTCAAAATGTTTTTCCATGTTAACAGAAAATGTGAATAACTCAACTTAATTTTAATAATTCAACCAGACCTTACCTGTCTGCCAAAATACCAAAGTAGAGCCCAGGAATTATCATAACGCATGTGAAACAATTTAAAATGAGATCGCCCTATTATGAGTGAAGGAAATGTACTCCAAGATTATGTTGTAAGTTTATATGCTTACACGTAGGGGCATGCTATTCTGAGCACTAAAATATAAACTTTATAACTACTGTGGGTCCTTTCAGGGCAAAAGCAAAGACACTTCTCTCTTCTCAGTGGATAAATGGTACACTGATAGGGTCCTTTCAAACTCAATAGCAGGTTATACATGAATTTCATGTTTAAAAAGTGCTGCAACTTTAGGATACAGAATCAATATACAGAAATCTACTGTATTTCTTTACACCAATAATGAACTATCAGAAAGAGAATTTAAGACAGAATCCCATTTACACTTATATCAGAAATAATAAAATACCTAGGAATAAATTTAACCAAGAAGGTGAAAGACCTATACTCTGAAAAGTATAAGACCTTAATAAAAGAAATTGAGGAATTGAGGACAACACAAATAATGGAAAGGTATATTGTGCTCATGGATTGAAGACTAAATATTGTTAAAATGTTTATGCAGGGCACCTGGGTGTCTCAGGTGTTGACTCTTGATTTTGGCTCAGGTCATGATCTCAGGGTCATGGGATCAAGCCCCATGTGGGGCTCCACACTCAGCCAGAAGTCTGCTTGAGATTCTCTCTCTCTCTCCTCTCCCTCTGCCCCTTCCCCTCTCTGTGTGTAAAATAAATAAATCTTTAAAAAAATGTTTATACAACCCAAAGCAATCTACAGGTTCAATGCAATCCCTACCAAAATACCAACAGCATTTTTTCATAGAACTAGAAAAAATAAGACTAAAATTTGTAAGGGACCACAAAAGGCCCCAAATATTCAAAGCAATCTTGAGAACGAAGAACAAAGCTGGAGGTATCATGTGCCAAGATTTCAAACTATACTACAAAGCTCTAATAATCAAAACAGTATGGTACTGACACAAAAACAGACACATAGATTGATGGAACAGAATAAAGAGCCCAGAAAAAAACCCACACTAACATGGTCATTTAATCTATGACAAAAGGAGGTGAGAATATACAGTGGGGAAAAGACAGTCTCTTCAATAAATGGTGTTAGGAAAACTGGACCACTTTCTTACAACATATACAAAATATACCATATACAAAATAAATGTAAAATGGATTTAAGACTTTAAGACCTGAAACCATAAAACTCCCAGAAAAAAAACATAAGCAGTAAGTTCTTTGACATCAGTCTTAGTACTACCCTTTTGGATCTGTCTCGTCAGACAAGAACAACAAAAGGAAAAATAAACAAATGGCATTACATCAAACTAAAAAGCTGCACAGCAAAGGAAACCATCAATAAAACGAAAATGGGTTTCATTCAGTAACCTACTGAATGGGAGAAGATATTTGCAAATGATATATCTGATAAGGGGTTAACATCCAAAATACATTAAAACTCAAAAAACTCAATATTAAAAATACAGTCCAATTAAAAAATGGTTCATAGGATTTGAATAGACACTTTTCTAAATAAGACATAGAAAGGACAACAGACACATGAAAAGATGCTCATTAACCACCAGGGAAATGCAAATCAAACCACAATGAAATATCACTTCATTCTTGTCAGAATGGCTAGTAACAAAAAGACAAGAAATAACAAGTGTTATCAAGGATATGGGGAAAAGGGAATCCTCATGAACCCTTGGTAGAACTGTAAATTGGTGCCGCCACTGTGGAAAACAGTATGGAGGTTCCTCATAAAAATAGAGAACTACCATCTGATCCAGCAATTCCACTTCTAGGTATTTATCCAAAGAAAATGAAAACATTAATTGGAAAAGATATGCACCCCATATTCATTGCAGCATCATTCATAATAGGCAAGATATGTAAGCAACGTAAGTGTCCTTCGATAAGGATGGGTAAAGAAAATGTGGTGTATATATACAATAGAATGTTATTCAGCCATGAAAAAGGAAAGAAATCTTGACATATACAAAAACATAGATGGACTTAGTGGTATTATGCTATGTGAAATTCATCAGACAGATAAAGACAAATACCACATGATTTCTCTTATGTGTGGAATCTAAGAAACAAATGAAAATACAAAACAGAAATAGATTCATAGATAACAGAGAATGAATTGGTGGTTGCCAGAGGGGAAGGAGGTACAGGAATGGATAAAATAGATGAAGGGGATTAAGATATACAATCTCCCATTTATAAAATAAGACACAGCCTGTAATGTACAGCATAGGGAATATAGTCACTACAGTAATCAATCTGTATGGTGAGAGATGATAACTAGATTTATTGTGGTGACCATTATATAATATATGTAAATATTGAATCACTATGTTGTACACCTGAAATTAACACATCATATATCAATTATTTTTCAATAAAATAAAAGTGCTGCAACTTTAATTATCCCTCTGTGCAAGATAATTTTATTCATTGAATTTTAGCTAAAATATTGGCCATTTTCTTTCAATCTTATATTCTTTATTGAAATTTAAATTCTTTCCAAGGTAAGCTTTAACATGTCAAAGTATAAACTTTAGGTCTAATCATACATTCATTTAAAGTCAGTATTATTTTCAACTTAGGAGGTCTATCAATTTCTGATCTCATCAAGGCACCTCTTCTGTGCCTTAGGAACATGTAAAAACCAATGCCGTATTTGCTAACTGCTTGTGGATGTCTTTGAGATAACTGTAATTTTTTTTTTAATGGCAGAGGTCTTGCCTTTTCAGATCTTAAAGGTAGTAGAGCTTTTGTTAATAGAAAAATGAGGATTACATAAAATCTCCCTACCACTGTAACTGTTCAGGTTTTATTCACATTAAATCGCTCTCCAACAAGAAGTTAATATGCCAGCGGAAGTGTTAGCATGACACAGATTCAGCAGTCTTTCTTTTCAGTTCACAGAATATCCTGTGGTGAAGGTGTTGATGTTGGAAAGAAAATCTTATTTTGATTCAAAGAAGGATGTTTAATTCTTACGGGATTTCTTTCCTTGTTTTTGAGCTATGCTTTGTAGGAAACATGAATTGAAAGTTGAACTAAACTCTGTTCTCAGCCATGTCACTGTCTTGTTGATTTACATTATACGATGTCACCAAAGCAATTTCTCTTTTTTCTACATGTACAAATAGAGGTATTAATTTTTCCCACAAATAACTAGAAAGAATTAGATTCAGAGGGTTGAAAAAAAGAAATTGTTAGTAATGAGAAGTAATTTAAGTAAGATGTGATGACTGGCTGGATAAGGGATAAGATGACCTTCTGAAAGTAGGTAAATTCTCTGAAAAATGTAGCTTAATAGATGGCCTGAAATTGAGGAAACTGCCTTCCAGACCACCCACCCATTCCCTGATAAGTGTCTCTCCATCTCTGTGACCTATTTAAGAATTTTCTCCTTTGAGGCAGTTTAATAGCTTCCCCTCCATTCCCCCTGGATTTTTCCTCAAAGATTTTCATGTCCTAATTCCCAGAACCTGGTGAATATGGTTGGTTGTATAGCAAAGGGGAATTAACGTTGCAGATAGAATTAAGGTTACTAATCAGCTGATCTTGAAATAGATTTTCCCAGATCATCTGGGTAGGCCCAATGTAATTGCAAGTCTTTAAAAGTAGAAAAGGATGAGAAGAAGTGAGGATTGAAGCAGAGTATAGAGTGTTTTGATGGGAAAGGACTCAACTCACCACTGCTGGCTTTGAAGATGGAAGGGGCCTTTAGACAGTTTGTGGGCAGCCTTTAGAAGCTGGAAAAGGCAAAAAAATGGATTCTCTCCTAGAACCTCCAGAAAGGAGCACAGCCCTGCCAATACCTTGATTTCAGTCCAGTGAGACCCGCTTTCGACTTCTGACCTCCAGAATTATAGGATAATAAACGTGTGTTTTAAGCCACCATATTTGCCATAATTTGTTACATTAGCAAAAGAAGACTAATACAGACACTTCCAATACAACAGAATTTCAATTTCCTTGGTACACTGGTCAAACTAAAATGTAAAAAAAAAAGGAAACATTTCAATTCAGTTGAAATAGTTCTAGACTTGCAGTCAACAAAATTGAACTCTATCCTTGACTTTCACAGAACAGCTACATGGACTTGGGCAAGCCATTAAACCTCTGCAGTTTACTCTCCCCTGCCCCAGTAAAACAAAGAGTGAGATCAGATGATATCTAAAGTTCCTTGCAGTTATAACTTACTTGAAGGAGATGACAGAGTTCATTCAAACGAAGATGCATTTTTCAGTTCTGTCTTATCACATGTAATCTTCCCCTAAAGATTTTGAATTCCTGAGAGAATGTGCTTTCCACAAAAAGGAACTGATTTCTGAATAGAAATTTGGGTGAGTTCTACCGGCAGCTGTTGAAGGGTATCTGGGATAAGGGACTTTCTAGTCCTTTGCAAAACAGCAAATAGATGGGAATTTTAACCATCTTTATCACTGGCCTTGAGCCATTCTCAGAGAACGTGCTCCCAGAGTAACCTCCTCACATTGTGCCTTGTCTCTGTACTCCTTCCTACGTCACAATTCATTGGTTCTGGGCTGCTCACCTGATATAAGGTACTGAATTCACAACATAAGGTATCTAGTTTGACTTCGGCCCTTGAACTAGAGGCTATGCACAAGCCTCCACAAGGACAGCCATATGTGGGTCATTTGTGAGTAAAGCTAAAGCAGTTAATCTAGAAAGAGGAAAAGAAACAGATGCGTGATGGTAGGCAGAGATGAGACACTACTTAGCCTGAAAAGGGCTGCAGAAGTGTACACAAAAGAAAGAGAGAAAAAGGGTGTAAATGAATGTCTGAATGGCAACTGCCTGACTCCAGGCCTTGGGGAGACTGAGCTTCCTCTCACTGTTCTGGGTAGTATGGCATGCATCTGCCAAGTATCTCTTTTTTGTTTGAACTCCCTTGTGTGGCTTCATTTTCTTGTGATCACATAATCTCTGCCTACAGCAATAGACCTTCACCTATATAGTATTGATTTTCCATGCAAATGCCAAACTATTTATAAAATATCAATTTTTTTATTTTTATTTTTTTATTATGTTATGTTAATCACCATACATTACATCATTAGTTTTTGATGTAGTGTTCCATGATTCTTTGTTTGCGTATAACACCCAGTGCTCCATGCAGTACATGCCCTCTTTAATACCCATCACCAGGCTAACCCCTTCCCCCACCCCCCTCCCCTCTGGAACCCTCAGTTTTTTTCTCAGTGTCTATAGTCTCTCATGGTTCGTCTCCCCCCTCCGATTTCCCCCCTTCATTCTTCCCCTCCTGTTATCTTCTTCTTCTTCTTCTTTTTTTTTTAACATATAATGTTAAATGTTTGTTTCAGAGGTACAGGTCTGTGATTCAAGTCTTACACAATTCACAGCACTCACCATAGCACATACCCTCCCCAATGTATATCACCCAGCCCCCCATCCCTCCCACCCCCCACCACTCCAGCAACCCTCAGTTTGTTTCCTGAGATTAAGAATTCCTCATATCAGTGAGGTCATATGATACATGCCTTTCTCTGATTGACTTATTTCACTCAGCATAATACCCTCCAGTTCCATCCACGTCGTTGCAAAGGGCAAGATTTCATTCCTTTTGATGGCTGCATAATATTCCACCATATATATATATATATATACACACACACACACACACACACACACACACCACATCTTCTTTATCCATTTAGCTGTCGTTGGACATCTTGGCTCTTTCCACAGTTTGGTTATTGTGGACATTGCTGCTATAAACATCGGGGTGCAAGTACCCCTTCGGATCCCTACATTTGTATCTTTGGGGTAAATACCCAGTAGTGCAATTGCTGGATCGTATGGTAGCTCTATTTTCAACTTTTTGAGGAACCCCCATACTGTTTTCCAGAGTGGCTGCACCAGCTTGCATTCCCAACAGTGTAGGAGGGTTCCCCTTTCTCTGCATCCCTGCCAACATCTGTCGTTTCCTGACTTGTTAATTTTAGCCATTCTGACTGGTATGAGGTGGTATCTCATTGAGGTTTTGATTTGGATTTCCCTGGTGCCAAGCAACGTTGAGCACTTTTTCATGTGTCTGTTGGCCATTTGGATGTCTTCTTTGGAAAAATGTCTGTTCATGTCTTCTGCCCATTTCTTGATTGGATCATTTGTTCTTTGGGTGTTGAGTTTGATAAGTTCTTTATAAATTTTGGATACTAGCCCTTTATCTGATATGTCATTTGCAAATATCTTCTCCCATTCTGTCAGTAGTCTTTTGGTTTTGTTGACTGTTTTTTTTTGCTGTGCAAAAGCTTTTTATCTTAATGAAGTCCCAATAGTTCATTTTTGCCCTTGGCTTCCCTTGCCTTTGGCAACGTTTCTAGGAAGAAGTTGCTGCAGCTGAGGTCGAAGAGGTTGCTGCCTGTGTTCTCCTTTAGGATTTTGATGGACTCCTGTCTCACATTTAGGTCTTTCAACCATTTTGAGTCTATTTTTGTGTGTGGTGTAAGGATATGGTCCAGTTTCATTCTTCTGCATGTGACTGTCCAATTTTCCCAACACCATTTGTTGAAGAGTCTTTTTTCCATTGGACATTCTTTCCTGCTTTGTTGAAGATTAGTTGACCATAGAGTGGAGGGTCCATTTCTGGGCTCTCTATTCTGTTCCACTGATCTGTGTGTCTGTTTTTGTGCCAGTACCATACTGTCTTGATGATTACAGCTTTGTGATAGAGCTTGAAGTCTGGAATTGTGATGCCACCAGCTTTGCTTTTCTTTTTCAACATTCCTCTGGCTATTCAGGGTCTTTCCTGGTTCCATACAAATTTTAGGATTATTTGTTCCATTTCTTTGAAAAAAGTTGATGGTATTTTGATAGGGATTGCATTGAATGTGTAGATTGCTCTAGGTAGCATTGACATCTTCACAATATTTGTTCTTCCAATCCATGAGCATGGAACGTTTTTCCATTTCTTTGTGTCTTCCTCAATTTCTTTCATGAGTATTTTATAGTTTTCTGAGTACAGATTCTTTGCCTCTTTGGTTAGATTTAGTCCTAGGTATCTTATGGTTTTGGGTGTAGTTGTAAATGGGATCGACTCCTTAATTTCTCTTTCTTCTGTCTTGTTGTTGGTGTATAGGAATGCCACTGATTTCTGTGCATTGATTTTATATCCTGCCACTTTACTGAATTCCTGTATGAGTTCTAGTGGTTTTGGGGTGGAGTCTTTTGGGTTTTCCACATAAAGTATCATATCACCTGCAAAGAGTGAGAGTTTGACTTCTTTGCCGATTTGCATGCCTTTTATTTCTTTTTGTTGTCTGATTGCTGTGGCTAGGACTTCTAGTACTATGTTGAATAGCAGTGGTGATAGTGGACATCCCTGCCGTGTTCCTGACCTTAGGGGAAAAGCTCTCAGTTTTTCCCCATTGAGAATGATATTCGCTGTGGGTTTTTCATAGATGGCTTTTATGATATTGAGGTATGCACCCTCTATCCCTATACTCTGAAGAGTTTTGATCAAGAAAGGATGCTGTACTTTGTGAAATGCTTTTTCTGCATCTATTGAGAGGATCGTATGGTTCTTGATCTTTCTTTTATTAACGTATTGTATCACATTGATTGATTTGCAGATGTTGAACCAACCTTGCAGCCCAGGAATAAATCCCACTTGGTCATGGTGAATAATCCTTTTAATGTACTGTTGGATCCTATTGGCTGTATTTTGGTGAGAATTTTTGCATCCATGTTCATCAGGGATATTGGTCAGTAATTCTCCTTTTTGATGGGATCTTTGTCTGATTTGGGGATCAAGGTAATAGTGGCCTCATAAAATGAGTTTGGAAGTTTTCTTCCATTTCTATTTTTTGGAGCAGTTTCAGAAGAATAGGTATTAATTCTTCTTTAAATGTTTGGTAGAAATCCCCTGGGAAGCCATCTGACCCTGGGCTTTTGTTTGTTGGGAGATTTTTGATTACTACTTCAATTTCCTTAGTGATTATAGGTCTGTTCAGGTTTTCTATTTCTTCTTGGTTCAGTTTTGGTAGTTGATACATCTCTAGGAATGCATCCATTTCTTCCACATTATCTAATTTGCTGGCATAGAGTTGCTCATAATATGTTCTTATAATTGTATTTCTTTGGTGTTTGTTTTGATCTCTCCTCTTTCATTCATGATTTTATTTATTTGGGTCCTTTCTCTTTTCTTTTCGATAAGTCTGGCCAGGGGTTTATCAATCTTGTTAATTCTTTCAAAGAACCAGCTCCTAGTTTCATTGATCTGTTCTACTGTTCTTTTGGTTTCTATTTCATTGATTTCTGCTCTGATCTTTATTATTTCTCTTCTCCTGCTGGGTTTAGGCTTTATTTGCTGTTCTTTCTCCAGCTCCTTTAGGTGTAGGGTTAGGTTGTGTATTTGAGACCTTTCTTGTTTCTTGAGAAAGGCTTGTATTGCTATATACTTTCCTCTTAGGACTGCCTTTGCTGCATCCCAAAGATTTTG